>NC_054885.1:23198205-23506420 GCF_018320785.1 Cheilinus undulatus | reverse complement strand
CAGGGTAACGTGTGGACAAATTCAGGATAACAGTGAGTGTGTAAAAGAGGCTTTTGAAAAAAGTTTTAAAAAATCTGCAGGACATGGATATTGTACAGCACTTCTCAGCCACAGAGCTGTAAATTGAATCTATCCTTGTATTTAAATAAAAGCAAAATGACATTCAGGCGCCAGCTTAGCTCAGTGGGTAGAGTGGTCGTCTGTGTTCAGAGGCTGTGGTCCTCGATGCCCTGGTTGCAGGGTCCGTTCCTTGTGCTGTTTCATGCATGCCCCCCAATCTCTCTCCCCATGTTTCCTGTCTCTCTTCACTGTCCTATCTAAAGGCAGAAGCCAAAAAAATATTTTTAAAAAAGACATGCAAACAGTGAAAGGCCGTAACTAACTTGAGCTAAAAACTTAAACCATTTGTCCTATTTAATTCAGTTCATTTTTTGTCCTATACATGTAAAAGTACAGTACACAGTCAATGTAATGACCTGTGCTGCCCTCATCATAGAATGTTTTCACTGATGCTGTGTAATCAGTAAATATATCTGGAGCAAGGTAAGCAAGGCTGTGACCGTGTAGCAAGGTTTTAACACTTCTGTCTGCACAGAGGTAAACAGTTATACTAAAAACAAGTCAGGTTAATGTGTGTAAGGTGTGTGTCATTGGCATTTCACCAAGTTTTAACAGCTAAAGATATGCATTTTTTTGTGTTTTTTTTTTTCTGTAATTCTGACTTCTGCTATGACACTGAGGCCTTCAAAAATATGCTGGTTTGATTTCTGCAGACTTTGCATTCCTCTGCATAGTCCTGATCAGTTTATCAGTGTCATTGTTGTGGCAAAGAACAATGCAGCAGTTCTTTTTTGTAAGCAGCTGCTAACAGGAACTTTTGACTCTTTTTGTCCCGGACTGGTAAAAAATGTTAACTAATTCTGAAAATGCAAGGGACTCCACATATGACGATGACAAATAATGACAGTTTTACTCTTATAGTGTGTTTTGTCCAATAAAATGGATTAGCCATTTTGTTCTAACTCCTCTTCTTGTCAGTTTTATGATGGTGTTTTGGGCAGGACATGTTGTATAAACGCATGTTGTTGCAACAAATCAACAAGTTGACCCTTTAGTTTTGACGTCCATCAACTTTATGCCTGCTGTGTGCTTGGCTGTCCTCAATGTTCCCGTCACACGACATGATTTCTGACTGTAAATATTAAACATGTTTAATGTTTACAATATTAAATCATAGTGGCTCTGACCATTCCCAAGCAGATCTGGGAGCCATCAGTGAATTTAGGCTCTTCTGAGTTTGGTCAGACAGGGGGAATCTGGCCCAAAATGTATATGATTATCTTACAGTGATTACCCTGCTAAACAAAATACTAATGTGACTGAGATAAAACAAAGAGAATATACTTTGTGCTTGATTTAAGATTACAGGCCACACAAGTCTCAAATGGATTCAAGATTTTTGTGGCATTCTGGGAAATTAAAACAATCTCAAATGGACATTCTGTCTCAATACTTTGAATACAAACATTTCCTAGGTAATTGCAATTAGTAGTATTAATTTAGTAGTACAAGAGGTAGAAAGATTGAATATTCCTCGTCATGAGTGTTTCAAGGTTCCTCAACGGTTGCTTGCATAAAGTATCAAACTCAAAAAGCACAGCTCTCATCCAGTTTCTTTCTCTCTCTGACACTTTGCTCCTTATAGGATGCATTTTGTTTTCTAATCTTTTGGCGTGGGAGGCACATGTTTGGCATGCTCATATCTCACAGTACGTGATGCGGGGAGGGGTTCAGTTTGTGTGAGAATCATAAAGGCCTCAGATCGCCTTCTAATGAAGCTGACAGGCCTCCAAGGCTTTGTCATGAGGTAGGAGTGTGTGTGCGTGACTTTGTGTTATGTGTACAGGCGTTTCTTGTTGCTCTTTCTTTCTCACATTCTGTCTGTTTCCATAGAAACGCGGGTGCAGATCCAGGAGTCAGTACGAGGCAAAGATGTCTTTGTGATCCAGACAGTGTCCAAGTAAGAAATAATGTGCACACAATTGAACTTATAAACATATTTCTCTGATACATCTCAGTAATATCCCCGTTTTTTAATATGTTCTGCCTTTCCGTCTGCTCCCTGCAACCTCAGAGATGTGAACACCACCATAATGGAGATGCTGATCATGGTGTACGCATGCAGGACATCCTGTGCCAGAAGTATCACAGGTGTCCTCCCCTATTTCCCTTATAGCAAGCAGTGTAAGATGAGGAAGAGGGGATCCATCGTCTCCAAGCTCATTGCCTCTATGATGTGTAAAGCAGGTGAGTTGGATAGAACTGCACAAAACAGGAACCATAGAGTCCACCAGTACATACATCAGTATTTTTGGGGGTTTTTTGTGATGTAATTTCTTGGATTGTCTTAGGCCAGGGATATACTTGCTTTTTCACCTTGTGTTTACATCTGACTGCACCATGAACGTACTTGTAAATATACTTGCCTGTCACTGGAGGACACCTCTAGAGGACACACGAAAGAGCCCCAGCCATAGACCACTACCTGTCTACCCTATACTACATCATGGAGACAGTGAATTTGGTGATAATTCTGAGCTCAAAACTAACATGATAAACTTGATTAGTCAATAGTGACAACAGATCAACTTGGACTAATGACCACTGGTCAGACAAGTACCTTCTGTGCTCCGTTTCTCCAACATTTTCCTTGTTACACTCCTGATATGTTGGTGTAACTAGTGACCCTGTTATGATTTTGATGCGACTGTTCGTAGATGTCAATACTGTAGCTGATTATAACAGAGTCCCCGTGAATGGCTTTTTGATAGGGCTGTCAAGATTAATTAAATTAATTGTGATTAGCTACCATCCACAATTAGTGCACTAATTTTATTTTATTTTTATCTCAATTAATCACAGGCTTTATTGTTGCCTTCCAAAAGCTTTGGTTAATCTACGTCAGCTTCTCTCTGCAGGCACAGTGATGTAAAATAAGTCCACTTAAAGACTCAGAGACAGCTCGGTGGGAAAGTCATAAGTCAAACCTTTCTTTTGAAAACATTTAACTTTTAAAAGTACACTTATTTTAATTTTAGTCCATAATGGTTGAATCCATGTTAAAACCTTTAAGTCTACCTATAAAAGCAGGTTGCTTTAATACAGCCGAAAAATCCGTTTTTAAATGCAAAATAGTGGAATTTTTAAAGGCAATAAATGGGTTGCAGTTAATTGCGATTAACCACAGAAATCCAGAGATTAATTGTGGTTAAAATTTTGTATCTTTTGACAGCCCTACTGTTTTGCAGTATCAAAATATCCTCATGAGATATGAATTTTAAGAGAAGCAAAACTAATACAGGCAGCCATGGATACACCCGGCTGAAAGTCACCAGATTACATGGTCACTTTTTGAACTACAAAACTAAGCTTTTTTTTTGTTTGTTTTTTTGTTTGGTTTTTTTTTTTGTTAGTTTTACAGGGTTAAATGTTGACTTCTAAACCAGACTTTATCCTCCCTTGCTGGTCTATCAGATGTTTGTCTCTGTGCAGGGATTGTAATGCATCATATAGATGTGGAGAATTATGACCTTGGTTTATCAGTTTGTCTTTAATAATGTCTGCTGCTGTGTTGACTGTCACACTTTATACCGTCTCTACCGTACATGCGTATACTACATTTCCAATCCACGGTGCTTTGATTTTTTTAGGGCATGCACAGCTAGCATATTATACTAACGTTTGGCATGCATGGGAGCTGTGATGTATCTTCGCCTGCATAGTTAACAGCAAGTATATATCTCCAGCCTGATGTTCCCAATATTTAAAAAAAAACATGGGATAAAAGGATTTTCATTATTAAACCCAACACATTAATTATGAATGTTTCTAATCCAATCCAAATTTCATCATTAAAGATTTATTTTTGGGCCTTTTCATGCCTTTATTTGATAGAGGAAGGACAGTGGATAGATTCGGAAACAGGGAAGAGAGTGGGGAGAGACATGCGGTAAAGGGCCACAGGCCGGATTCGAACCTGGGCCGTCCGCGTACATAGGTAGTGCCTTAAACCACTTCACTTCATATTTGTGATATTTGTGTTTTATGGCCATGCCTTCTCACACAACACGCAGCCATATGAAGCTCTAGCTAGCTATCAGCTAGTCTCTGATCAATTGAGGACAGTTGAGTGGTGGAAAAATGCTTTTTGATTCTGTAGAAGCAAGTGCAAAAGTTACTGTGTAAAAGTTGAAGGACAGAAGATAGACATAACAACTGAGGGGTGCCCAGTATGCCCTTAAATTTATGTGCATTTATTACACTTGATGTCAAAATCACAATTTTATAAAGTGATATTGTACAGTGCATGTTTCTTCACATCATACAGACCCAGAGCTAAATACAGGTAAAGGGTAACAGGTTATCATAATTTCTGTCGTAAATGTCTTAAATTATGATTTTATTTTTGAGAGATCTAAAAAGGATCATGTAAAAAAGTGACAATGTGGTAGTTCACATTTAGCTTGGATATTTTACAAGTTTATTTTCATTTTTGGGTCAATTCACATGGATGAGTGACAAAGAAAAAATAACTCTGGGTTTTTACAGACTTTAAACAGGTTTTTAAGCAGGAACAACTAAAAAATACAGCCCATGTTTTTTTTAATTAATGAATAAGAAAAAGAGTAAAAGATGACATGCTGTGTCAAACTGATGAACCTTGATCCTAAAGGGAGCCAGATTACCCTTTGTCATTCCCCTCTTGTCTGAAAATTGTACCAGATGTTTAAAACAGGTAAAAACAGGAAGGACCAGTTGCTAAGTGGCTGTTAGTTTATTTGTCTAGCCTGTTTGCAAATAAGAATTCCCTCTGTGTTTATTCCTCAGAAATAGGTGTCAGCTAAATTCTCCTCTGCAGTCTTTTTCTCTCCTGAGTAATAAGCATTTTATCTTAAAATATAGTTGTTTCACTTTTCTCAGCCTTTTGGCAGGCAGTTTGAAAGCAAGTGGAATCCTTCCACAGATCTAAAAAACAAAAGTGACATGACTTTAAAAATAAAGAAAGCTTATTGCAGGAAACTTTCAGTAGTCACGTTTACATGGACATTTTTATTCCAATCTGATTGAAATCAAACCGATTAAATGTTTTGGGTCAAGCATTTACATTGTGTGTGATCTATCTGATTGGGTGTTTACATTTGCCAGTTTTTAATCGGAATAGCGGCCACCGCGTCAATGGTCTCCACTAGCAACCATAAATCATGTGACACACAGGTCACATGATTTATGGTTGCTATTGATTTCCAGTGGTATATAGCTTAGTCCCACTGTTCCGTTATTTCTCCATCCCCCATTGAGGCCGACATCCTCTGAGTCTTGGCTTCTCCACTACTGGCGTTTGAGTCTATTGCCCCATTTCTGCTGGCGAGAACGGCTCCCAACGCCCCGTTCACGGTCGCTTTCAGGCTCCAGTGGTGAATCTCCGGTGAATCTCCGCCTTCCTCATTCTTCCTGTTCCTTTGTGGACATAACAACATACCTGAAGGCATCAAGATGGATTATATAAGTTTGTTCACTGTAGTGCTTGGCTTGTTGTTAATCAAGCAGAAAATATGTCACCACGCGGTTACGTCAAGACGAAGAGCATGCGCAGAAAGAACGTGTCAGATCAATCAGGTGAAGGTGTTTACATGGAAGAATTTTCCCTCTGATCGGGTTGTGAAAAGGTGTAGACCACCCCTCTGCAACCAATTAGATTTTTAATCGGATGGGGCTTGGTCAGGCTGATTTAGGTGTTTACATGCAGCATTTCTAATCAGGTTGAGGGTTTAACCCGATTAGAAGTGTCCATGTAAATGCAGCTAGTGTCAGGCTTGCAGAAAATTGATAAACACACATCTTATCTTCTTTGGTAGTTTCAGTGTATTGTTGTACTGCTAGATTCAGTTAAACGGACTACTTTCTTTTTGGTACCAGCCCACAAAGAGAGGAGATTAGGAAACCTCTTGTCCTTTCTAGAATTTTCCCTTTAGTTTGCAACATTGGTGTGTAACATTTTATGACTAAAGGGTTTTTTATACACAATGACAATGAGGAAAGTTTTTTTTTTTTAAAGAGCAGTTTAAAGGTACACTTTTCCTCTTTGCACACATTTTACCCAGTTTAGTTAGTGCTGATCAAGGTACAGTCACTGTAAGCATTTCTGCTATTAATTTACTCTTTTGTTTGTGCAGGTCTCACCCATCTAATCACCATGGACCTCCATCAGAAAGAGATTCAAGGCTTCTTTAACATTCCTGTAGACAATCTGAGAGCTTCCCCCTTTCTGCTGCAGTACATCCAGGAAGAGGTAAAACTCCTCAATCATGGCAATAAATTGGCTTTTTTTCTATTAACTGATGAAACTCTACAGATCTTGGCTTCTTAAATGCTCCCAAAATTGTTGGGCTATCAACTCTCATAAGGCACTTATACATCTACACTGACAAATGTTACAAACACTATTTGAACAGTCAGGTTGATAGTGGTGTTTTAGATCTAACTTCTAATTTCAATCCTAATTCACTTCCAGATCCCAGACTACAGGAATGCTGTGATTGTTGCCAAGTCTCCAGCTTCTGCCAAAAGGTGGGCTCCCCTGCTTTCTCTGCCCTTTATCTCTCTCTAAGAGGAAGTTAAGGTCAGATACTGTCTTCTTATAGCAGAATTTAGTGTGGCCTGCCAAAATGAGTTAATGATGCTACCACTAGAGGGAGGAAAAGAGCCATTGTTGATAGTTAACTTCTTGTTATCAACCAATCAGGCTTCTTGAAGTCAGGTTCAGTAAGTTGTTAGTGACAGCTGTAGTATTTTGAGTTTCCCTTTCTGTCCATCTGTGCAGGGCTCAGTCATTTGCTGAGCGTCTACGTCTGGGTATCGCAGTGATCCACGGTGAAGCTCAAGATGCAGAGTCAGACCAGGTTGACGGACGGCACTCCCCACCAACCGTCAAGACTACTGGGGCCATTCATCCCAGCATGGAGATACCATGTAATGTGAACACATGCTAATAATGATCGGTCTGTAAATCACATGTGTGAGATTAATGGATTAACCAGTTTTGTTTGACTTCTGAATGACATTGCAATTTATGAATGTGCTGTTGTCAAATATTAGCACATGAAATGAGTTATGCAGACAAATTGGCCCCAAAAGAGTGATGCAAGGTCAGTAAAGTTGTCATTGCAGATTGTTTTGCTGCTTGAACCTAAAGTGGTGAAATCCTCACTGTCTATTACTTGTATATTATTTTCAAGAAAAGTCTGTCGGATATAACAAGTGCGGCCCCCCTAAGAGCACACACAGAACTGACAGCTGTGCATACAAAGACTGTATATTTCTGTAAACATACACTCTTACACATAATGTTCACGCTGGAAGCAGATGTTCAGCTGTGCCTCTCTCTCTCTGCTAGCTGGGGTTAGAGAGAGTGAGCAGGACTGAACTAAATATGGTAAATGTCTAAATCAGTTTTATTTCTTAAAACTGAGAAGACTTTTAAATACATTGGTATACCACACTAAATTAATCTGTAATGATTCTGAAGCTTTAGATCCTCCAGTCTGAATGACCCCGCTGCCTTTTACATCATTTCCAACAACAATGCTTTATCTTTATTTCACAGTTGCATAACTGTGATTTCTCACATGGTTTCTATTTTTTGTTTTTAGTGTTGATTCCCAAAGAGAAGCCTCCCATCACTGTTGTAGGAGATGTTGGAGGACGCATTGCAATCATAGTGGTATGTGTGATCATGACCTTTATCAAGAAGTTTCACAACACAGTATTGGTATCATAGTGTGTGTTTTCACATTGCATGACAGCATTGTAGCAGTGAGAGCTCCACGCACACACAGTGTAGCGTTCTGCCCCGCTAGCTTATAAATTATACATTATGTTACTTCTTATGATAGCTGCTCTGTGGCTTAACGACCTCACTCCATCAGTCTGCCTCTGTGTATTTCACATTACACACTAGAAGTCTTTTTCAATTGATTTTTGTGTATCCTTGCGTCCCTCACTCATGTCGTTTCCATGCTCCTTGGCTCCTCTCAGCGAGGAATTGGAAAAGAGATGCAAGGAAGAGAAACACAGACAGAGGAAGATGACTTACCAAATGTAAACCTTCACCTCAGAGCTGATGACAAGCTCATTCACATCAAACCCCACTACACAATTATTCAGAAAACCCCTCATATTAATATGGTTAGGGCAGGGGTGTCCAAACTACAGCCCGCGGCCCGTTTTTTATTGGCACATTCTAAAAATAAAACAAAATATGACCTGCATGGGAACATGAAGCTTGTGCTTGACTGTATTGTACTTTTCAGTTTCGACACTTGGTGATGCAGCTTTGTTCAAGAGGCAACTTATCCATGTCAAAAGACAGGTGCCATCACTCAAAGAAGAGTTGATGGGTGATGAAACATAGCAGAAACAAAGAAACGCAAGATAGAAAGTGAGTGCAGAAAGTTTCAGGCACATTTGGAAGATGAATATTTCTTCACTGAAGTCAAGGGGAATTGTTTCTGTTTATTCTGTAATGAAACTGTTGCAGTGATGAAAGATTTTAACGTTTGACAACACTATGAGACCAAGCATCAGTCGCATATACCAGTGCCGAGCGAGAGCAGAAAGTTAAGCTAATGACCACCAGCTTGCTTGCTCAGCAAAAGCATTTTTCCCTGTCCGAAATTGATGCTGAATATGGGGATGTTCTCTACCATTCTGATGTGTGCTGGCGTAGTCGCAGCTCCGTGCTGCACTGGTTTTATGCCCTCCTTATGGACCCCTGAATTCTAATGGGCAATCCCAAAATCCTCAACAGTTATGAGCTATTTATTTTAAAAAGCCACTAATGGAAAGCTGGGATGTAGGATATTTTTCTATAAATATTTTAAACATTTTAATGTTGGATTCACTGTCTTTAACACACAAGTGAGCTTTCTCAATGTGGCCTGGCCAGCCTTCAATTTCTCAGCATGCGGGCCTCGGTGGAAAAAGTTTGGACACCCCTGGGTTAAGGTTATGGTTTGACACTTAGGTCATAAATTGTCTTATACAATAAGCAGTAGTTTATTTCCATGTGGTATTTTTTATTTTACTTAGCTGACTTTCAGTGTTATGACTTTGGTTGATACATGTAATCATTCATAATGATAACTGAAGCATTTCTATTATTGCCTTCTGTACAATAATCCTCAACATAGCTCTGTAAATTTATATTGATATTAGGGCTGTTAATGTTAACGCATTAAAGCTTGTGATTCATCTTGAAACCTCAACTTATTAAAGTAATATTAACCTAAATGAATCATATGACCAAGTTTGACCACAACTTCCTCCCATAGTCCTCTAGCATGGATGTTTACATGCCTGGGGGTGAGGAAGTTAAAGCAGGCAAATGCAGCCAGCAGTGACGAGTGAGGAGACCGGCCCAGCTCTGCTAACGGCAAATTTCGATTACCCTAAGCTGGAGAATGGAAGTTTAGTTAATTCCAAAGTTGTGTGTAAGTAAAGATGCTTACATCAACACAGGATCAAGCAGTGATAATCAAGCTACACTGGTGGAGTGCAGCAGACCTGGATTCGTCAACTAAACAACAGCTAAGCTAACTAATGTAGTCGCCAAATGGGTCTCCAAAGACTCCAGACCCATCAGTATTGTTGAAGACAAGGCAAGCTGTTTACACCTACTTTGCAGAAGTTATTTTGTATTTAATCTGTTTGTCTACTGATTAAGTTTGCAGTTTATGAATATTATCGCTCAGCAAATTAAGATATTGTAATTTACAAACCATTACAACTAAGTTGAGATGTTAAAGTTTAAAAACTCCAGTTTGCTAGATTCAAAAACTATATGTGTACTACTTTTATTTCAAACCAAAATGGAACTAAATGGTAGTATTTTAAATGTATGATTAATTAATTAAGCACAGTATATTTATGTGATAAACTTGATCATCTTTAATCAGTTAACAGCAATAATAGATCCAACAAGCTTCCACCTAATAATATGCCAGCACATCACATTAGATGCTGCACCTCCAACCACTTAAGTTTTGTGTAAAGTCAAAAAGACATGAGCGGAGGAAAAGCTGTATCGCTCTTAGCTCCTCTAGAAGCCCCTTTTTTCCTTGATCCTCAACTCCTTCAGGTAAATTTAAGGAACCAAAAGGTCCTTTTTCATGGCAGCAATAAAACCTGGATCAGTTGGGGAGTGAGGTGCAAGAATGTGCAAAGGTGTGAAATGATTAACAGGTGTAACGTAGATCCTGCCATGAGCTGACCATGTATAAAGGGCTACAGTCAATAGTCGGACACAGAGTTGATTTGCCTGTTGATCTACTTATCTTGCAGGATGACATCATTGACGATGTTGACAGTTTTGTCGCAGCAGCAGAAACACTGAAGGAAAGAGGTGCCTACAAGATCTTCGTCATGGCAACTCATGGCATTCTCTCCTCTGAAGCTCCACGGTTCATTGAAGAGTCGGCTATTGATGAGGTAAACGGCCATCTTACTGCTTTTCTATAACATTAGGCAGCATTCTGCTTTTTTTTTTTTTTTAATACACACATCTCATATTCCTGCCTTTTTTACCAGGTTGTGGTGACCAACACAATACCCCACGAGCTCCAGAAGCTCCAGTGTCCCAAGATAAAAACAGTCGACATCAGCATGATTCTATCAGAGGCTATCCGCCGCATCCACAACGGAGAGTCCATGTCCTACCTTTTCCGCAACATAGGAGTGGATGACTGACAAACTTGTCTCACACATGCATACAAAACCCCACATGCCATTTGCCTTTTCAGATGTCTTGAATAACATAAGGGTGAATGTTAAACACTGAAATAACTATACAACCATAAGTATCCATTTCTTTCATTCAAACCTGTAAATGCTCGCCCTTTCTTTGAGTGCAGCTTAATATAGAGAAGGACTGAAAATCCACACTTGCCATAGATGACTGACCGCTTAACCTCTGCTCATTTTTTTATTCTCATTTTTCCGTCTAGCTTGCATCAGGTCTACATACATGTTGTAATAACATTTTATTAGAAAATAGTGTAAAGTTTAATCTTAATGTCAGAATATGTTTTGTTATCACTGAATGTCTGAAAGCATAATCTCCCTTCCCCATCTTCACAGAGCGACAGATTTCCACTGACATGGTCTCAGGTTATGGAGCTCAAGTGCTAACTTAACTAAAACACAATTAATAATGGATAACTTTACCATTAGCCATGTATTTTTACTCTTCTTACCAAATAAATCAAACTAAGGTGAGCTAGAAAGTGGCTACACTCCATTTTTGCTGTTTTCAGATGAAAGCTAATGGGCTAACTGTTATCACAACAGCATTTGAGTTCACTGTACTGAGCATGATGTTAGAAAAATGGCCGCTTTGTTAACATGGTGAATTTCTTCTCATAGCATCAGGAAGAGTGCCAGTGCCTTTTAAAGGACATATTACAACACACAGGCCTTCGCTGCTCCAATACACATTATCCATGCTAACATCGCTAATAAATAAGGCTGTCATGTTTTTCAGAATATGCAGGTTCCCATCTAATTATTTCATGTAGCTGATGGTAGTGCATAGTTAACACTCACTTCACCAGTCATTTTTTTTATGTTGTGTCTGAATGTGCTGCTCATGAAGTTAGTCAAGACTCACAAATGGTAGCTTGTCTGTGTGGTAGCAATAGCACTGAGTTGCTGATCTGATGTCCACTTTATAGTGCGTAAGAAGAACTGGAAATTTTTGTAGTCAGACTGGTAAATTGGAAAATACAAAGTTATGGCAGAATGCTTGTTAATATAGATGTGTCATCCATATAGCATTGTGTGCCATTGCTCAGTGACTGCTTATATTTTACATTAGTTCACTTCATACCAGAAATAAGTTGTTCCCTTCCAACATTCAACAAACGCCAATAGATTTCAACCGTTACTGCAGTTAGACTCTCTAGTTGGAAGGGGGTGTTGTTTAGGTCATTATGAGAGAGGCTGACGGTCACTCGCACACGTTCTACCTGAGTTTCATTAAAAAAAAAAAAAAGTTCTGAACTGCAGCTGAAGCTGGAAAAGTCATATGAAACTTTCTGATAAGCAGAACTTGACCGAAGCAGGTCTTTGTCACTTTACCAGAGGTGTTCCAAAATGTTTTGTATTTATTTTCAGCACTTAAATGAATAAATATGACCTATAAAAGTGAAGCATGTGTGTTCTTGTGTTTAGTAGCTTCATGTTTTCTGTTCTGAGAAGAGTGCCAATATATAGTGTCTAATAAGAGCTCTTAAGTGTGTTATAAACAATAACAGTCAAATATCTGTCAGGGATATATAAACCATTAACACATTTCTAAAATTATTAAATACTGACACTAATAAGCAATATTTAGAGTGTAAGATATGACTTTAGTTCATACTGATAAGTGTTAATAACATTGTTTAACACTTTATTAATTAATAAGCAATAAATGAAGGTTATTAATTTATGTGCCTACAAATCTGTAATAGTCTTTAATAATCTTTACTTATTCTGTAATAGAACCTTGTAAAGTCTTATGTTAATCAACACTATTGATTTTAATTAGAGGTATATAAACTGTTAACAAGTGTGTCTAATAAGAGCCTTTATGTGACTTGTAAGTAATAAATCTGTCAATTCTGCTTTTGTTAGCACTTATTGGGACGTATTTATGTTTATAGGCACCCTATGTCTTACTAGTACCTATTAACTATTAAAGATTATTACAAGGACCTTAGTAGATCCAGTAGTGATTTAAAGTAGGTGACATAAAGTTAGCTTAAATGTAGTTAACACACAAACATTGACCAAAATTCAGGAACAGAAATTTGCTGAGTTTAGTCCAGTTTCTTGTTTAACATATTTCATGTTTATTTACGCTGACACACAGGAATTGTTTCAGACAAACATGGTGACATTAACTAAAGAACAGAACCAGGCAGAGAAGGAAATCAGTTTCAGACCCGAGACACACTCGAAGGTTGCCTTAAACACTGTCAGATTGTCCTGCTTACACTGTTTGGCACCGCTCCATTGACTGTTATACATCTACTGTAACACATGATACCTCTCTATGATTTCTATTTAAAGAAGTTAAGCCAAGAGTTGATTCTAAAGGACTTAAATCGGGGAATTGAATGTACAGTTGGAGTATAAGCTGAAATCAGTCCAAAAAATGATAATGTATTTTTAACCTCCCATTTTTCGAGTTATTTTAAAGTTTCCTGCAGCACAGAGATGAGCACATGTAAATACTGGTCCCAGATTTCTGTTCTAGTCTGTTGTTAAGTGTAAAAGATTATGTTACCAGTGGTTACAGGACAGAAATTTGCCAGTATTTCAGTTAGTTTTTCACCCTGAGCATAAAAAAATCAAACTGGACATGTAGGAAAATGCAATGGCGTCTGTGCACCTCAGTGCAATTTTGACCCTGAGGAATGTCAAGACAAGGCAATCAAAAAAGCCAAGAGCATCTCTTTTTTTATTTGGGCAGGCTGATCAACACTCAAACCATGAACACTACTGGGATCTGTATTGGTCTTGGATTTGGAAATAATGTCAAGTGTCATTCAATAAAAACACATTTCAAAAGTCTTACAAACATGATGTGAATGCAAGCTTTTGTGTCAAAGTTGGTTTGTAACTCAAGCGGGTGTGCTCTGCTCCCTCTCTTAACAACTCTTAACACCTTAACAAGGCACTAAACCCTCTCTCCTGCTTCAGAAAAGCTGCTCAGAGGCCACCAGTGGGAGAACAGTTTTAAGGTAAGCTCCATCAGTATGAGGCAGGGGAAAGAGATGATTTAAATAAAGAGGAATAAAAGGCATTGGTCCATCTACAATCTACAATCGGTCTAATGTTATGGCAGTCTGTGCTGCAATCACTGGCAAACACTCTTTAAACACTGGTAACAATCTTTTTTTTTTTTTTTTCAGGCATGAGTGATGGGTAGACATAGACGGTGATGGTCACTTACAGCACAACACATCCAAAGCCTGTGTGAAGGCAAAAGCAGCAAGTTAATGAATACTAACAAGGCAAAGTGATCACCTAATGTGTTTAGATTTAAAAGCCAAAGCAACCTGAATTTGATTTGGTGTTTAAACGTTAATTGAACAGCTATCACTGGTTTTACTTGGAGGTGAAACTCTTATCAACACTGTTAAAAATACACAAATGGGCTGCTTATGGCTGATTTTCATTCCTTTGGAAATTCTCTATCCCTACACCTGTGTTTCTATCTATTAAAACTTAATAAAAATCACTGCAAGTCCTGCACCAATACTTTGGGATCTTTAAAGGACTCCCCCTTGCATGAAAACATCCCTATGCTGTGAAGTTACATCCCTTTTTCTTCCATAAGCCATTTAAAATCTGACACCAGTTCTCTAGGTCACTGCCAGTCTGTAATTCATTATAACCAGGTGACTTGTATGTGGGTACAGTTTGATTGATGGAAAGCCTATGTTGATAGTTAATACCTGCTCCCAAACACATGCCAGTGAATTAACAATGAATTAACAATTTAACAATGTGAATTTTGTAAAAACTGGACCAGAAGCTTTTGTCTCATCACCCTTTGAACCTGTCAATATGTTCTTGTGACATGCTTCTATGTACATGTTTTCCTTGTTTTGGGGATGACATACAAAATATTCTTAATATTCACAATATAAACAAGACTAAGACTCTACAGCCACACTATTGGCTCTATACTTGGATGGTTAAATGCTATTAGTGGTGCTACAAAGCTTTAAATGCCAACTTTAACATGCTAGCAGGTTTGTATACCATTTTAGTTAAGCTTGTTAGCATGCTAAAACTTTGCTTACTAGCACTAAATATAAATCATGGCTGAGGCTGATGGGAATTCCATTAACTTGCTAATAAACTAAGTTTTCATACTTTGCATGTTCAAATTCAAGATAAAAAAGAAAGTTATTCCAGTTTTCCTGGAAAAAATAAAAATCACCCAACCAGTCTGATGATAAATGATACAGTTTAGTTAACTCATTTGCAGGTCAAATTGAGCTGCTAGCTTGGCTTGAATACAAACACATTTTAACATCAGCATTAGCTAAAGCTCTGTTTTGGGGGGTGACATTTTAATGGTCATCTTCTCCATACTAGACTCACACAGGCCTCTTTTTCACAATCAAACAGGGAAACAATTACAAAAACAGTTCATTACTGACAGACTAATTTTTTGGATTCTGATCTTAACAGAGCTCGCCAGCAAGCTGTATAATCAAGATTGAAATACAGTATACGATTCATTTTAATCACCATGTTTATCATTTCCACTGCAAAACCCATCATGAATCTTTTGGTTAGTTTGTTTTTGTGTGAGTGCTTTTCCATTAATAGTTTCGTCAACCTCATGGGAATATTTCAGTTGGTATTTATCACTCATCATCAACAACTCCCTTCAAGACAAAAATGCATGAGCCAGATTAAAAAAACCCCATCAACATAGTAAGTGATTCAATTCCCATTCCTGTAGACATAATTTTTGTAAGACTTGACTCACAGAGCACTTGTTGTTTTACAAGCAAAAATGTTTCTTTGATTGCTTTGAAGCACGAGCACTTTCGAAGACTTTCCAGATATTTTAATTTTACTAACATATTCGGTCAAAGAAAAAAACTCTTCTTAAAATATTTTACAATAAAGAATTTCTATGTGGCTGTACCCGATTAATCATCAGAATAGTTTTCTGTTTCTGTAAAATAACTGAGCTTAATGACCAGCAACTACATACAACCAATTTTTGGACTAGTCTTAATACTGGCAATAAGACCCCCTACTCTTCTCTGAAAGCAAGAGGTGTGGAGTGTGTTTACATGCACACAGATTCCTGAATAATACTATAGCCAATGCTGCTAAATAATCTGCAGGTCTGGTTTTAATGATTCTCAGAGTGCCATTGTGTTAGCATAACTTACTTGGCTAAGTTTAAAAAAAAAAGACAAATACTGATCAAAGAATAAAAGATACTTTCTCATTTGTGTAATCTTACTTTTTTCCACAATTGAGATGAGTGAATTCAACACTTAAGTTATCCCATGAAAAGAGCTAAAGAACATGGAAAGCACTATCTAGCTAGCGTCATCTAAAAAGTAATTTGATAGCGAATTAGCTAGCCTGTTATCATTAAATGAAGATAAAAAACACACCAAACAGGAAAAATCAATCTTAATCTTTTACATGTTTGGTATAGACTTTAGCACTGTTTTAGAATCTAATTAAAGCTCCCTTCCACATGTTAGCTTAACAAAGCTTCCCTAGCTGGGGTACTAAAAATACTGAATGTATAAAGAATAGCATTTTTTTTTAAATACATTTGTGACAAGTACATTTAACACTTTTGGGAGGTTAGGGAGCTAATTAGCATATAGAGATAGCTACTGAACTTGATTGTTATCAACTAGCTTGATAGTTTTAGCCTGTTTGAAATGGTTTCACTATTTAATACTTTATAAACCTCACTGCACTGACAAATTCATTTTTAAATTTATATATTGAATACAAATTTTTAAAACTTTTAAATAGACAAATGCAAACTCCCTCAATAAAACTTTTTGGCATGTATTTATATGAAAAGTATTCTGTTTGATATATCATTAAAACATTTTTTTTCTTCCATAATATCAACATCAGTCTTAAAATTTGAGTATTGGACAGGAATTTTTGGCACTTGTTTATAAGTTCATACCTCAAGAACTAAAATAATATTGTTAGAAGTTATGCCCCCAGAAATATTTGAACTACAAATAACACTGCTTGTCTGTTTGTACATATGTGTTTGTGAATATGGAACAACTCAGTTTTCCATTTAGCCTGAGCTCTTACAACTACACAGTGAGTGCAAGTGGAAGCTGAACACAAATAGACTCAGGGACCAGTGTATTCAAATTCATTTTTTTGACCCTGGATATGGGTAGATTGCTAATAACTCACTTCAATTATGTACATAACCATCCTGAGTGCATGTAAACCCACACACACTTGAAACACTTACAAATATACACAATTTGACGCTCTTTAAGCACACATTAGACTATTCACACCCTGTTTGCCATTGATAACTTGAGAAAAGAGAGAAAACAGACTGAATGTGGACTACTAAACCATTTCACCCCTCTACAAGCAGGACACCAGTGTCACTCTCTAGACTGCCTTACTTACAGATATCTGACCCACTTATTTGCTTAAGCCATCTTAACACTTTTAAATACATGTATAGAATATATACAAACAATATGCCACTACAATTCAGACCTGAAATGCACGATTCTGCCAGATTCCCTCCTTCTTGCAGAATGTAGGCTAGAACCAAAGGCTGGGGTGGGCGTTCTGTTTTCACAGTTTATGTCGCTCTTCAGAAATTCATCTGCCATCAGGCTTCATAGTTTTTATTACTTATCTTTCAGCGGGTGGTGGCTATTTCCTTTTCAAAGTTTTTTGTGTTTTTCACCTAAGAATTTACGTTGAGTTTTGTGGTGAAAATGAGGTGGCCATTTCTCCTATTAGTTCTTGATTCCAACGATCAGTGTTTATACGGCAAAACAGACAGATGTAAGTCCTCTTAGTGAGAATCCAGTCAAGTCCCAAGCAAGAGGAGGAACAGTTTTGCAACAACTTAGTTCAAATGCAGCACAGCATCAAGCACATGATCCTGTCTTGTTTGCTCTGATTTATTCTGCATTTTTACCCCTTTGTTCATTACTCAATAAAGCACTTTGTGACAAGCCTGTTAATAAAAAAAAAGCGCTTCTTTATAATCATCAACAGAATCCCAGTATCATACTGTCATTAAAGAGTGGAGAAGCCAGAAGAGATCATTCACAGATAAAGCACAGGTTGTTGAATGTAGCATCTGTGTTGATTGCCAAGCCAGTTGACAGGAAGACACAAAATGAGGATTGTGGGTATTACAGAAGGTGCATTCTGGGATTGATTATTGAATGACAGAGCTGTAAGCTGCTGGCAAATGCCAGATGAGAGGTTGCCACTTTTCTCCATGTTAGTTGACCTCCTTACATCCTTATTGGAACGTTCCTGCCACCTGTCTGTGCAGCAGAATGGTTGATTGGGAAAAATTACAGCTCAGGTCGGAATGAAGGCAGAACTCCTCCTTTTCCAGTCAAAGGTAGGAGGTAGGAACAAGCAGCAGTCTAGGATGGTTTGGAGATCTTCAGGGCATCGACTTTGGTCTCCAAGTCTGTTATCTGTAGAAAAATCAAGGCAATGGAGAATAACTAAATTAACTCTTTTACCTATGATAAAAAAGCGTACACTTCCTAGCCCGTATTTTAAAGCCAGCTTTACGTTTCTGAACATGCGAACAATCCACTCGTCATTAGGGGTTCCTTCATGATTATTACTGCAAGCTTTTTAAAACATTAAATAGCTATTCACAACAAAGGTTAAAATGTAAAATTTCTATTGGCATTGTGGGTAAAAATGCCACGTTTTTTAGGCCACAGTTCGGCCAAACTCTAGCTACTGTTGCTCAGGACACCTGGTGTTTTAAAAAGAGTGACAGAAACAGACAGCAGTGAAGATTTTTTAGCCTTGAGATAAGATCTAACTGACCTATCATTATTTTTGGGATTGTAAGGTAAGCTACCAAAAAATAAATTAGATTTTCTCAACAGATTTTTAAAAATGTTTACAATTACATACATATATAGTGCCTATAAAAAGAATTCACCCCCTTGGATGTTTTACCCTTTTATTGATTTTATAAATCAGTCATGGTTGATTCAATTTGGCTTTTTTGACCAAAAAACTCTTTAATGTTAAAGTAAAAACAAATTTGTACAAAACAATGTCAATTAAATAAGAATATGTACCAAAAATAAGTATTCGCCCCTTTAGAGTGAGTGAACTAATTCAACAGAGGTCCAGCCAATTGATGCTAGTAGTCTCACAACTATAAATGGGGATCACCTAAGCGCTTTGAATGTGTCTGAAGTGATTGCAGTATAAAGACAACTGAGTCTGGAAACTCCAGCCACTAGTAAATCCGTTTTTCCTGGCTACCATTACACCATGAAGACAGAGGACATTCCAAATAAATACAGACTTGAAGGGGTGAATATTGTGCAGTCACCTATTTTACATTACATATTCTCATTTACTTGGCATTACTTTTAGAAATATGTTCTCTTTAGCGTCTTTGACACTAAAGAGTTTTTTTTTTTTTGTCAAAAAAGCTTAATTATACTCACCATGATTGATTTCTAAAATCAACCAAAAGGTAAAACATCCAAGGGGTGAATACTTTCTATAGGCACTGTTCATGAATAAATAAAGAATAAAATAAAAAATAAAATTTAAGAATAAGAAAGGGACCAAGGATGGAGCCCTGGGGCTCACCATGGCTTCAGATGAGCATTTTAAAGGGGACTCTGCATATGAGAGCATATTGGTCTCATCAGTTTAACATAAACGCTTTTATATGCACAAACACACTAGATTTCCACATTTGAGAATAGTAAAAACAGAGTCACATCGTGACTTCCATTACTGTACTTCTGGTTAGTGTTGTCATATGGTTGCATTGCTCTTTTCCCCACATCTTTCTGATCGTATTTATTATCTAGGTTAGTATTTTCTTTACTGTCCTCTCAACTAAAATGGCACTCGCCAAAATGTGAATCTTTTTTCCCTCAAAACTGATAAATTCTGTGTTTCTTTGTACATGATACATACAGAAGACCAACAAAAGACTTGAAACTATTCAATGCAAGTAAAGCTCATTTGTTGGTTGAGACAGGGCAAGAGAAAGTTTGTCTGTTTCTTATTGGTCAATTAAACCTATTTAAAACTGATTAGGATAAATTGAACATTTTATCAAAAAAAAAAAAAGATTGACATTCTCAAACTTAAACGGTATAATTTTGCATAAAGACATCAATCAATAAATTCCTGTTGAAAAAGAAGAAGAGGATGATTTTTACTGGGAAAAAGGCTTACACAGAACTAGACTGTCTGCATCAAATCTCAGCCACAAAGCTTATTATCCCACTCAGTTCCATTTATAGTACAGGGATATCTAGTGGCTGCTGGGAGAAAGTCTGGGGATCTTGTACATAAATGTCTTACATCTATTGTTGTGGTTTACTAATAATGTAAATCTATATCATGGATTTTATTTCAAACCTGAGCCAGTAGTTATGGGACTCTAACCTTTTAAGTACAAATTCAAAGATTTCTGCATAAAGAAGCATGAAGAACTACTGGAACCTGCTGTTCTGTTGCTGTATCTCTGTCATGTTTGGTATTTGTGATAAATCTTGATTATTCCCTGCTGTTCTATCTATCCTAATTCTGCAAGATACAAAGCATTCTGGGATTGCTCAGTGCATTAACCAGGAGGGCCACTCTCAACAGCATTTTTGCCACTCATTATGAAAAATTAATCCATGAAACACTGAATCTCTGCTGAGATCACTTCTGAAAACTGAGAGGTAGGTCTCAGTTCATCATCTTTTGTTACTGTTTTGACTGAGAGCCCCCTGATGGCAAAATTTACATGCTGAGCAATATATTAGGATATGAACCTGTCAGTCATATAGACTGACAGGCTTGTTGCACAAAATGTGTCAATCGAAAGCGAGGCAAGTATTTCACCAACCTTTTCCTGCAGGTTGTCGGCCTCCTCTTTGTGTGTAGCCTCACTTTCCTCTTGTGCTCGACGCTGAGCTGTCTCTTTCTTCAGATACTCAATCTCCCTACACAAACAAACAAGACAGGAATTAGAATAATTTCCTCATTAACTTAGCCCTTTAATGTGTCCCTCCTTTCTTACTTTTGCTGGTACTCTTTAATCAGTCTCTTGGCTTTGCTGTATTTCCTCTCTAGGGTTTGGTACTGAGCCTGGGTTTCCTTCAGGTGTTCATCCACTGCCTAAAAAATAACACAAATGAACACACAAACTATCAGTGCGATAACATGATGAGAAAAATAACTAACCATTCATGGCCAGTGAACTTTCTGAACATGAATTTTCCTGACTCTCTTTTCAAATTACCTTGCACAGGGACTGTGCTTCCATCCAGTATCCTTCAAGTTTCTCCATCCTCTCTTTACTGTCCCGGATATTTTGCTCTAACTGAGCACGCTCCATTCGCCAACGCAACCTGTCCTGCTCAGCATGAGCCAGCTTAAGGTAAAAAGAAAAAAAAATTAGGGTGGGAGTGTGGAAGGAGAAATGGAGGATAGTATGTGGGAGGTAGAGGCAATGTTAAGTCATCATTCAGCCAACAAAGAAACACGTGTATATTGTGAGGGTTTCATTCCTGCTGAAGTTTAAGCTAAATGTTGCAGTGTGCATCATTTCTGTAGGTAAAGTAGTGATCTCACCTTTCGTTTGAGGAGCTGGATCTCTGCCTGGGTTACTGCATGTTTAATCTGGAGCTTTAAACAGAGAGAGGGACGAAGATTTTAAAACAAATACTACTATCCCTTAATATCCAAAAGGATCACTCTTATTATGAATATAATTATTTACCTCCTTAAATTTATGGGCCAACTTCTCTGGGTCCAGCTCCACAGGGGACATCATGTCCTGGTTTTCAGCCAAGTCGAAAACCTCAATGGAGTTTGGGAACACTGGGCTCATCTCCTCCTCTTCGTCTGTTGCATATTCACCTGTCTGAAAGTGAGAATAAAAGGTATAGTCGAGAAAAAATATCAGGAGTAAGATCAGAAAAATACTTTGACTTTCTAAATATATAGGCAGTGCCATATAGAGCTGGTTAGCCTTGCTTAACACAGAGAATGCAAACAGCTGGCCTTGTTGTTTCTGTACAAACAAATCTGTCAACCAAGGCTTTATGACTGCCTTTTTTTGTCACATCTCTAACATCTTACAACTGTGGTTATTTTACACTATTTTGATTTTATTCAGTTTAAAGTCAGAATAGAAGTTAGCTTCAGAAACACTTTCTAGGCAGATTTAGTTACATTCAGATAGAGACAGCCTGCCTTTTACCTCATTTGTATCCTGTCTTTATGCCAGGCTTAGGTAGCTTGATGCTATTATTAGCTTCACATTTTCCTGTACAGATGCAAAATTTATATCAAAAAAGCAGAGAAAGTAATTCCTGAATTTGTCAGACCTTTTTAAATGATTTATGACTCTTTCAGTTTCAAAAACTGTCTACCTGAATCTGCAAAGATCACAGTTTCACATGCTACATGTTCCTTTTTTGGTCTGTACATTATCAACAGTGAAATTTAATAAAGCAGCTAGTCTTTCCTGCTTAAAGCCAGACCCTGTCACTATGGATAAAGCAAGCCATAGTTACTTATTTCTCCTACAAACAAGAATATCTGCTGCCAATGTTAGGTTATAATATACTGCACAGATGTGAGAGCAGAATTTAAAGGACAAACAAGAGCACCCACTAAAAAACCTTACTTTCAAATCACAATCAAACCAAAATAAGCCCAGACTCCAAGTTGCACTATTTGCTCCTTTCATAACTTTCTGTATTAATTCTTTATCAAATTGTTTAGAGGATTATTAATTATAAAAACAGCATGAATGACAAAAAGTGGGAATCGGACCACAGAATTATTTCATTACAAACTAAGTGAAAGAGGCACTTTCCTTCAGAAACTAAAGGAAGCTCCTGCCTGTAATTACATTCTGCTTAAGTAAGTAATAGTCTGCTAAGCATTTGTCTCGCTTCATTTTCCCAAATTACAAATTAAATTTAATTCATAGCCACTGTTGATCATGTCCATCCAAGACTCTGCAGTGTAGCACAGCACTCAGCCTTTTATTTTGCCTATGATCATACAGCATCTTTAGCTTTGGTTACACAGAAGACTCTAACATTATGCGTAATGATTGGACTTCACCAAAGCTGAATGTGCGTATGCTGTTCATAACGTGTAAAGAATTATGAATTATTATTAATCAAATCTGTTTAGGAACAGGCAAAACAACTGGATTTAGGACTTCTTCTAGCAAGGAAAGCTATTGCGCTATGTTGTAAGTGCATAGATGCACCTTCTTTGAAACTGTGGATAAAGGAACTTTAAAATGTATCCACCTTATTCCTGGGGATCTACTGTAGCTACGAATGTGCAAAAATACGATTCTTCCAAGGGCTTACTAACGTGATTTAGTGTCAACAACTGAAAGAAATATTCGCTGTTGTAAATACAGCTTCATTTTTGTTAAATCAAACAATTTGCTTAAGTTATTATAAGCTGAAAGGTATAAATTATATTTTCTGTAATGCTCAGTACCTGTTGCTCTGTTTGTGGTACTAATAACATGAAAAGTAAATATATGTCTTAAATATTAGTGTTTTAAGCATGCATCAGTGATTTGATTCTTTTATTATTCATTTATCATTAATTACTGACACCGAATTTGAGATTTACCGAACGACTTGATCCATGGATAGTAATATCAATATAATTCTGACATTTTAAGAGGAATTAGTTGGTGAAGTAAGATGTTCAGCAACCCCACTAACTAAATAGAGTTTTTTTTTTTGAAGGTGGTGTCCTAAGTTCTCTAACAAGATGTGATTGTCTATTACTATACTGATACGAAGCTAATACAGTTAGCTAAATATGCTTGCCTAGGTTATCTGAGGTAATTTCTTCACTTTGTCTTCTCTAGTAGAGGGCGGGGAAATAACAAATTATCCTGTCTGAGGTGTGACAGACAAGTTCACATATTTTAGTCTCAATATCACTCTAATAATCATGGTTAGCTTCTCATTTCTATGCAAAGTCCCATTTAGACAGAAAGGATCTGAATTTGCACCCATATTACACCCAAAGTATCATGGGGGCTAGGAATAGGATGGATTGGATTGGAAAGACTAACCTACATTACTAAATGCAAACTCCTAACATGAACATTAAAGAAGCTGGGAATATAGGCTTCAAGAAATTATGAAAATTTTGGGTATTTTGTTATGTTTTATCCTAGTATTTAAATCATTCTGTTTTATTACTAAAGTGCACTTTATTTAAATGAAAGTTTAGTGTGAGTGTGTTTAAGTATGTATGTGTACACAGGTATGTCTGTACTTATAATTTTGTGTATTTTGTGAATTTTGCCTCAGGATGATAGCTAAATGCTTGTTTGTGTTGTGGAACAACAGCAAACTGTGACTGTTTAATCTTACAAAACAAAGTATTTTCAAGTGTAATTATGCTGCTCTGTAATAATGGACAGAAATTAGATTCAGTCCATCGATGAATGTTATGAAGTAACAAGCCTGCAACTATAATAATTAAATATGCTGCTAATGGTTGTTTTCATTAGCTGGTTTTGACACATGGCTTTCAAACATTCAGTTTCTTACAATCTCTGACCACAAGGGGGGGAAGCTGCACTGAGTTTAAAACAAAGGCCACATGGTGGCACAAAGACCGACATTTTGTCACACACACACACACTTGCACACATGTCTATTTCACGCTTTTTCTCTATTTTTCATTGCTGTAAAAGTGGTCTAAATGAGCAGACTTTGATGCTGATTAAGTTTGACAGTCTGTGGCTGCTTATACAGAGTAAGAGGACGTATAAAGGAACAGTCTAGTATGTGTTTGCTAGGCTGGGTGCATACCTCCTCATCTTCATCCATGTACTGTTTGTATCTCTGCTCCATCATCTCTCTTTGCCATCTCTCCTGCTCTAGAGTCTGTTGGATCAGCTGAGCCACTTCACTTTGCTCCCCGGGCTTCTCTCGACCAATCACAAATCTGAAACATTCAAAACTCTATCAGTCGTATTTATAATGTGGTGACACTGAATCAACAACATAAGAAATTTAAAACCCATTAATTATCAGAGAAATGAGATTGAACCAGTAACATACAAAAACACATATAAAACACAGTGGAGTTAGTAAATAACCAAAAAAACTAATAATAGAAAATGAATAATGATGTTTTTTTTTAAAGTTCTTCAAATAAAACCTCAAAATCCATATATGTTGTAAAGTCAGACCTGACAGTGCCAGAGGTGTTTCGGAGGACAGAAGCAGCGAAGCTCTGAGTGACACCAACCAGGCTGGTCCCATCAACCTCCACTATCAGATCATTAACCTGGATTCTAAACACAAAGACACAAACAGAATGAATGCATGTGTGAAAACAGCAGACAAAAGGAAAACAGTCATGCTTCTGCACTTGTATTTAACATATTTATTTATGATTCAAACTTGACATTTTTCTGTTTGAACACACAACTGTTTAATTTATGCAAGAATCCAGCAGCTAATTCCTGTGTTGGCTTAAATTAGAACTACACAACCTTCACAGTTAATTCACAGATATTTGGCTTATTTAAATATCTAAAATAGTTTGACAAACACACACATATACTAATGTATGTATTGGTTTTAAAACATAGGAAGAAACTACCTCTATCAGTATAGTACAATGCAGAATGAAGTAAGCTAATCAAACTTAGCAGGAATTACTTAGTAGCTTATGATTAAATCCCCAATTCCATAATTCCCTGCTTTAGCTGGGCTTTTGTCGACAAGCTGCTCATAATGAGTTAGGCTTTAATGATAATGGAGATTTAGGAAAGAAGTTATAATTAATGTCTTGGAGTGGGGCTTTTAATTTCAACTCTTCCATTTTTCCCAAAGTCCGAGCATCATGTTGGAGCTGATAACTGGGAAGAAGAGCAAACCTGCACATCTGTCTATTCAAACTGCTTTAAATGTTGTTGAAAAGTTACATGCCGGAAAATAACAAGACTAGATTAAAACCTAGTATATGGCTGAGCGCCAATATTTGGTATGCCTGTTGTAATGTCAGACAGGGAAGAGGAGTTGCTCCGCATACTCCCCCGGACAAGGCATCCACAGCTCTTTAGGGGTTCATGGAATGGCAAAATTCAGAAGCCTCGGTCTAATACTGTTCCTCTGCCCCGACTGTGAGCATAGTAAGCGCTGCAACTGTTAAATGCATTGACTCAGTACATTTAAAGGAAGGCTGAGTAGTTTGGACAATATCACTGACATGTATATCAAGTTGGCATCCGAGTCTCTTTGGAGAAACAATACCCTACATCTCACTGTATAAAGGTATAGCGAGGAAGCACACACGTTATACATCTTCCTGTGATAAGGACTGCTTTTTAGCTGTTTACTTGAGACCCAAACTTATTTATCTTGTAACCTTGGGATAAAAACATGGTAGTTCATATCAAAACAACAAATGTCTGCAGTTTTTTCTATATCTTGAAAATAGTACGGTAACACTTTATTTGACATAAGACTGGCATGACAGTGTCATTCACATAAAGAAGGTTTAATGAATGTTGTCATTTAGTGCCATCCCTACTTCTACACACTCAGCACTACAACATTGGACATCCCAAATCAAGAGTGGAAGTTTTTACTGTACCTTGAACTCTGGTTACCCTGCAGCTTTTTTCCTTTTCTTTAAAATCTGGAACTTACCCCACTCTCTCCTATTGTTTCCTGACTTTATGCTAGGCTAAAGGCTACATACTTTTCATCACTGAAAGAAAAGTTTCATTTACTCAAGCTACTAATGAAATTCTGTCTGAGAGTTGAAACCTCAAGAAAACAAATTACATTTTGTCATTGAAAAATTGAGTAAATGAACTGTATCAGTGCATGTCCACTTAGGGCTATTGAAGTATATACCTGAACTGCCACAGCAGAAATAGTGGCTCATCTTCTTCTGCCTAAAGAAAGATTAAACTGTTTATTTTTATTTCACCAGGGCTTTAGCACAGCATGGCCTACTATCACGGCCTACGTCCTTAATAATAAAAACAGAGGTGAACCTTGGATGAACCTTGAACCTGGTACTTGAAATGTGTGTTAATCCACGACTGAAAATAGTCCCACTATTTATTCCTTTCTGAGTTGAGTTTAGTACCACAGCACCTACCTCTTAACGGAAAAGACAAAGCCTCTGTTAAGACTAGAACGTATTTGTGTTGGAACAAATGTGGCTGTCAGCCACCAACACAGTCAGGAAGTAGAGTCTAACAGACATGCTGTTGGCTTTGGTCTTATCATTAGTTTTCTTGTCATGAGAACTACACACTTACCTGCCATCTCTCTGTGCAGCTCCGCCCTCTGTGACTGTCTTTACGAAGATCCCCAGTTTCTCCAGACCCATATCAGCTCCTGCACCCATACCTATGATACTAATACCCAGGCCATCACTGTCTGAGACACAAATACACACAAACAGAATGTGAATACTACTGACAGAATGTACATTACTATCTTTAGATATATTGACATTAATCATACACTTTTATATCCATATATTCATTTTGTTGTAACAAATATACAACATTAAAGGATAAAATTCATTAAATGTTTGTGATGTATAAGGTGAAAAAATGAAGCAATAAAATATACTTAACATATTCACCCATATTTCATGCTTTTGAGTCAGTGCTTTAACTGTTAAACCATGGCGAGAGCAGCCATCACGAATAGTTTCTGGTTCCAGTCCATTACCTCCATAATTACGAGCTGCTAATAAAGCTAATCCATGCTAAGTTTAATCCCATAAGGGGATAATGTGCTGCTAGCAGACAGTGAATGTCCACTAACAGCATCTCATCAGTTACTGTGTGCACGTGTTTAAGTGTGTAGTTACATAAGCAGCTTGACTGACTGACTCTTTGTGAGTGTGTGTGTCTGTACATGTGTGTGTGTACCTTTCTCCAGCTCGACAGGAAATAGGTCAAGTTTCTCTACTCTTTTCTCCAGCTCATACTCAGCTGATGCCGCCATGGGGTCAATGTCATCGTTACGGCGATCGTAGTCTTCATTAGAGTAGGTGGTGAAGACCTGCACACAGGGCAAAGGGAAAGGGTCAGAGGGGCTCCTGTTCAGGCTGAATGCAGCTTATTCCAGACACCCTAGGACCAAATGTTTTTATCTAAATATAGCAGTAAGGTTGTAGACTGTTTGATATTAAAAAAAAGAGCTAGGAGCTTGGCAAAATGGACCTGGGCTTGAATGGCACTTTTATAGTTGTCTGCCTACTCAAAGCACTTTAACACTACAGGTCACCCATTCACACCTATCCACTCCACATTTAAACACTGATGGCACAGGCTGCTTTATTCAGGCACATCTCAAACAATTAGAATATCATGAAAAAGTTCAATATTTTTTGTCACTCATTTCAGAAAGTAAACCCATATATTATACAGACTCATTACACATACAGGGAAATATTTCAAGCCTTTATTTCTTGAAATGTTGATTATTATGGCTTACAGATAATGAAAACCCCAAATTCAGTGTCTCAGAAAATTAGAATATTACATAAGATCAATAAAAAAGGATAATTTAAACAGAAATGTCAGGCTTCTGAAAAGTATGTTGATTTCTATGCACTCAATACTTTTGCATGAATTTCTGCATCAATTTTTTATTTATTTATTTAACCTTTATCTAACCAGATAAATCCCACTGAGATCAGGATCTCATTTACAAGGGCGACCTGGCCAAAAGGTCAGCAGCACACGTCAAATATCAATACAAAAGGTTTAGGCAATAAAATTACAACCAATAAATATATAAAAAAACAACAACTTGACAATGTAGGAGCAATAATTTTTGAGGACAGGTACAATTAAGAACACAGGCATTGTTCATAGGATTCTCGCTGCCTTGTGAGCAAAACGGAACGAAAAGCTTTGAATGAAACCAGTTCAGCCATTTTCAATTCAGTCTGTATAGTGTTCCAGGTGGTGGGGGCAGCATAACAAAAAGCTCTTTTTCCAAAATCAGTTCAGACTCTGGGCACATTTAAGTGATGGACTGCACAAGAGCGTAAGGCATAGGTACTCCTCGATTTCTGCAGAAGTGAACATAGATAGGGCGGTACTAATCCCAGAAGAGACTTACAAATCAACAGCATCCAGTGGGTATACTTCCGGGAGCTCAAGGAGGGCCGCTCAGCTTTGGCATAAAGGTCGCAGTGATGAGTGAGATGTCCGCAACCAGTAACAAAACGCAGTGCACAGTGATAAACAGTGTCCAGAGTCCGGAGACATTTGGTTGAGGCACTCATATACAAAACATCACCATAATCAATCAATGACAGAAATGTTGCAGAGACAAGATATTTCCGAGCTCTGAGGGAAAAACAGGATTTGTTCTGGTAGAAAAATCCAAGTTTTACTCTCAATTTACGGACCAGGTTGGCAATGTGAGCCTGGAATGAGAGCTCCTGGTCAAGCAGAAATCCAAGATACTTATAGCTAGAGACCAGCTCTATCTGCTGCCATTCAGAGTTGTAATGGCATTGACGGGCTCAGTTAATTCATGTTTATGTGAAAATACCATGAGTTTAGTTTTCTCTGCATTTAAAACCAGTTTCAGAGATTGAAGACGAGCCTGAACTGTATTAAAAGCAGTCTGTAAAAATTCTAAAGCCTGTGAGAGTGAGGAAGAGCAGCAGTAAATGACTGTATCGTCAGCGTAAAAATGATAAAATGCATTTGACAGATTAACGCACAAATTATTTATATAAATAGTAAATAAAATTGGTCCCAGGACTGAACCTTGAGGTACTCCTCTTGAGATGTTCAGGAAACCAGAGATGGCACCAGCCATTTGGACACATTGTGTTCTATTTGATAGGTAATCTGCAACCAAGTTGAAGCTTGGCTTGAGATTCCAATCCTAAGCAGCGTATCAATTAAAAGTTTGTGATCAACCGTGTCAAGTGCCTTGGATAACTCAATAAAAAGTGCAACACAATATTTTTACAATCTAAAACCTGAATAAAATCATTTAAAACTAATAGAGCAGCAGTAACAGTACTGTGCTGTTTTCTAAAACCAGACTGAAAATTTGTTAGAATACCATTAGTATCTAAAAATAGTTTTAGTTGCTCACAGACAAATTTTTCAAATATTTTCGCCAGGACACATAGTTTAGATATTGGTCTGTAATGGTTGACCTCTGAAGGATCACCACTCTTTAAAAGTGGAAGCACAAATGCCGATTTCCAAACTATGGGTATTGCATTTGTTTTAAAACTCAAATTAAAAATATAGGCCAATGGCTCCACAATGTAGTCAGGCACCAATTTGATAAAAAAGGGGTCCAGATTATCAGGACCAGCTGATTTATTTGTGTCTAACTTTTTCAAGGCACTGAGAACATTTGCAGGAGACACAGGAGTGAAATTAAAAAGCAGAGAATTAGAGCAAATACTCCTTTCACAGGCTTCAGGATTAGAAACAGGCATAGTTGAGACAGGATTACAAGACTCAAATAAAAACCCTGCTGATATAAAATGTTCATCAAAAAAGCTCAACATGGTAGATTTATCTGTGAGCTTTCCCCCCTCAATGCAGTGTGGCATGGAGGCGATCAGCCTGTGGCACTGCTCAGGTGTAATGGAAGCCCAGGTTGCTTTGATAGCGGCCTTCAGATCATCTGCATTGTTGGGTCTGGTGTCTCTCATCTTCCTCTTGACAATACCTCATAGATTCTCTATGGGGCTCAGGTCAGGTCAGTTTGCTGGCCAATCAAGCACAGTAACACCATGATCATTGAACCAGCTTTTGGTACCTTTGGCACTGTGAACAGGTGCCAAGTCCTGCTGGAAAATGAAAACAGCATCTCCATAAAGGTTGTCAGCAGAAGGAAGCATGAAGTGCCCTTGAATTTCTTGGTAGAAAGCTGCTTTGACTGTGGACTTCAGAAAACACAGTGGACCAACACCAACAGATGCCATGGCAGCCCAAATCATCATTGTGGAAACTTCACACTGGACTTAAAGCAACGTGGATTCTGTGCCTCTCCACTCTCCCTCCAGACTCTGAGACCTTGATTTCCAAATGACATGCAAAATATACTGAATCTGAAAAGAGGACTTTGGACCACTGAGCAACAGTCCAGTTCTTTTTCTCCACAGCCCAGGTAAGACGCTTCTGATGTTGTCTCTGGTTCAGGAGTGGCTTGACACGAGGAATGCCACATTTGTAGCCCATGTCTAGGATTTGTCTGTGCATAATGGCTCTTGATGCGTTGACTCCAGCCTCAGTCCACTCCTTGTGAAGCTCCCCCAAATTCTTGAATGGATTTTGCCTGACAATCCTCTCAAGGCTGCAGTTATCCCTTATGCTGGTGCACCTTTTCCTACCACACTTTTTCCTTCCACTCAACTTTCTATGAATATGTTTGGATACAGCACTCTGTGAACAACCAGCCTCTTTAACATTGACCTTTTGTGGCTCACCCTCCTTGTGGAGGGTGTCAGTGACTGTTTTCTGGACATCTGTCAAGTCTGCAGTCTTCCCCATGATTATGTAGCCTACTGACCCAGACTGAGAGACCATCTAAAGGCTCAGGAAATTGTTGCAGGTGTTTTGAGTTAATTAGCTGATTAGGGTATGACACCATGACTTTCCAATGTTGAACTTTTTCATAATATATTAATTTTCTGAGACACTGACTTTTGGGTTTTCATTATTTTTAAGCCATAATCATCAACATTTCAAGAAATAAAGGCTTGAAATATTTCCCTGTATGTGTAATGAGTCTATATAATATATGGGTTTCACTTTCTGAAATGAGTGACAAAAAATATTGAACTTTTTCATGGTATTCTATTTTTTTAGATGTACCTGTAGTCATTAATATTACCTATTTATATGCATCCATACACATTCACATTCCATTAAAACAACAGAAGAAGCCTAGTCAAATGTCTCGGCCGGGGACACAATGACACGCGACTACAGGAGCTGGGGATCAAACCCCTGACCCTATAAAATATTTAACTTTAATTATTTTAACTCATATTGCAATTTTGATATGAATTGTTGTATAGTAATGAATGGCCATTTTTATATCTGGGCAAGCTAGTCTCTTAAATCTTATTAAAAGTGGATAGAAGGTATTGGTGGGCGATACATCAGGTTATAGATGTTTTGACTAATGACTTATTGCTCTGTGATCTAGATTTGACTGATTTGTGTTTGTAACAGTTTTAATGTTGAATGTGTGTAACTCTGGCATTGTGCTGCTGCCTCTCTTGGCCAGGACACTCCTGTAAATGAGATTCTTGATCTCAGAGAGGTTTGCCTGGAGAAATAAATTTAAATAGATGAAAGAAAATCAGACTTTAAGAAATGACCTGAAACAAATGACCAAAAACAAATCTTATTTATGGTTATACAACATAAAAACAAAGGAAGTGCTCTGAAATCAAAAGTAAGTGAAATAACCCTAAATATAACAGCTGCCATGGGTGTAGCGATGCTGACTAAAGGGAAATTTGAATTGAAGTCTATTTTTTTCCACAGCTGTATTTCTACCCTCAGCCATGAGGTTTAAGACATTAGGAACATGGTTACTGACAGCAGGTCTTCCTGTAACCATCTTGATTATGGCATAAACACTCTCAGCCAGTACAGTGCATCTTCCAACTCCCTGTGTTTGTGTCCTTATATAGATCAGTTCTTAATGTACATCACTTGCATAAATGTCCTTGTAAGCCTGACAGAGTTATTTGTAATTAAGCTGTTCTGTAATTGCTCCAGTGCCAGCAATGTTAATATGACAACACATTAGAAGCAGAAAGTCTAAATGTGAGAGTAACAGCTACTTTTGAGTGAGCAGGATTGGAAAATTAATTCTCCATTTGCCAGTCTGCACCTGTGCTGACTCACATCCCACTCTACTTAGAAAGATGAGGAGAATACAGGAAACAGACACTGATATCATTTAGTTAAATTCAGCATTGTCTTCCCCTTTCATTTGGCAAAATGCCAACATATATGTGAATATGCTTCCATATGTTTTTCTTTCTTCCACTTTCTATCACACCCCTCCCCCCTCTCTGAAAGGTCAGCAGCATCTGTCTCCCCTGTGACCATCCCTGGGATCACATGGTTTTGTTTCCATGGCAACTACAGGTTTGCCCAGTATGAGTTTGGCACTGGCACTGACTCACTCTCTTCTCTGTCCCAGTCCAGCAAATATGCTAATGAATGTGTGTGTTGTTTTTTAGAGCGAGACAGCATACAGATAGAGACTCATAGCCAGAGGCCTGCATGTGTAGGTGGTGAATGTAACTATATTATTTACATTACTCTGAGTGTGGAGGACTGATAAATGCACACAACCACACACACACACAAACAGGGTCAGGGGGTGTGATTGTTAAACTGTTTCCTGTAGTCATATTTCCTTCCTGTTGAGTAACTTTAAAGCTGTGTGTGTGTACATGAAGCTTCAGAATGATTCCTGCACACATCATAAACACATGAACATTGAAAAAGTATGCTTCTGAACTTATTTAAAATGATGATTATCCTCAGATATTCTTAATTACCTCTAAGTCTTTCAATCAAATCAAAGCTTACTACATATACAAGGAAACAACAGTAAACTGGTAGAACATTGAAATGCAACATGCAACAACACTACTGACTATGGCAGTCAACATTTTAGATATTTAATCAGTACTCTGTTTAAAAATTATACTCTATTCATGTAATCAATAGGAGATATGTCAGTTAATGACAAATCTTCTGTCAGATTGTTAACCTACTAATCCTGGGCAGCCAGTAATAATATGTTAAACATAGCTGTCAACTAATCCCAAGAATTCCCTATAAATATACTCAACTAATGCTGTCAATTAATAAATAAATAAAGTAATGTAGGTGTTGTAATTAAGATCTAATAATGATAGTAATGAAATTATCTGAACAGCACTTATACAAGCCTTTTAAACAGCAACATTTATATTAAACTGAAAATACTGCATGTTTCTATCTTGGTAGCAGACAGGCACAGAGAGAGGAGAGACAGAGGGCAGATTACCCACTTATAAATTAATGTCAGATTGCGGTTTATGTTTAGGATGGTAAAAAATAATACAATTACTGGGTATATTAGGAAAATCTGACATTAGATTTAATACTTTTAAGACCTTTTTGTAAGACTCTCTTCATACATTTTAAGACATATCGCATCTTCAATCTCTAACTAGTCACATTACTGACAGTTACGTAAATGTTTTGTGCTAATAGACAAAAATGTGACAAAAAAAGAAGATTTCAGTAGTACTTCCACTGTGGTATGCAAATTAAATTCTTAGATCAGGGATCGGTAACTTACTACTGAGAGAGCCACATAGTTTTTATTCTCACTATTAGAGTTCTTATTTAATTTACTTATGTGGCCTAAAAGTAGTTTTGCTACATTCTAGATCTACCTATTTACATTGTGTGACAACCACTGTGGTTAAAAATAAAATGTTAAAAGCCTAACATAAAGTTTAAGAAAAGAAATAAGGTATGATTGCTGATTTCATGAGACTTATAATCTTGAATTCTGATTTTAAGCATTGATGTGTCAAAGATCACATGACTGGTCAGACCTGATTGAGTTCCTAAAAATGTCATGTGTGGTTAAATCTAAATATAAAAAAATGAAAGTAGAAAAAAGTCTATAGCCTCCTATATGAATAGGCTATAAAATAATTAAACACAAATGAAAAATAAGGACTTTATAGTCTTGCATTTAAGAGCTTGTCATACTTTTTAAAAGACTTCATTCTGGCTGTATTGATTGATCAACTTTTAATACTTTTTAAGACCCAGTGGACACCCTGGCATAAGAGCAAAGAGAGATTTTTGGAATGGGTTTTAATCAAATATACAAAGCTACTGGGTGAGGACATCAGAGTGCATACTGTTTTTATTGCATTTTTTTTTTCTTTCTGATTAATTTATTGAAATTAATCAATATGCCATATACATGGCTATTTAAATGCAAATTTAAGTTTTTAGCCTCATATTATTCATACATGTGGTACCATAATTGAGTCCCTTACATATGATATAATATGAAATCTAAAAATCAAATCATCTAAAAATCAAACATCCATGCTTCATTCCAGTTTTGACAACCAAAATAATTTGCCACTAGTTTGCAACACATTTGCATCTAAAACATGGCATTCAACTTTCTAGGCTGGATCACAGTACAACATGTTCAGCCTGTGCTCAAGACTGAGGAAGTTAAGAGCTTGAATTATTTTGCCAAAACATTTTCTCAAGCACTGAAAGTTGAGGATCCTCCTGAGCTGTTATCAACATGAACAAAGATTGTTTGAGGCCCTTGAAAAAGGATTTCTGGTCCTTTAAGTCATTGTCTGATGAACTATATCTAAATAATCTGATGAAACCCTGCGTGGCACCATTAACTACAGAAAACCAAAGCACAGCAATATGCACTTAATTTGGTGCTCGTCTCTGGTCATGGGATGCTGAGAAACAAATGCTGTGTCTTGAACAGCCTTCGCATTATCTGTCCAATAGCAAGCCACTTACTACTACAATGAATCAAAGCAAAGCAGCAGAGATGTCCTGCAGGAAGCCCGGTGGACCTTTAAAACAAGGCTATGCTGTCACTCTGCCGCAGCAGATTTTGCAATACATTTAGATTAAAACCACTCACAGATAGTCAAGTGTTTCTATAAGGATGTTTTAAGAAAAACACAGACACAAATAAAGGCTGGATTAGTATGGGTGTTGAGTGTCACATGCAGTTCCATTAGTAGACTGTTTACTGACAAATTAATTCATGATGCTTAGAAATGAATAATAACAGCAACCAGAATGACATTAAGCTCAATAAATGACAGAGAAAGACAACATGAAATTAACACTGTGATGCTAAAAATAGAACACACTGCTAATCCACATTAGCTGAGTAGTAAAAGCCATGATTCTCCTGGACGCCAGGCGGGTATCTGGTTTGAGATTGGTCAGAGGAACTAAAGGAGACGTTTGGCTCTGAAGCTAAAAACCCAACAGGACATATTTAACTGAGGAGAAGATGCTAAAAACGGTTTCCTCTTGCATCTTAGTCCCACTTTTTGAACCACTAAACTATTCTGCTGATGACTCCATGTTAAAATTACTTAAATGACATGACAGTGGTATGGACTCTTTCATTTGACATTTGAAAATACAATGGCTGGAATTACTTTCACGATGTAAGGGAAACTGTATGTATACTAAAATTCTGGGATGAGATCATTCTAATGTACCTTGTGGGATAGCCCAGGCATTTATTCGATGGTGCAATAAGTTAAGTGCTTGTCTTTGATGGACAATGACATGATGTTTTACAATGAACAGGGCTACTGAAGCTGGAAGTGAAGTACTGAAAGCCTTTAAATCATTCTGCCTTAATCAAGATTTGGTGAATCCATACACTCTTGTTACTTCACCTTATATAATGCACAACACACACATCTCAGGGTTTTTACCCACACACATCTCCATTCAGTGACTTAATCAATCAGTTCTCCTGACTTGTGTGTGCTTGTGTATGACTGAGTGTTTGAGTGCACATGCACACACTTGTGTGTGTTTTAAAGGAAAACAAACACACCCTGCTACATTCCAACTACTTTTTGCCCAGGTACAGAGGTAGCTTTGTTTACAGCCCATCACACAAATCCAGTATGTGGCAGTCCAGCGGGGTTATGGGAAAACTTCTATAGGTCTCTACAGCCAGTGATTAATCTTCAGTGCCTTTACCACTGTGCTATGTTGTGTCATCATGCATCAGTGCGACTTAGAAGCAAGGTTTGATAACATGGTATTGCTGCTGAAAGATAAAATCTGGTGGAAATTTTGTGATGTGATGTGCTACAGAGGAAGATCCTGTTACCTAAAAATATCTACACTAACCTGCTCTGTTTTTGTGTACCTGTACCTGTACCTTTTCTTTTTTTTTAATATATTTCTTAAATCACCTCTTTTTCTTTGACTTAACATCAGAACCACCACTGGGTAAAATTTACCCAAGGCTGTTTTTTAATTGCATCTCACTTTATATTGATAACATTTTAAAGTCTGTAAGTCATTGACTTTCCTAAAATTCTGTTTTGTCGCACCTGGTGTCATACTTTTATTTATTTATTTATTTATTTATTTTTGCATAAATACAAATTTTATAAACATCCATTTGTACCTCGAACTGCCATGTTGGTAAAATTTACCCAATCAAAAAGCTTTTTTTCCCCCTCTATTTCATTTTACACCAGCAGATAAACAATAGATACTGCCATGAAAACACCACCTCTCTGTTGCTGCACTGCTTAGTCAGAAGTCATAGATCAACCTCCAACATGGACAAAAAAAGATTTTTTAATTGTGAAATGTCAAAAGATTTGCTCAGTGCTTTGAGTGAAGAAGAATCTGATGTTGGGGAAGTTTTAGAATAAAACTCTAATTGAATAAATGCAGTTAATTTCCACCCTGCCAAGAGCTAGTCCATAGCTAAAATTCTATGGCTCATTTCAGAAAAACAGTGAAAAATGAGAACAAAAGAAGAATGTAATTCTGTCCTACTGTGTTTTACTTGAGACATCCATATCCTTATTTTAGAAACAAATAAAGTGAGAAAACCATTAAACCAATAATTGAGATATTTCATTGTTCTTTGTTTTTTTTCTCAAGAGAATTTTATTTGTTTAATAAAATAATCCTACACTACATACTAAATGCCTTTGTCTATTTATTGTTATTACTGGTTCTGCTGTAGGTGGTTGACCGGGCTTTGAACCTTTAATCTTCTGATGGCGGGGAAGCATCGTTAACCACTACACTCCAAACTTAATTCAATGCTAGAGGATTACTATGAATAGATGCTCAATGGGGTTCTACTGAATGTGTCCAGGTTTTCTACAATGACTTTCTCAGGCAGGGCTTAAGGAAACATGACAAAATGGAAGTTGTCACTGACTGCTTGAAATTTCACTTCTTAGGTCCCTGTAAAGTGAAATCCAAACATTGTGTCTAAAAAAACTAGATATGTTGGAATAAGGTTGCTGTAAACATGTGAAAACACTGAGATCAATGTGTGAGTGAATTTTTCATTTAGACCATTAGACAGATGTTCACTTCTTCCCTGGTTTGGTTTTACTTGACCAGGGTAAATATACGATCCCTATGACATCACCAGTCTTGATCAGGAATTACCCTGCCCCACTAACGCTACAACGCTATAACACAACAGAGCATAAGATATAACCGGGTTTTATTATCAATATCATACTGAGAGTAATTTGAGATCTTGCACTGGTCCCATATTTCCAAGCTTAGATCTAAGAATTAGACAACTGTCTGACAATGGACTCTCCAGCACTTGTGTCATCCTTTTTTTTTGGCTGAGATCTAGGAATGAGACAACTGAGACAGTTTAGCCTTTGAAAGGATCTTGGGATGACACCTGCGACAATTTAAAGAATTGGATCGTGAGACTCAAACTTTAAATCTGAGCGCTCACGGTAGTCTGATTTTTCTTCGAGCGAAGATCTTGGAACAAGACAACTGTAAGATATAAAGGATCTCCCTCTAGGCTCACCGTGAGACTGAATGATGTCAGGATCATTTTGAGGCGGATGAAAAAAATTCACAAAATCTCATTTTGGTCCTAGATAGTGCTCATTTTTGTCCCACAGACATAGATGATACATAAATAATGTCTTATTCTATCGGGAGAGTTTTATGATTCATGTTGTTAGTATAAATAAGTAAACATATAAAATGCTTTTGTAGCTAACATTACTGAGAGTTGGAATCAAGCCTTTTAGCTGTGTAGTTTAGATCAGTGGTTCTAAACTGGTGGGTTGGGACTCAAAAGTGGGTCATGAAGCAACTTATTTATCTCCCTTTTTCTGGATAACAAAGCTGGTGTTCCCAATATCATTAGGAAATTCCTAAAGAAACTGCCTAATTTCTGTGCTGTCTTGGTGAAAAATAATCTTGCAAAGCAGTTGGATTTGCCTGACTTCACCTCTGTCACAAGGGAAATCCATCTTGAAAAGCTCCAATCCTAAATGTTTGTGCCCACCAAAACACTGTTTGGACTTATCAGCGTCATTTTAGATGAACATGGCAGTAGCTATGGGCGGGGTTTAGTTGTACTAGCTGTTTGCAATGGCTGCCTCCACTGCAGTGATTGGCTCAGGTATAGCTCTGGTATAGCGTCAGTTTTACCAGAACTCTTCTGCCGCTTTGCCTGTTTTGGCATGAATTTGTGAGTTAAGGGGGGAAAGGGCCAGTTGTGGGAGTGGGTAAATACAATGGCTGCAAGTGAAGTGCTCAGCTCGGACATAGCAACAACAGCAGTTTTGTCAAAACTTAACATTTATTTATTAAAACAATATCAGAGAGCAGCACTGAAAGCTTTACATGATTGAAAGATGTTTTTGCTCTTTTCCCTGCTTCTGTCTGCTTCGGCATGGGTTTGCAATCATTACAGGTGGGGTTTGCCCTTATAGCCCATGGCTGTTGCCATGTTAGCTATTAGCTCAGATGTACAGTAGCTGTAGGAAAGTGGAATTTTAATCAGAACTGGACCACAAGAGTGTAGAGTCACACCAAAAGCTTGACTCAGCAGAGAAGACTTTTTTGCATGTCTCCTCGACCAGCCTTGGCATGAATTTTATTTGTCGAGAAGCTCTACCATTAACAATCTATGGCAGCAGTAACCTCTCATCTCAAGAGAAGGGCATGTGTACAATGTGTTGTCGTTTTAATTTGCGTGTCATTAAATGTAGCAGACAGAACATTAATCCAATCAACCTTCCAAGAATTTTTTTAAAAATCCAGCCCTTTCCAAATGCTTTCTACAGGAGCTTTCCCAGATTCATGTGAAAAATATCTATGTAATGGATATTTAAAACAGTTTATCTGGCATGTCATGTTAGGTGAAAAACGGAGTAAAATAAAAAGTATGCATACTTGTCCTTCTGTAATCATGTGATTTTAAAACATATTTCTTTTAGCTCTGTCTCTTTTGCTCTAGTTCTGGTCAAAATTTAGAATTTTTCATTAAATACATTTGAGTTGTTGAACATTTTGAAGAATATGGGTCGCAATTTCTCGTAATGAGTTGGTGGAAGTAGCCTCCTTTTTCTAATTCAAACACCATGTTAGCAAACCACAACCAATCATTTCTATAACTGTATCGTGTGTGGTAAACATTTAGAAGGCAGGAATCTATTTCACATACAAATTAAATTTCATGTATGTCCTGTCCTGTATGTATTCTCATTAAAAGTTAGCCTGGTGGATACTTGCAAAATATTTGGAATAGGGCACACCAAGCAGAGCTAATATTGCATTTTAAAGCTAATGCTATTAGGGCTGGTTGCAACCAAGCTCTTACCTACAAGTAGATAATTTCTCAATGCCCTGTTACAAAGACTTATCTACAACTCTTGTTAGCATGAGTGTTAGGGGAATTTGCTGTAGCATCCATGTGTGTAGTGGTGGCCAAACTGCAATAATTCTGTATTTATGGTGTTTTTGTTAATAAGATACCTGCAACTTGTCACAATTACTTTTATGACCACTAAATCAAATCATCAGTTTTCGAGGAACAAGAGTGTAATGTCATTTCTCACACTATTAAAGATTATGTCCTCACTTCACTAGTCATATCTAGTCATACATATTAAATCTCAGCTTTGTTTTGTTGTTGTCCATGTTTTTGAAGCTTAAAGTTTATGTTTTAGGCCAATGCAGACTGTTCAAGGCAAAAGTAACTTCAAAGGAGGAAACAAATCAAGAGCTAAAGGAGGAAGCTCAATGAGCCTATAGCTTTCTTTACAGCAGCATATCTGAAACAGCTGAATCACTAAGACTACAAAGTCTAGCAACTAATGTGGAATTCTTGATTTTGTCTGTATTTAGTCTTCCTGTTTTATTTAAAAAGATTATTTTTGGGTTTTTGCCTCTATTTGGAAAGGACAGCTGAAGAGAGACATGAAACATGGGGACTGACATGCACCAAACAGCGCCAGCTGGGAATCATTCTAGCAACCAGTGCCTCAAGGACTACAGCCTCTGTATGTGGGTGCCTGCTCTACCCACTGAGCCAAACTGACACCCCAGTCTTCCTGTTTAAACTGAAATTAAGTTGAACCTTTTTGATGGTGATTTAGCCTTAGTGTTCTGCAGGTGTTTGTTGTGAAGAAGAGTCACATCTGGCTACACATTGGGGAGAGTAGACAGTATGTTTTCTTCTGCTGTAGTGTGGAAACGAAACATGCAAATGGTATAAATTATCCAACAGAAAACATAACTTTTGGATAACTGCGTTTCATATTCAAAACAGTTTTCTGAATGAAAGCAGAGGTTTTTGCTCTGCTGTAGCAGGTGCTCATTTGACATGATTCACTCGCAGTTCACAGTAGCACTAAGTAGTAAACAACTCTGCTTCAGGCCACAGCTCCACTTTTAGCTGCCATGTGGCTAAAGAGGTCAGTGGTTAAATGTTTTAAGATCCAAGAAAATGTAAAGAATCCTTTTTTGACCTGACATCTGCCATGAAATGAAAACTGTAACCCTCGATCACCTGCACAAAAGGACATGATCAGGCATGAATTGTGATTTTACAATGCAAAGCCACTGTTTATCATGTTGTCTTTTTCCTACCTAAATTCTGCCTTACCATCCTGGATTTAATCACAGGACTCTTCTTATATCCTGTCTCTTCTGTTACATGTATGTCATCATATTAAACTCCATGGTAAGCTATTCACTTTCCTCTCTCACAGAGGAAGTATGTTGTCAATGTCACAGCTTCATCATGACACGTTAAGGCATGTTTCACAATTCACAGAGCTCAACCAGCTGACTGGTGCAGTGGGTGGGGGCTGAGTAAGGACTGAGCACTCAAGCATAGAAAAAGCTTCTGTTAAGATCTATGTTCAAGCACGCACACAATCACACAGTTTGAGCTCAAGTCAGCAGGAAATACTGTGGTGAAATCAAACAGAGAAAATCCCCTGAGCAACCCGTGCGTAAGTGTGTGATGTTCTACAAGAAGGAAGTCAGTTGGTCTTCAAAAATCATTTCTTTCTTCTGGTGTAGAGTTAATACTCAAATAGACAACAGATCACAAAACTCAAACCTTTGTGTGTTCTCTCTCTTTTTCTAACACATCAAAGCTCTTGTTGGGAACTCCAGCTTGTGCCAATTGTGGGGACTCAATTGGACAAAGCCATACAATTTTTTTCTTACTGTCTACTTAACAACTCACAATAAGTTTTTGGTATGGAAAAATTACAAAAAGAAATGTTGCTTCAGAAACATGATGTTATCTGTGTGATACCAACACTGCACCAGTGGTAATGGGCATTAGGATTGGGTGGTAGTCAATTATATATACCATCAAATTTTCCCTATATTTTCCCATACAGTATTACCGTCACATTATTAAAAATCACATCATACAAGAAGCAGCTCAGACCAAACAGCATTTTCTGATGTACAGAGAAAAGCTTCTACACAAGCTTTCAGTCTTTTGGGAAAATGCTTCTTTTGACAGGTCTTAAAACAACAGGAATGGGATGTGTTTTATATTTGTTCGTACTCTTCACTGATAAACTGAGTGACACTAGGACAGGGGATTAAATGTAGGTGTGTAAACCATGAGCCCACATCCGCAGAGCTACTAACACTTAGCGCAACACTTCTAAAGGACATTTCTGATCAAGAATAGCAGATCACAGACAACTGTCTGCATCACAGCCCATCCAGAGTTCCCTGCCTTACTGAACACTGGTGTTTTACTGACCTTCTTTGATTATCTAAAGATAATTTGGAGAAACCAACCACAACCCAGAGAAGAGCTGAATGGAAATTTGTCATCCAAGTTAAGTTTACGACTGTTGCTTTATTCTTCAAATGGCTGATAACTTGACAAACTTTAGTCAGCACAGTATTTTTACTTTATGAAAACAATGTGTTAGATGTGAGAGTGGAAAATTGAGCTGAAGTAACTAGTTTTAGAGAGTTGGCTGTTGTTTCTTCTGATGAAGCCACAGACCCAAACAGTTGTTCAGATATGCTGAGGGGAGAAGAGCATGTAGCCGATAGCCAAACCTCACATTGCAAAATAGTACCAAACACATAGAGAAATAAAACACTTCTTAAATTTTCACTATAGCATACAACTTAGCAAACAATGTTTGTCAGCCCATTTTCACGCTACATTATATGGAGCAATTGTATCTGCTACGCTATACAACCTAGCTTCTCCAAATACGTCCTGTTAGAAAAACTTAAAAATAGAAAAATATCCCTTTAAGGCAGAGTTTCCCAACCATTCTTCCTTGAGTCCTTAACAGTTTCAGTGATAAAACCCTAGAAAAGGCCCATGCATGCTTTTTATCAAAAAAAGTTTTTTTTTAGAAATTATTTAATAACTGCTTTATCATGGTTTTAGTCAATACTTGCAAACTTAATTTTGGCAGCCTCAGAGCAGACAAAGCCTCGTGCCCCCCCTTAGACCTTTGGCGCCCCCAGGTTGGAAACCAACCCGGTTAGTTTCCATTGGTTTACAACCCGGATCCCAGGTTGGAAACCAATGCCTTTAAGGCATCTATAATTAATATGTGCATATTACAAGGCAGATTTTTTTCCTCCATTAAAGTAATTAAGGGGATACTGTGGCTATTTCTAAATACCCCAGGATACAGTACTACCATGTTATCTCCCAATCCTTATAGGCGCATAAAATATCTCGTTGAAGCAGTAAGTCTTCTAAAAGACTGTTTTTGTTAAACAACCAGCCAAACATTTCTAACAAGAGGTCTAATACTCAGTTACCAGACTCTAAACTGCATTTTTTGCATAATTTTGGAAATTATCAAAACAACTAAAGCTCAGAATTTCCTGGTATTTCATAATTACACCTGCAGTATTTGAATGTACTCAACAGCAGTGAAAAAAGCTGGACAGATACATAGGTTACCTATTTCCAAGCTTGTTAGCAAACAAAAGCCCTTTCCATTCTTTTGTTGTCATTTGGCTTTTTTTTTAATTCCACTTTTGGCTCCCTTAAGCCTAAAAAGTGATGCTCAGTCAGTTAATTGGATCTTCTTTGTGACAAAAGAGTAAGCAAAAACCGAGACAGTCTTTGACAAAAAAAGATAAGCTGGAAAATTCTGAAATGCCCTCTCCCATATTCTTCATAAAGGTTTGCTTCATTGGTGATATGAAAATAACTATTGCAGTTTATGGAGAGTTAAGTGAAAGGATAAAACTGTTGCCTCATCCCCTGTTATTGAGAGTGTGGCCTTTCCTTTCACTAAATAATTACAAAAAAAGCTACTGCACACTTAGTCTTATTTAAATGACACAGCATTGAGTAAAAACAACCATGGTCCAGTTAAAAAGACAGGCGCTGACTCAAGTGGCAGCTTGGTTCTGTATTTAAAAAAGAGAAAAGGACGGTATTGATTTTGCTGGAACACTTTCAAGGCCAAAAGTGCAATATCTTATTTCTCAACAGACTGGGCCGCTTATTAAAATTAAAAAAAAAAAAAAAAAGAACAAAAAAAACTACGAAAAATAACAAAGCAGAACTCACCTTTATTGGCCCAGTGCTAAATTGGATCTTCCTATTGGGTGGTGGGGGCTCCTCTTCCTCAGGTAGGCCTGGCATCTCAGAGCAGCTGGTCTCTGGTTGAAACGTATCATCATCGTCGTCATCCTCCTCATCATCTAGCTGGCTGCCCCCAGAGTCGTCCTCCCCAAGTCCACTATAGGCACTGATATCTACCAGATCCCCCTCTGAATAATCATCCTTTCTTGAGCCATCATCATCGTTCTCTTCTTCCTCTTTCTCAGCGTCCAATTCTTTCTCCTCTGATGAGGGAGAGGAACTCTGAGGTTCTTTTTCTCCATTTTCTAGTGAAGCGTGAACCTCAGCCTGCACAAGTCTGGCTGTAGCCTCAGACCCTGCAGAAGGACCGTCCTGCTCGTCAATCTGTGGCCCCTGATCAGGAGCAGCCTCTGTACTTGAACCCTTGGCTTCAGTCACTGTTGGCTGAGCTTCTGACTGCGGTTTGACCTCTGAGGAGGTCGAGGAGGAAGAAAAAGCCACTGAAGATGATAGGGAATGTGAAGAGTTGGAGAGCTGGTCCTCTGACTGTCCTAACCTCTCCTTTTCCTTAGTAGCTACCTCTTCTTCTCTGCTCCTCTGTACAGATTCCTGAAGATCTGCTGCCTGCGTGCTCACAACGCCTCCTGGCACCTCCTCACGGGTCTCCTTACCTGGGGGGATCACCTTTCCCTGAAAAGAGAACAAGAGATTGAGATCATCTCTTCACTGAATCCAATCCAATCCAATCCAATCAAATTCATTTCCACAACACATTCATTATAAATGTAAACTCAATTTGCTTATAAAGCAGTCCCTAAACTGACTAATCAGATCACTAGCGCATTTAAATATTATTTACTTGTAATTTATCAAGGGAGAGGGAAGGTCAGGTTATCGCAGCCAATAACAAATTGGTAAAGAAGGTATAGGGCACTTTGGCACTAGCTTCTCTAGGAAACATCAGCATGTTACACATATATAGTTGATGAAATTTCCCTTTAACCAGATTCCTTTAATTCTGAGACATCCTATTTAAAATAAAGCTAATTGTGTTCACCTTCCTCGTAGGAGGCTCTGCTCTAGCTGGGGGTTTGGGCTTTGGTGCTAAGGCAGGGCCCGACCGACGTTTGGGGAGGTAGACATTGTTTTGCGGTTCACTCTTTTCAAACACTGCACTGAGCTGGCTCACTGTCGGGCTGACAGCATCTCCGGGCCCGACTGAAGCTGCAGCCGAGGGGATAGCAGAGGGAACAGCACCAGGTGGAGGAGTAGGAGCAGGAGTGTCATCCAGCCGGTCCAAAGCCTCTGTGGAGCCGTTGAAGCGAGCCACAACATCTAGACGGCTGTCCTGAAAGCCTGAGGCACGCTCCTTCGTCAGTAAGATCCTGTTTGTGGCAGCCTGCTTCTCCTATATGACGAAATACTCAGACTGTTGTAGTGTCTCAAATCAGATTATGATGGAAATCCTAGTTAAACAGAAAGACTTCTACCTGTAGAGTCCGCTGTTCAAAGATCCTCCTGGTCTCCTGGAGCTTGGAATATCCCACAGAGGAGCCCCCACCATCTCCACCTGCTTTCGGGTCAAAACGGTTGACTCTGTCTGAGACTGTGGCCCCAAGCTTGAGCAGGGCACTGTGGTCAACGTTCTCATTGAGGCTGGATGCCCTCGGCAGGGAGAGTTTCACTGCTTGATCTTTGCCTGCCAACAACAGCAAACTTTACTAAGAAGAAGTTCTGATTGAATATCACCATCATCATCTTCGGTTTTCATATAGCAAGAGTTCTGCTAACAATACACTTATCAAGTTTTTGGTTAAGACAAGGCAAAACTGAAAGGGATTCATTCTTTAAAGGAGACATATTGTACCTTTTTCAACCTTTTAATACAGTCCCCTGTGGTCTAAAAATAAAACATTCATGCAGTGCAGAGCTGTGTGCTTCCATGGCTCTTGATGGAGATTTATGAATGGAGGTACCAGGTGAAGGGCAGATATTATTGAAATAACTCAAAATGATGTCACAGAGGGTACAAATTCTGAATAAACCAACAGTTTTCATAATTTCAGACACAGGACCATGTTCAAAGGATTAGTTTGGCATATTTCACACATTTTGGGTCTTTAGATACTCTAGACACCCAAATATAAAGTGTCTCTAAAAAGTTTTCCCTCCCTTGGATGTTTTATCCTTTTATAGATTTTGTAAATCAATCATGGTCAGTACAATTTGGCTTTTTGGCTGCATTTCTCTTGCTGGCAGAATATAATTGTCCTCCAGAATTTTCTTTTATTTTGACACATTAGTTTTACCCTCTAGCTTTGCAAACCTTCCAGGGCTGACGGCCAAGAAGCAACCCCACAGCATGATGCTGCCAACATCGTGCTTCACATTGGGGATGGTGTGTTTGTGGTGATGTGCAGTGTTTGGTGTCCGCCAAACATTACATCTTGTCTGATGGCCAAAAAGCACCATTTTGGTCCTATCAGACCAAAAAACTTCCACTTGACCATGGAGTCTCCCACATGCCTTTTGGCTACTCTAATGGAGACTTAATATGAGTTTTCTTCAATAGTGGCTTTCTCTCTCACTAGTTTCCTTCCTGCACAGTCACTCAAGTTTGTGAGTAGGGCCTGATCTAGGCAGATAACACATACGCCATATGCCTTCCATTTCTTGATGACTGATTTAACTGAACTCCAGGGGATGTTCAGCTCCTTCGAATTTTTTTTCACATTCATCCAGGGAGTTTATACTTTTCAGTAACCTTTAGGAGTTGCTTGGAGTGTTCTTTTGTCTTTCATTTCACTAATAGCTTAGCTGGACCTCTGTTGAATTAGGTCAGTCACTTTAAAGGGGGTGAATATATTTATTTGGTCACTTATTTTACACCACATTTTTTTATCTACCTGACATTTTTTGTAGAAATCTGTTTTCACTTTGACATTAAAGAGGTTGTTTTGTCGGTTTTTGTCAAAAAAAAAAGGCAAATAATATTGACCGTGATTGATTTATAAAATCAATAAAAGGGTAAAACATTCAAGTCCCCATTAATTCGGCTGTTTTTAGCTCATCATTTATTTTTGTTAAAAGACTGGCATATAAATGATACACAGAATTCCATGCACAAGAATCAATAACATCTAAAAACACCTACTAAAACTTTTTGTAACATAAAGTAGAATTCAACATTATGGCTCTGGAAGTAAAATTTCCATACATTTTCTCTATTGCAGATTTGATTATTGGAAATAATGTTAAAAATATCCAAAGTCCATGGGTTATCCTCCTATAGTTTGTATATTTAAAGAAAGTTTTAAGAAAAACAGTTTACTAATGATCTCAGCCATAAGAAGTACAGCGCAGTACCCACTATCCTAGAGTGTCACAGCAACCAATCAAAGGCGTAACAATAGAAAAGTTTACACTGACTGCTGCCTGTTGAAGATGACAATACATGCTGCCATACTATGAAACAAGTTACATTACAACATAATTATTTACAATGTCAACACTACAATTAAGAAAAATGTAGTAAGAAGGTCTGTGTATGACATGAAAGTATGAAAAGCTATCAGTAACAGTGAATAAAGGAATGGTTTTTTGGATATGTAGTTCTTTCACCCTCGTAAGAAGTATGTACTGTCTTTAACCTTAGCCTTTTCTGTGTTTCAAATTCCTTTTTTGTGCCAAATCAAATGATTTAAAGAATTTTGGTTGCTGATTAGCTTGGATCTTGGATTAAAAATGTTGACAAAGGAATTTTAGAAATATCAGTGGAGGATTTCAATGACAAAACTCATCACTGGGCACTGCTAAGCTCGATGTCATTAGTTCCACCCTGGCACAAGGTGTGTCAAATAGGGATGAGTGATTGGGAAAAAGGCATGCAGGAAAGGAGCCCCAGGCCAGACTTGAACCTGGGGCATCCACATATGGCACACCCTAACACCACAATACTTTTATTCCTCTGCCAACAGCAAAAATTCACAATAAAAGATCCACGTGACTGTGAAAAGAAAGCAGGTGGATTTTTTTATTATTCATGAGACAAAATGAGCAGTTACCACCTCGTACAAAAGGATTTAAAGGGTTACCAAAATTAAACTAAATGAAACATTTCTCACAAGAGCTCTAAATTTGTAGTCTGACTAATGTAGTAGGCAAATGCAATACTCGGGTGAGATCTTAAGCTAGAACTAGGTCACTGTGTTTTATTTATTCCAAATCTAACAAAGAGCAGAGCAGAGCAGAGTTTTCACCAAATATTCTGCTCCTTCGCAAAATAATAAGCTAAGCTAATGATACGCTAGTCTAAGGTTAGCTGAATTACCTATCACTTTGGCTCCATCCTCCTCATCACCAGGGGACTGCATCTGCATGAACATGTTCTTGATCCGGTGAACATTTGATCCGTATCTCCGGCCCCTCCCAGTTGGGCGGGGCAAAAGCGCAGGCTTTGAGGAAGGTTCTGAGCCTCCATTAGCAGCATTGTTGAGGTGGTCGGTGGCCTTCTTTAGCGCTGCCAGCCCTGCCTCATATGCATTGCGGTGGGGTGAGGGACTCCGCAGATTGGAGCTCCCACCACTGCTCCCACTGGAGGCCCCGTTGCTCCCTGTGGCCGTTGGGGGCTCAGTCTTCATCATGTTTGGTAAATCAAATAACCCCCAGGAAACAGCAAGTTAGCAGGGATGAGGACAGCAGCATCCTGGAGCTGTTGGACTTTCACCTCCTGAGTCATACACAAGAGACAAAAGAAGGAGCATTTATATATCATATTGAATCAGAGAAAGCAAACACAAGATGAGTCATCACAGTTCAAAATGTGGTCCTTAAACTTTTCAAGAGTTTGACTTGCAGCAACACCCCCCAGCATACTCTACATCATATACTTTTAATTTTTGCAAACCTAAACACTAATAATATCTTTAATGACTTATGCCATGCCACACCAAACAGTCATGTAGTCCAACTTTGAAATGTCACCTATTCACACCACATTCATACACTGATGGCAGAGGCTGCTATGTAAAGTGTCCAATAGTCAATCCTTTCACACAGGACTGAGCAACAGGAGCAAATTAGAGTTCAGTCTTTCCCAAGCACAGTTTGACCAACTCTACCACTGATCTACAGCCACTCAAAATTTTACTTTCTCTGAATTTTACTCATAAAGATATCTATTAATTTAAAGAAAAGCAGCAGTCATACTGTATGCCTCGATGAGATATTCAATAGCCAGTCTGTGAAAGTACAGTGGTAGGTCGAGAAGGGCTTGGGTGGATTTTGTATGGTGTAAATGGCAAAAATGTAACTCTTTTAACTGTGTAGGTACATGTTTTTATAACCAATTTCTGATTTACGAGATAGTTAAGTATATGGGGGTCAAGTTTGATGTGTAAAATAGTGATGTTTATTCTTCAAAATGTCATCAATTCACCCTCAGGTCCAAGTTAAGTTTTCACCAGTTTTGACAAAAATCCCTCAATGCATTTTTGGACGTGTGCTCACAAGATTTGAAGTCACAGTGACCTTGTTCAGTTTAGTTGTTTGTTAAAATGTGTTCAATAACATTTACCTCAACACTGAAATCATGAATCAACTCAAACCATGATGACCTTGCCCTTTGACATACGGCCTCTGAAATCTAATCAGTTCATTCTTAAGTCTCAACTAACATTTCTACAAAGTCTAAAGAATGAAAAAAACCCCACGAAAGTCCACTTGGAGTTTGCAAAGAACTGATATTTGATGATGGGGTACTGAGTGCAGATTGAAAATATAATTATATATTTTTGACTGTGGCATCAGGCTGCATCATAACATTCTGGATGCACTGTAAGTCCAACTATGGGCTGCTACAAGCAATATTTTTTAATAAACGAATTGCTGGCTCTTTCACTTATTGTTTATTTGCAAAACCTGTGAAAAAAGTAAAAGGGAAAATAGTTTTTAAAAAAAGTCCATCACAAGTTCAAAGAGAAAATGTGTTTTCTTCAAATGTCCTTTTTTGGCATGAACTAGGAGTTCTGAACCAACTGATATTCATTTATACAAAACAGATTAACACATTAGGAGGCTTTAATAGAAGATAATGAACAATAACAGCAATGGTTTAATCAATCTGACGTAATCAATTAAGCGCTCAATACATAAGCTGTAGTTTTGTCCTTGAGGTGTGAAGTTCTATTAGAATAGAGTGTAGGTCCCATACAGACACTACAGGCAGGGTATCAGCTGCAGGTTCAACTCCCAGACTTTACCCCTTGTGTGTCTACCCCTGCCTCTCCTTTTTCTGCCCCTTCATTCAGCTGTCCTAGCACTAAAGGCAAAAGACACCCACACACACAATAAGCAAAGGTATGAGGAGCGACAGGTAGCACTGGTCAGCAGCTGGATTTGAACCAGGAACATTGTGGTTTAAGGTCAGTGTGAACAGACTGTCTGACTTAAAGGGCCACTCAACAACAAAGGCCAGTATATTTGTCTCTAAGATTGCTGCTCAGCCTGTTCGACAGCATGTATTTCATTTAGCACAATGTCTTTCAAACTGGAAGTTTCTGAGCTCCTAAAAAATAATCTTGAAGTTAAGATGTAACTTTAAAGCCTTATTGTCCGTGATGTTGCAGTCAATACTTTGGGAATTTTTACTGTTGATTAATAAAAACAGGCAGGGGAAAATTAATAAAATGTTTGACAATAATCTTTAATTTGGCAGATACTACTGTAGTGATTATAAAAAAAGAGAAAACATTACATTTGAGAACAATAAACAATATAAATAATCCATAAAAACCATGTTCAGATTAATTTTGGTAGAAAAAAAGAAGCTGTACATTACATCAAAAAGCACAACTGCTTCACTGTGTATTTGTTCACAACCACATGGTGCTCCAGGAGCACTCAATATAATCCAATTAAAATGATGACGCACTGTGACCTCAAAAGTCTTGTGTGTTTTTTTCTTGCTGCTCTGAATGCCAAACTCACTTTGTGACAAAGTCAGTGCATGAACACAGAGCTCTCTCATGGTCCCCAGATATCAAATAGTTTGCTCAGAATCACAGTGTCATTAACTGGCTAATTGTGTTTGCACTTTGTGCTGCCAGATCTGTGCTAAAGAAGCGTCTGATGTTTTCATCGGCTTGATTTCTTAATCTTCATCACTGGCATCAATGACACTAAAGCCAAAAAACAAACTTATTACATCATAAACTGGTCTTCTAATTATTAAGCTATGTTAATAAAGCATTTAGGTCTGAATGTAATGAAACCTTTATATCCTGATAATTTGAATGCTTACTAGAAAATTGTGGCCATTCTAACTTCCATTTTTGAGCATGTTTTTATTCTTAAAAGAGATTAAAAATCCCCCCTTTTATCAAACTGGTAATTCTATTACTGGGAGGGTGAGATTGGAGATAACACTCAACCCAGCCAGACTAGGCTGATGCTCTAGCTCCTGCTTCTACCTACCCTAGCACAACTTATAATTACAACTATCAACCATATTTGGCCCCCAGCATTATTCCTCCTTATCCAAATCCATTTAAAAAAACAGCCTGCAACTGATACTGACACCAGTTTTTTTCTTTTTTTTGTATAAGACTTCTCAATTTTTCTCTTGTTTGTCTATAAAAAAGATCAGAATTTGTCCCACAATCAGAAGATTGTCGGTTTCTGTTCCCTAGCTCCTGCTCCAAATGTTGCTGACTTTGGCGAGGCATTTGACCCCAATTTACTCCCACTGCCTTGTTGGTGGTGTGTAAATGTTTATGGATGCATTTGAGTGGGATTAGCTATTAATGATGGCTAAGTATCTCCATAGCAAACTCTGCCATCTGTGTGTGAATATAGGGCTAGTGGTGTGAAAGGGCATGAATGGGTAGGTGTGACCTGTGATGTAAAAGCGTTTTGAGCAGTCAGATGACCAGAAAGCTCAAGTCCATTTACCATTTACTTCTTCTGCCCAGTAAAATATCCCCTTTTTCATTCAGCAGTTAGGGGAACTACGTAAATTGACATGACACAACAGACAGCTTCTGATATCAGTTAATGCAAATAATGTTAATTATTTGCAGATGGCTGATACTTGTAAACAGAGTCACAATCGACTAATTGAGATGCTAAATCAATGTATCGGTGCATCCCTAGTTAATACTTTTATTGAAACTTTTAATAAATATGAAGCAATGGCCAGCAACCAGTTGGGTTATCTCAGCATAAAAAGTGGAAAATTGGAAAAAATGCTAACCTGGCTTGTTCACAAGAAAAGACCAAACTCCTTAGACCTGTAAATTTAACTTCCTATTCAATGAACTTGAGTGTGCTGTGAATTAGTTTTATCACAAGGCTGAGCTAGCTATTAGCATAGCACGTTGGAGGCAGTTTTAGGGGTTGATGGATTATTGTCCTGACTGATTATTGAGGCTGATATCTGGCTAGTTATCAGTATCTGCATTATATTTTACAGATAAACAATAAAGTTAATCAAAGGCTTTATTTTCACTCTCCACAGTCTCAAAAAATGTCCTGTGTACAAAACAATCTGATTAGCTACATGTCAAATGAGTACTAGCCAATTAAAGAGAACATATTATGCAAAATACACCTTTGCAGGTGTTTCTAGCAAAAATATGTGCCCCTGGCCTGTCCACAATCCCCCTAAGTACCAGAACACCCCCCCACCTTTCAAAATATGTGTGCTAAAACAAGTTGTTCTCAGATTTTCCCCTCATGATTTAATGCAGGGGGTTAGCACTGCCCCCAGGTTTGGTTGGCCCCTCCCACTTGGGAGAAAGTTCCACCCTCCTCTCCTGATACCCCTCTCAGGAGGATCAGGAGAGCCCCATCCATTAAGCCACAACCATTTCCTGAGAGGGGCGGAGTCAGGCAGCTCAGTAACACTTAAAGCCACAGACACAGAAACAGCTTGTTCTGAGCAGGGCTGAAAAAGAAGGTGTTTTAGACATGCAAAAATCCAATACTGGAGTTTTTTTTTTTTTTTTTTCAGGAAAGAAATTCACGGGCATGTTTTGGGTACCTCTTAAATGGGTAAAATATGTGACCTTTAATACTTTATCCTTGGTGCCACTGACACAGTGAGTGTATGGCATCATCTTTGCTTTTCCTGTTTCTGCTGTGTTGCTCTTTGCTGTTTCTCATGCTGGTAGGGATAGGGCAAAATTGTTTATTTACCTCATGTTTTTGATAATGCAATTTTACGTTTGCCACATAACATACATTTTGTACGTAATGATAAATGCAAATCAGTTCCAAATATCAGTTATTAGGCTTATGGGCTACCAATAATAAGCCCTGAAAATTCAACATCAGTCGAGCCCTGATCAGTTTCTCTATCAGCAGAAAGGGAAATTCCAAGATTAGTTGTAAATTGAATTAAACAATATATAAATCGCTTCTTATTAAAGGTTTTTCATTATCTGGTTACATTATTAATAACAAACATCAAAGTAATGTAAACATGTAAAAAAATAAATTGAAAATTATCAATATAACAATGACCATTATAGCCAATATAAGAAAATAAGCTCCAACTATAGAAACCTACGCTTCAATTAGAAATTAAATAGTTGTTTCATCATCTTCACTTGGAGAACATCGCAGCAAGGGGTAAAACCAAGAACAATCTGTTAACTTTAAAGGTCAAAATAATAATAAAACATGGGTTTTGTAACTCAACTATTACTTAATCAAATATTGACTGAGCCAGAAATATATCTCATTTTCCCAAAGGAGACAGACTGTGGGTTTGTGTGAAAAATCACAGCTGAGGTGTGAAGATTGATTTAAGTTTCACTGTCACAACGATACAACATGCTCTTCATTTGATTAAACTCACCCTATTACAAAACAAACATGATGTGATATTTCATACTGAGCAGCCTCGTGTACACTATTGCTTTGAGCCAAAACAGCACCATACTAAACTCCAATTTTCCACTTGAAGTGACTGTTGCAATGCTAGCTCTTTCAAAGATTGAAAACACAGAACAAGACTAAGTTAAACTCTACTTCAGCAAAGACATGCTAGCATTAGCCTGCTTCTGCATGATGTACTCAACTATGATACATGGTTAGAAATGCTTTAATGCTTTTGAGAGCAACTGGTATAATTTTAAGTAATAAGTATGCTATTATTTCTGTGGCTATATGTGGTAATTCAGAAATCGACATATTCTATGATAAAATGTATATTTTGATCTAGAAACATTGCTAAAAGTTAAGGCAATGCAAGTTATCACAATTTATCCTAATGGTGATGTGAACGTCTATCGGGATTTGGTAGCAAATCTTCCTATAGCTTTTCAGTAATTCACCTCAAGGATAGATGTAGAAAGCATGGAGAGGCTGGAGAATGGTCAGGGGGATCAAAAATCAATAATTAAAGCTTGGCACATAGAACTCCATTCATGACAGGATCTCCTGGCTCACACATTGTGCTAGAATATGCTGCAACATGCATCTGAACTAAAGTGGCAAAAACATGTTGGATCATGTTGCTCTTGGTGTGGTTAACATCCTTTTCCATAGCAACCCAAACAAGCTGGGTGTTGATAGGACTTTGTATTGTCACAGATTTAAGTGTCTTTGGATTGAATTAAAAAAAATAAAAAGTTATGCTGACAATAATACAATAGACACTGTCGTAAACGGCGCTCAGGAAATGGGGACTGTAGGAGAGACCCTGTGTGTTCCTGCCTGGGCCAACACTGAGCATGACGGGACAAAAACACACACAAATTGCGACCACATTCTGTCTTGTGACAGTCTTGTCTAAGAGTAGATTCTCACACACTGATCATGTGAACTTAAGTGGGCAAATCCAGTTGAGGGCAAATAACCTTTTAGAATTCCTCTAAAAATTAATATAAACACACACAGACACACAAAGTCTTAATCTCTTGGCCTTTTTTCCTTCAATTCTTATGAGGAATCTGGTGGCTCCCAGTCTGTGACTGATAAATGCCTGACAAACCAAAAATGAAACACACAGACAAAGATTATCTGACAGCAGTTTCAATAATGCAAACTCAGCATGACATAAAATGGTGTTTGTTACAGTTGCCAAAAAAGGTAAATACAGCATGAGCATCACTCAATCATTCTCTGTCTTTCCAGGAACAAATCAGGGAGTCTCCTGCTCCCCCTAATCCCCCATGGTCTGGTGTTACTTCCTGGAATTCAACCTGGGTTTTATTCTTTTGTTTGTCTTGTTAGAGGATGACGCCTTTTTTCAGTGTGTTATTTCATTTCATTAAGGTTGACTCTTTTAAAAAATGCATACGCTTGTTTGTGTTCCCAGGAGTGAACACTGCTGTCATTGATTTAGTGGGAATTGTCTGCCACTGCACATCTCTATAATCAGCTCTGTGCATACTTGCTTATCTATTCTGAAACTAGAATCCAACGTATTGTGTACCAAGAGCTGCCTTCCTTCTCCCACGAATGTTACACACACACAATGTGAGAGTCAGGTCAATACAGTCTAAAATTAAAACATCACAGCACAACCACTGCCTGCCTCCACCAATAATCCTCAGCATATTGAGGTAAATGAATATTGATTTATAATCTATTGATGGGAGGCCCCATGAGCTGCCGCTCCCTTTACTAAACACAGGCTACACCACACTAAGACCTAGCCTGTGTTTATCTAAAATGACATGTGTCAGATGTTTGGGTGGTGAGTATTGGAAAAGAACATTGCCTTACGTATGATATAATAGAGAAGACTGGAGCTCTGTGTGACCTATCTCATCTGCTTTTGTCCGTGAGCCTTCATAAGCAATATGTCACCACAAGTAAATGAGATGGACAGCAGCCACAGATGTCTGCATCTCCACTCTGACATGGCCTTTGAGTCATGAGTAATAAGTCCTTAGTCTCCTAGCTTGTGCAGCATCTGCATCTCTGCTTGTCAATGTGCGTCACGCACACAATGTTCAACAGAAGGCACATTATGGCAACTACAATGACTATCTATTCACACTACAATCCCTGCATCTGTAGAGGAGACTCCCGGGGCTGGCCCTTTGCAATGGTTCATTCTGGCACTCACTGCGTGCTCCTGCCGCTGCTGCTGCTGCTGCTGGCTAGAGAGAGGCTTTGTTGGCATTTACGACAGGCATATGCAGGCTGTCGACGGACCTCCTCACAAAAATATCGTTTTTTATCCCTGCATTGCTCCTGGCGCGATCTGTATCATACCCAAGTTATGTAAAACAGTCCCTGCGATTCACAACAAGCAGCTTTTTCATTCGGGACGCATGAAATACAATGAAAAGCGTTTCCTGGTGTTAAAATGTTTATTAATTTGTTGTGCTCCTGTCGTCGCCGCATGTCACTTCCGTTAAATACTCCAAGGCGGCAAGTGACAATCTACACTCTCGTACTGATTGAGACTTAATTTTTTATCATCGTCTAAAGGGTTTCTTACTACCAATGACGACGAAGTCACCAAAACACGTCGAGGTGTCCCGTGAAACTCTTGCTCACGTGATTAGAGGTGTTTCCTTTAACAGGTACTTTCAAGAATTAAAAACAACAGGATTTAAAAGGGAGTTCGGTGTGACGTCCTTTCTTAAGAAGAGAAAAGGCGGCAGGTTATTATATATGGGTTATTCTGTCATCTGTTATTAACCAGGTCGTTAAAATCCTCAACACACAGACTTAACTCCTGAACATACGGTAGTGTCTGTGTTATAACGTGTCACTGGTTGGTTATGGACCCTGATGCAGACGGACAGCAGGCCCTGCTGGGTGTCTGTCTGCTGCTCTGCGTCGCTTCCTTCCTGCAGCCTCTCCTTCACAGACTATCAGCAGATTTGAACGCAGTTCAGCCCACGTAAAGTCTGAAACCACACAAGCGTCTTTTTCCCGTTAACCGTACCTTTTGATCCAGTGTGTTTGGAGACAGCCCGGTGCCCGTTAGGATCCGTATTGAAGACAGTCCATTGTCCTGCTGCTGCTGCTGATTCCTCCTGCGAGCGAGCAGACTGAGAGCCTGCTTCCCCTCTGCTCCTCCCTCTCCTCCTCCTCCCCCTCCAAACATTTTGCCTTCATCCCTCTTCGTCTGTCCTCCGCAACCCTACTCAACTCTCCTGCATCTGCGTTTCCCCTCTCACTTTTACCTCTACTTTCTTGTCCACTTATGATTTTCTGTTAATTTCCCCCTCTCTCTGTCTACCAACCCTCCCCCCCCCCCCGCCCTCTTTGTCGTCAGGTGTATGAGAAGCTCTTCTCCCCTCTATAGATGTATAGCAACATGTTTGTAATTATTTTCTTCTCTGTTTAAGGGTGTAATTAATACCTATTACAGTTATTAAGCATCAAAGAACAGTCAACAGGTCTCACAGCCTTGCTATCATACTTTAACTCTCAGCTGAACTGACTAGCTACCTGATTTGTTGACTAGATGACACATGTGCTATGAACTGCTTTAAAAACATGCCAGCTCAGGCTAAGCTTTTCCCTGATAGGATGGAGATTTAGCGACCTCTGCTGACCAAACTACAATGAAAACCGGAAAACCTCCAATAATGAATTGTCTGCACGTTTAATTACAATGACGCCTAAAAATCCCATGTGAATGAGAAAGGTATTTGACAATTATAGACTGGAGGAGTCCTCTCATTCTTCATTACCGAAACATCTGCATCATTTAAAGACAGGCTTTTCCAACTTAAAGTCAGAAGCAAATGGACTATTTATTATGTTATGTTGTGATTACAGGGCCTACAAGGAGTTTTTATTTAGGCGTGAAACAGACTGAAATAGTCTCTCTCTGAATGTATGCTGATGAAATAACCTTTGTTTACATTGTCCATGGGAAAAACTGTGATTGACTCTGAAGAAGACTTTAAATGAGGAAACTGCATCTAAATGTACAGGACAAGATCAGGCATGAGATATAATGGTTTGTCCATAGGGGGCGCCAAATTCAAAGTAAAGTCAAAAATCCTCAATCTGGAGTTGCCGCCTCTTATGTTGCTATGAGAGCCACCACTCTTCCTAGAAGGCTTTCTACAAGATTTTGGAGAGTTTTTATGGGAATTTGTGCCCTTTCATTCTGTAGAGCCTGTGTGAGGTCAGGCACTGAGGTCGGTTCTTCCACATGTAACTCATCAATCCATGTCGCTACAGTCCTTGCTTTGTGCACAGGGGCACAGCCATGATGGAATAAAGAAGGGCTTTCTGCAAACTGTTGCCACAAAGTTGGAAGCATAGCATTGTTCTAAATGTCTTGGTATGCTTAAGTATTAAGACTGCCCCTCACTGGAGATTAGGGGCCTAGCCAAAACCCTGAAAAACAGCCCCATACCAGTATCCCTCCCCCACCAACCTTCACAGCTGGCACAATGCAGTCAGGCAGGTGACATACTAGTATTCAGGCATCTGCCAAACCCAGACTTGCCAATCTGACTGTCAAACAGAGAAGCGTGGTTGGTCACTCCACAGAACACATTTACACCAAGCCATCCAAAGCTTGCTATTGTACTCGATTATGTGAGACCTGCATACAAGTGCTTGGCCATTGAAGCTCAATCAATGAAGCTTCCACTGCACAGTTTTTGTGCTTACATTAATGCCAGTGGAAGTTTGGAACTCTTCAGCGAATGAATCAGTAGAGCATTGGAAACTTTTATGCAACATACGCCTTAGCAGTCATTGAGCCCCGCTCTGTGACTTTGTGGTCTTCATGGCTGATTTGCTGTTGTTTCTAAACGCTTCCCTATTTTAATAATATCTGATAAAGTCTCATTTGGCATGTTATTAATACATGAACATGAATTTTTGGCTTATATTTATATTTTTTTAAATGGTGCAAGGAGTCACCTGTGGTCACCAAGCCTATTTAGTCAAACCACTGGGCAAAGTTTTTAGCATATAGGCAATATTATTTCAAAATAAAGAAAGTTATTTACAAATACATCAAGATTAAGCATGTCTAACAAGAACCTTCTCAATCTTCAGAGGAACAAACTGCCTATAACTTTGAAAAATATTATTACTATCATCACAATTACACTTAGTGAATAAGTATCAAAAGTGTAGATTATCAAACATAAAGGAATAGCAGTGCTTATATAAAAAAAACAGCTTTATTCATTGCCATAGCAATCAAATTGGTTGTGGAGTAGTTTGTTAGAAGAAATGTTATTTTCTTGCATTTCTGTAATTTTTGGCTCTTGTTTATAAAATCTGTTTGAAGTTATTTGACTTAACAAGAAAAAAAAACTAACGTTTCTATTTCAGGAGTATATTTTGATACATTTTTGCCACTTTCAAAAAAATGCAAAAACTCTGATGGCGTTCAAAGAAAGTTGTTAAAGTCACTTAGAGGCTTCATTTGTTTTCCTTTCTTTTTTGTATTTCCTTGTGCTGATGGCTCAGTTCACAGTAGCTACATTTCTATTGAGGGCTTTTAAGTTTCCTGCCCAATCACCATTGTTTTATATCAATATCCAAATACTTTTTTCTTTTTCATGTTTGATGGGCTGGTTATGCATAGTGCTAACAATAATTAAATTTTTCTATTTGCCATAATTTTCAAAACAAGTTGTCATTTAATTTTAAGGTAAATCATCCTTCATAGTTGAGGTGACTGGTGGCTATCCACTGTGATTGTCCCATTCAGGATCTTGAAAATAGAGTCAAGCCCAGCAGTCACTGGGTTGACATATAGAAACAAAACAAAACTAGGCACACTATGCTCTGCAAGAGATTTAAAGATACCAATTAACCTAATGAGCATGTCTTTGGACTGCTGGAGCTGGAATACCTAAAAAGGGCCCACAAATGCATTTGGAGAACATGCAAGCTCTATGCAGAAAGGCCTGTCTGACCAGGATACGAACCTTCTTGCTATAAGGCAACAGTGCTAACTACTACGTGGCCATGGGTAGAAATATGAGGATGAAACCTGTCAGGGCGACAGGTTGTAGTGAACAAGAATTAACAGAAGAGGGCAGCAGGTTGACATTTATAGTCACGTTTCCACTTTGTGTCAACATGTCAATTGCCTTTACATTTTTAACTGAGAGCACTTTGCATGCATTATCTCTTTAAAAATGACAGTGATGAATTCTGTTTTAATTATCGTTAAATGTAAACAATATATTGAGAAGGTGATTAATTTAGGATTACAGACCTCATTTTTTGTGGATGAATTTTATTTTGGCAGTGTATATGTGTCTTAAATTTAAATGATAAAAATCTGTATTCTTTCATTAGAATTATTTCATAGCTAACACAAATGAATCAATAAATAAAAACAGAAATTAATTAAATTTTAAAGATGTGTAGTTTTTGCCTCATTCTTTCTTTTAACTATGAAGAGACAGACTAGTTTAATTTTGGAAGATATGGGGAACAATAATACATGTCAAATTTTTAGAAGTTTGACAAAGATTTTAATATAAAAAACTGAAATCAAAAGAATAGGACAAATAAGTTCACTGAATGCAAAAGCTTTAATTCTTGTATTCTCTCACAGAGGCACCCATGCATGATCAAACACAGATGAGAGGCTAGTATAAGTATAGGCACAAATAGAGCTGTCAGTTCTCTGTAGAAGTAGGCACACACAGTATAGCTTGAAAATGATCCCATGGTGTTTCACAGCATGGGATCATACTGCACTGTCTGCACAGACATCACACTCGTCTCATCCCCAAGTGCTGCAAAGTTGAATCAAACATGCAATACAGAATTTGTTAAAAAGACCTATTCCTAGATATAAATGATTGCTGCTGAAATCAACTAATAAAATACTCAAATTTACCTAATGCACCATCAACTTTTAACACAGGGGGTCTACAAATTGAAGCTATAAACCTACTGTTAGGAGCCTTTTAACAATAAACATCTCTCCCACTGTTACGATGACTATTCATTTACCAGTCAAACCGTCAGTGTATAGCAACTGATTTCCACAGTACAAAAGGAAGCCTCCCACAATAAGTAAACTATTAGATGATTTACATTTCTCTTAAATCATCTTTCTCTGTGTTAAATCATAACAACATCGATTCAACACCCCTCAAACCCCTTCTCATTTCTTTTAGAGTTCCCTTCCCATCCCAAGCTGTGCCGGGTCAGTGCTCAGCTGTCGACGACATGTCCTGACCAGGTCTCATGCTTCGTTCCAGGGTTGAGGTGGGTGATGGTCACTTCCACTGCCTGGACCTTCTCGTGTTTAGGAGGGATGGAGCAGACTTTGTAGCTAACTTCATCCCCTTCCACTGGCACATACTCGCCCTCAATGCTGCAGGGAGAAGGAGGTGAGAAAGAGAATTTACATACTGGTAGCCAAGGGGTAGTTTGTAAATAGGAGAAATCTACATCGCATACATGACATGTTCTGAAATGGCTGAATTTTTCTCTCCCATGTTCTTAAATCAATGAATGCCATGTCTTCTAGTTGGACGGTTGTACACATTTCTCCTACCTAATAGAGAGACATGGCCCTTTATGCTCAAATACAGACTTGAGACTGAAGGGCTGTTTGCAAAAACCCAAGGCAAAAAGGACTGAGAGGAAAGAAGGAAGACATCAGGTATGCAAAAACAAACAACAAAAGTTGACCACATTTAAGTTATGTAATTGTGAATTATAATGAATAAAAGTGCTACAATTATGAAAATGCAATGAAATAAATTCCAAATACATGTTATTGCGTCTTTCTTAACCTAGCGCATTTGAGTGCTAATAAATATAAAATTAATCATTGGGCCATCACATCTAAAATGTGTATAAATGTGCTCTCTAGTGTTCTTAGATTTTGTTCCTTCAGAACAAATCACAGATAAGATCACTTCTGTCAATGTCGGGAACTTAACTGAGCAACTGGGATTTTAGAACAAAGCTTCTCAAGAATGATTGGTGAATGAAGCCCGATGTTTGCCCAGCGGATAATTTTCAAACATTTTAGTCATCTGTTGGGCAAACAGTTGTCTGAACTTTAATTGTTAACTAATTCACAGCACCGAGCTTCTGAGAACAGCCAAGACATCACTTCCTCTCACCAAAGAAACCCTGCCTTCACACGAGTGCTAAACTCTGTAAATGATCTTGTAGTAGATAAGAAAGTGCTGCTGAAAGATTATGTTTCATAAAATTGGCCCTAAAATATATTATGTATTTTACAATACTTTTTTTTCTTTTAGAAAAACAAAGAAATGAAGGTGGTAAACTGGGGTCTGGTGTTGTATCTCTGCTAGCTTTGATCCAGAAACCAATGTGTGTAATGTCATGACCACAAGTCTGCCTCTGTCTCCCTCTGTAGCTAGATCCTTCGCTCATTCACTAACATCTAACTGATGTTTTCATAGAGTTCTCTCATACATATGTCAATCAAAATGAATGTAAAAGAGCACTTTTCCAAAGCCTCTCAGAGAAACAGTCCACAGGCTGACATAACACTTTGAATCTCATCTCAATGTTTTTGCATGCCATCATTTTTAGCCTGCATAAAGTCATATTAATATCACTATCAATGGTATGAATATGATATATTTTGTTATGGTATTTTTTTTTTTTTGTTTAAAAAATGGCAACATTGAGTCAATGTCACAAATTACTTAATGGTAATTTATTTTTTAAAAGCAACACTACTGCAATACATGAACATTACTAACAAGAATTACAATTTAAATACATTCAAAAATCATTCAATAAACCAATCGATCTTTGTGTGTAGCATCAATTCATAACAACTGTTACATCAAGACACTTTATAAAGAGGGCCGGTCTAGACAGAGCTCTTTCTTACATTATTCATAAAGACCAAACATTAATCTATCGTGAGCTAAGCACAAAGGAACATCTAGCAAAGTCTCAGTGACAAGGAGAAACCTCCTCTTAGCAGCCGTAAACCTTGAGCAGAACACAACTCATCTTAAACTAATTTTTTGTCCATATAAACTTAGCACAAAAAGAAAGGATTTGTTTTTGGTAGATTATTTCTTTTTTTGTATCAGTGCTTCTTGGCAATAAATCTTATACCACTGGAGAGCCTGTTAATTTCAATATTGAAAGGTGCCACATTTGTAAGGAACATGCATTCTTGGGCTGAGCAGCAGAGCTGGGTATGTGGGTTAAAAAATGAAAAATTTCCTAAATCTTCTCTGCCAATGCCAAACAGCTTATTTTGCTGTTGCCACTGACTCTACATAGACAGACTCTTCCAAGAGGACAAAAGTTGGCCCAACAGAGCAAGGTTTATCAGAGACTGCCCCCCCGAATTTGGGAGTGGAGAGGATCAAATGGCCTGCAAGCAGTCCTCACCTCAGCCCCACTGAACACTTGTGGGATCATCTTGGGCATGCTCCATGTGCCAGAGTGATAAACACAATTACATTGGCTGACTTGTGAAAAATGCTGGTTGAAGAATGGGATGTCGTCCTACAGCAGTGTGTGACTAGCATGAGGAGGAGGTGTCAGGCTGTTGTGGCTGTGTATTGTTCTTCCACACGCTACTGACGCTCCTGTTTGTTAAATGAACAAACTGTTAAATTGCCAGTATGTCTTGTTTCTTCAGACTTCAATCATCCAATCCACCAAACAACACCAAACAAAAGTTGATGACAAAATAAGCTGTTTGGCCTTGGCAGAGAAGATTTGACAAATTTTTCATGAGCACAACCCACATACTCAGCTCTGCTGCTCATCCCACAAATGCATGTTTCTTACAAATGTGGCACTATTCAAAAGGGTAATAAACAGGCTTTCCAACAATATATAACAAGTTATTACCAAGAAGCATTGTCACAACAAAGAAATAATCTACCAAACACAAATGTCTTTACTTTTTGTGCCAAGCTTATGTGGCTATAGTGTCGGTAATAATGGTAACAATATATGTAGTATTAGCAGCAATGAGCATGGATAATAATGGATGCAACATTCTAATTTCAGCATTAGAGACTATAGGGATAAATTTAAAGGACTGATAATGGCCGCTATAGAAGTTGAAGGTGAGCAGCTGTTAGGTACACTCTATCATTTATAATAATGATAAGAGATGTAAGGCAGATAATGATAGCTGTAGCCGTTAGAGTCAACCAGGTCTACAGCAGAAGGCCACCCATGTCATATTGACATTAGCAACTATAATTATACTGACGAAGGGGAGGCTATTAAAGCAGATGGAGTTGAACAGCTCTTGACAGGTCACTCGTGTAAACCTGCAACTTTGTTTTTTCTTTAATGTTACAATGCTGATCTCTATTTAGAAAACGTATTATTTATATTCTAACCTTACTGGCCATTGGATTTAGAATTCTAATAGATGTTTAACAGACTGTTTGTATTATTTTAAGCTATTAAATCATGAAAAATGCCATTTCCATGTATTGTAAGCCAATTTAGATGGACTGCTCTCACCAAAAAGTGGTTGAGGCTACATTTTAAGAGCAAAGTAGCTGACAATCTTTCAAAAACCAAGATGTTTTATTTTTTCTTAGCCCTTTCGAAAGTTGATTTTGTTTTAAATGTTATGCATCTGATGTATCTAAGTATTTTTTAAGACTACAAAGAAGTTTAATAGACAAATTTGAGCTCTGATACGATTCATCACTTTTGTATGTGTGCTGTAAAGCAAGAGAGAAGGTGCATCTTTTCCAGGTTCTGTCTTTAATCAAATAAGGAAAAATGATCTCAAGAAACTCAAGAAACTCAAAGGAAAAATGATTATTTTTCCCTTCAGACTTTTTTAGAGTTCTGTTTACTGCAGACACTGTTTGTGTTTGTAGGTGTTAAAGTGCTATCATGCATGTGTGTAAACACCGCTGACATCCATGTTAGAAGCCTGTGGGTGATAACAAAGGCACCGTGGTCAAGGTCATCAGATATTCTGTTGCCCTCCTACACACAGCTGTTGCCATCCCAGTGTGTGTTTCCCTTTACTCCTACACACACCCTGACACAATTTGATGTCAGTGATTAAAACAAAAGCAGCCCTCTCACTCACCTCATCAGAGACAATGAGGACAACATGCACTCATTCACACTGGGAACAGCCTCACTCAGGACATTTGCCCACATCAATCTGTCCATAACAATCATTCTCAGCAAACACACACTTACTCTGAAATGTGGACAAAGATGTCATTGCCCCCATCGGATGGCATGATGAAGCCGTGGCCTTTGGAGCGGGAAAAACATTTACACACACCAGTAAACACTGGACCCTCAGATGCACGAGCCGTCCTTCAAAGAGTAAGAAGAGGATGGAGGGATGAATGAGTGGTGAGGGGTCGGAGAAAGATTCTAACTATATCACTGTGCCATTATAACAAGATTGTTCATGTAAACAGAGAATTCTGAATGCTCAGTAGAATTCTTTTTGTTTTCTATAAACAATGATCTGTTCTTTCATTTCAAACCACAAAAGCACTTAAAAATGCATATACTGGTTTTATTTTTGGCCACTTCGGGGTGACAGAACACACTGCTGACATGACTTGATAAAGTTCATTTTAGTGCCACATTGGCGAACATTCAATGGACACAGAGCAACATCAAACATTTTCATTGTCTTTTAGGATGCTGAATGTTTTATAAGTTCACTAATCAATCTCAATGAGCTGTTTGTGTCTTTATCAACTCTGTAGTCTCTGCCTCTGTGGTGTTTAAATATATCGGCGTTGTACACAAGCTTGCTGCGAGGATCATTTTATAATAACTACTTCAAAACATCCAGGAAAGCACATAGCAATACACAACCAAAGACAATATACATCAACACTTTATTAATTTTTGTTTTGATCTCTTTTGGGTTACAGTCACCACAAATCTTTGCTGATTTTACGCTGCATTAAAACTTAAGACCCATTCTTTTCAAGTAAATCAGAAAAAATTGTTTCTTTCAGGACTCTGTGTGAGTGATTTTTTATTTTTCCTTTTTTTTTTTAATGAAAAATCTCCCAAACTACTCTGAGAAAATGAAGAAAACAAAAAGTGGCTATTACCTGTCTGTGACACCTATTGAAGCAGTTTTGATCATTAACATTGTTTTCTTACTGATGGTTCTGTTTTTCCTGTAGCTCAAACAGAGACCTCATTTATATGAGCCCTTTCTGTCACCATCAAAAAAAAAAAAACCCCGGACTTTTCTATCTTTTCTAACTTTTTATGTTGAACATGTCTAATCATACATGTATTTCTGCTTTTAAAGCCTCTGGAAACATTTGTTGTATTTGTTACACCATAAAGCATCTGCAAAAATCAGACTGAATATAAGCATTCATGGGCTTGAGAAACCTAGTTCAAAAACTTTGGGTGGTTTAGACCATATTTCAGGACTGTGAGGGCGTGTCAGCTTTGACAAATGGTCAAGAACGCTGAAAAGCAATATTACCATAATGACCCTAATATACAGACAATAAATTTAGATTCACCTGAAACATTTTGGCTTTTGATTTCTCACATTCACATTCTTCCCTCTCCTCTGGTAATAACACAGTAATAATAATAATAATAATAATAATAATAATAATAATAATAATAGTAATAACAACACAGTAATGGTAATACATACAGCTCAACCTTCTCTTCTTCTTGTTCAAGCAAACACAATTCACTCTTTATAAAGGTTTCTCTCATTCTGTTGCTTAATGAGCAGCAGAGTTCTTTTACGGCTAAACGGCTTTGTGTATTGTTGTGAATCAAGGCTATAATAGTTGTGGTCTCTTTATTATTTTTTATCTTTATTTTATTTTCACTTTTTATTTTGAATTTTAATGAAGTTATATTAGATTTTACCAGTGGGTTGGCTAGTTTAGTCTTTATTTTTTTAAAGTACCTACTTTAAGGTTAGTTTAGTTTTTATTATTTTAATGTTAGTTTCAGTATTTTTTAATAATATATTATACTTGTACTTGTATTGAAGTTTTTAAAAATCTATTCACAAAGACAACTCTTTACCTCTCATTCTATTTGTTCGAATGTGAATCCAATTCAAAGGCCTTAAATTACCACTGTGCGATGTCTTCTTTAATCAAATTAGATCATTTTACACTCCCAAGGCTTGGGTGAACATATCAGTCAGTGTGCTGCTGTCAGAGACTACAAATAATGATATTTGTTGATAACTGTATTTTATTTTAGTTTTGCGAGCTCAAAAAGCTGTATGAGCTTTTATTTACTTTTTGTCAAACCTTGTTTTTTTAGCTTCAGTTAACTAAAATGATTAGAACATTATAGTAGTAGTTGTTTAGTTAGTTTTAATTAACTCTACAAACCTCATTGTGAATGTATAGTTGCAATTAAAAGTCTACACTTACAATCTGTCTACAGTCTACAATAAATTCTCTTTTAAGGAGTGTTTCAGCGGAAAATCCCAATGTTTGATTTGGGTCAGTATGTTACCTGATAGTTGGCTGTGAGTAGCGCTACTCAGGGTAAAAGATGAGGCCATCTGGCACACCACAGAGCTCTCAGGGCAAAACATGTGCACCAGTTTGGGGGGAAATGAGGGCAGTATTTGAGAGAGAGCTTTTTGTGTGATTCCCCAGTAATTTACCAAAACGTAGCCCAGTTTTTCTCCACATCCACTGCAGTTTGAAAAGAATGACAGGCTGTCGTCTTTACCGGAGAAGCAATATACAGCAGAGACAGATTAGGTAGGTAGGTAGGAGCCAAGGTAGTATAAAGCTAGTTTGCTTAAGGCAGTGCTAAAGGAAGTTAGATCGAACTCAACTTCAAAATTCAAAAATTGAAACAAATTCAAAATGTTTCAAAAACTTAAATAACAATGCTTATGAAATGACTAAAGTTTAGCCCTAAAACTTTGAGATGTACATTTTATCATAAAAAAAGATATTTAGAAGGTTTTTGGTGGTTTTGGGTTACTAGAGGCTCTAAGAGGCAGTACCATTCAATAATGAGTTATTAGTAAAAACATTTTTGTAAAAAGTCTGCCTGTATCTATCATGTAACTTCTACTTAGGAACTGAATGAGCTACATTTTCTACTTTAAACAGGTTTAAAACTGCACCTGCTTTACTGGCTGAAAAGTTTTACCAACCCTGGTGATGTGGTGCACGGTGAATGTGTGTGTTTGTGTGTCCTCACGCTGAGCAGGTTCTGTTTCTGCGTGTGGGCAGAGGGCTCGGGATGAGGTAGCCTCTCATGGGGGAAGGGGAGCGGTCTCTGTGTCTGCAGGCTGGAGGCTGCAGGGACTCTGAGGGGACAAAAACAGGATGTGAACAGAGCCAGTTTCAACTGCAGACACAAAACCATGAGGCCTCGCCACTGTGACACACACATGAACAGTAATGGCTGAAAAACTATTGACAACATCAAGTCAGAGTGGTTGTAATTTCTAAAAGCACTCTCTAGGAACAGTTCAAACTGAATTATTATTAAAAGTATCACCTCATGCAGTGTTATATCATTACTATTCAGTGTAACATATATAGAAATCAATGCACAATGCAGAGCTGAAAAATATATAAAATAAGGTATAAAGGGCTATTTTTAAAATATAGATTTGTGTGAAGATTTTTTTTCAAACACCACTTGCTACACAACACTTAAGAAAAGTCAAAGACTGATTTATCATAAACACAAAGTTAAACACAACTGAAAAATACTTTTTACCTAGTGGTGGTTCTGGTGGGGACTGAACTCAATAATAGTGATGTTAAGGGAATTTCAAGTAACATTAAGAAAATGGTTAATAACTACAAAACAAACTCAAGCATTTTGTTTTTTCATCTTTATAATGAGCCCCAGAAGTTAACAGCATATCACTTGATCTATTTATTTACTGTTTTGTGGTTTTAACCAGATCTTTCCTTACTATTTCAAGCTTATTCATATTTCATGTCAACTTCACATCCATTCCCACAGAAATGATTATACAAAAGTTTTCTATGCTAAATGGTAGATATGAAATCACTGAGTGGAGTTGCAAGTACCTGAGGAACGTGGGGATCCTGCAGATGTCAGCGGAGGGGTCAAAGGGCGTGATCCCTGAATTGTCGTGGGCTGAGATGACATCATGAAGAGGGTGGAGTAAACGGATAGGGAGGAAGCAGGGGAAGGATCGCTGAAGGGGAATCGCGGCTGAGGATGGTTAACACCTGCAGAGTGGAGGACAGAAATTGAGATTTAAATTGATTTTTGTGATGCTCAAACATACTCATCAACAATCTCTGCTTAATGCACAAAAGCTTGCAGGGAAAACTGTGCATCCCCCATACCTCTGTTGGTGGCATTCCCAGAAACCCAGTTGCTATGGCAACGCTGGTTTAGGAATGAGAGCGCTGTGACCTGACAGAAGCGCTGTGACCTGACAGAGAGGGAGGGACACCAGTCCCCTTATTCACCTCTGTCCTAGGCTTTTTCATTATTACATCACAACTATGTCCACCAGTTAAGGAAATACAGAAAGATCATTTCCATTGATTTCAACTTTCTTTGTTCATTGTTCAAAGGGGAAGACAAAATAAGAGGAAGGAGAAAGGGGGCTAATGCACAATGCACAAATGCACAAAGACACAATAACAGAGGCACCAGGAGAGCTCAATGACCACCTGACGTCACATCAATAATTCTCAGTGTTTCTGCTGTTGACTGATGATGAGGGAGGATTTTCCATTTCCAGGTTAAAAAAGAATATATAAAAGCCAAAATAAAATCTTTGCAACCATGCAAATTAATTTAATGCATGTAACTGGGGAGGGGTTACCAAGCACAACACCCTACAGTTCTGCAAAGCATTTTATCTTCTTCACACTGTAAACTACTTTAAAGCGACAGTGTGGAGAATTTCTGCATTGAAATATCTATACTAATTCAAATGTGTCCATTCCTATGTTATATATATTCTTTTGATTGAAGTACTACAGTATCTCAAACATTTCGTATAATTTTAAAAGACAGATTTTTTTATTGTAACAGGATGTATCTTTTTATGGAAGTTGGCATAAGTTGGGAGTTCAATCACCAAAACTCAAACTCACCTCAGTAACATGGAAACCCACACACAATTCCAGCAAGTTACCTCCAACCTACGGGGCCTCCTTCTCAATACTACTTCTTGTTTTGAATTGAGAAGTCTTTGATAAAATGACATCTAATAAGGTCTATTTACTAAACAGAAAAACAACTTTGTTTTAATTTATACATTTCTTATGAGGGAGAATTGCACTTAGAGGTGAACTTCCACATTCACGCTGGAAGTGGTCCCGGGATGCGCATGCACTCCGGTGTTGCTTCCTTTTGGCACAATCCACATTCAGGGACCGCTTCAACCAGAACCTAGAATTCCCTTTCAGTGCATTTCTCCTTCATTATGAGAAGTTTATGAATGAAAACAAAACTGCAGTTTTCTGTTTAGTAAATACACCTTAAGAGGTGTCATTTTTATTGAATAGAGTCCTCAATCCAAAATGTGTAATCTACAGCTGAGATGGGTGAAGCTTGGCACTGCTGGTCTGTACTGTCAATATTGTGTTTGTTGAAAGCCCCCTGGGGGCAGAATTTCACATACTGTATTTAAGAGAACTCACTGCAAAGCATAACAAGAAGCAGTTTTAATGCAGAATGTCCCTTTCCACAGTTTCCTGCTTTTGGAAAGCAGGAAACAGTGAAGGCTGCATTTGATCTAAATATGGTCCATTTATTAAAAACAGGGGCACCAGAGAGCCTTGCTGTTATGTTGTACAACATGTTCAAAGCCCAGTAGGGTTGTCCAAGTTCACCTCTGACCCTTGGCATTTTCCAGATTTCATTTCCTGCTCTCTCAGCCTTGTTTCCAACTCTAGCCACTGTCCTGTACAAAAAATGGCATAAAAGCCCAACAAAAAGGCTTTTTATCAGCTAGTGAGAGCATTGTGCGATGTGTAGATTAGATCAGAAAAAGAGGTAAAGTTGTGGCTTATGGGATTTACAAAATACAGATCCCTAAAGTAGGGATTGTTGATAGCATGGTTTTTGATAATGAGTATAGTATCTGCAGTATTTTATGAGAATGAGTATTAGAATTTAGGCTTGAACTCATACCTGGTACTGGTATTGGTATCTGTGCATCCCTACCACAAAGTCATTAGTCCACAAAAACCTATGAGATCTGTTTAAATATAACTCCAGTATTATTCAATATTACTACAATCCCAATTCCTTACTGATAAAAAACTTAATAGTAATGAAATTTGCCCTAGAAACATAACTTAATAGTTGGCATGACAAATAAGAATGGCAGCTGATTGAGCTCAATATCTGCCAAAAATAAAATGTAAATACTGATCATTTATGAAGACAGTAGTTTGTTTGTATTACAAAGTTTATATCAGCTAAATTGTTTGCTTTATTTTGGAAATGTCACAATTTTCTGCTGGACTGCCCTGCCTTTTTACACTACATTTTCTCAACCATAATGCTTCCATGTTCCTACATGAGCTACCCACCCCCATATAATTACAAACACCAATTATTGATAAGTGCCTCAAGCAACTGAACTTCGGTGTTTGAAGACCTGTTTCCTCTGTGGTAAGTGACCAAAAGAAAAAAAGAAAATTAGTTTTTTTCTGTTGGAAGAGAAAGAATTATAGCCATAGAACAATAGGACAGGTGAGGAATAACAACCTTAAGAACTGAATAATGCATACAAATGCTAACAAATGCTTGGAGAATCCCTTGAGTTATTTTTAGCATCTACATGTTCTTTTAAAATCCACAAGTGGTGGTTCAGCATTCACAACATTAATACAGCTTCTCACATCTGTGCCTAAATAAATCCTAAAATTTTCCAGCACAGATTCAAGTGAGCAAAATGTCTGATCCATCCTAACTCAATAGGCATGAGTTAATGTAATCTCAGCCTCTCTGGACTGCACACTTCCTGCTGGAGGAAGGCAGGGTTATAACCAACAATCCAAATACACACCAATATACACTTTTCAATAATGAATCTCCCCTGTGGCACTGCCAATAAGGGAGGCAAACCAAATCACACTCTCATGCAGCTTTAATTGCAAAAAAGTTAAAATAAACAGGCTGTATAAAACACAGACAGCTCTAAGGAGTAAACAGCACCAGATACAGAGAGAGGGTCTTAGAGGAGAACGGAGAACACAGTAGGAGGAGAATGAGATGGAAAAGTGGCAGATAAGGAGATGCTGCCAGAGGGAGTCTGTAAACATGATAAGCCGAGAACAGATTTAGCTTGCGAAGTCTCACTCTCTTTTGCCGGCTGCTTAAGAGAGGCAGACTGGCAACAAAATACACACAGTACTTTATTTCATGCTCTCCATTTTTCCAACAGTTTTTTAAAGATTGGACTTTCCAAAGACCAGTTGCTTTTTGCAGTTTATCCTAGAAGGGATGCATTGATTGACTGAGCAGCAGTCTTGGTGACAAACATCCACCCATCTGCAACAATGAGGCGTACATCAATAGCTGTGCAGATATCAGTTGAGTTGCATCAAACATGCTGCTACTGTGTAAAAAAAAGATGCAGCATTTTGCATCTTTCTTTATCTCTGATCAAGCCCTTAGTGTGGCAGAAAAAGTCAAATATCTGGGGCACACTAGCAGAAATGATTTGAGCGATGATGATGATGATCAGCATCAATGCTGCAAATTGTATTTCTTTTTTTATTTAATCTTATTCAACCAGGAAAACCTCATTGAGATCAAAAATCTCACTTACAAGAGAGTCCTGGACAAGCTAATATGTTATCACTCAAATTTCAAACGTGTGCAAGTTAAAAAAATGTCAAGGAATATTGGCGCCAGCTCGAAAAGGCCTACATAGAAACAAAAAAATAAAAACATATCGGCACTCATCACAAAGTCTTACACTTATTTATCATAGAAATTATAATGCAGAAGCACACAGACACTGACATGATTAACGATGAAACGCTGATGCTGATTGTCTGTACTTCTGGTACAAATACCGCCCAATCCTAGTGGCCCTTTTAGTTTGTACTCAGGGCAGACTATCCTTAACTCCAAGATCATGTAGGGCAGTTGACTGGCTGGCTGGATGAATGACAGGAAGAAGTATTTGTTTTCACATACAAAAAAACACCTTTGGGATTTCATATACAGAGAAAATAAAATTCTGTTATAGAGAATTATCTTCTACCTGTGGTGATAAGAAAATGAAATTACATGAGATCACCCAGCAGTTATGGCTATGAAATGCATTTGTATTATCCAATGCATCATGGTCAAATTAGCTGTCTTTTCCTGCCTGTTGGGAATAATGGCTTTCCTGAGAGGAAGAGAACAATTCAGTATCTCTGACAATATTATATTTCATTCTCCGAAATCTAACAATTAAAGCTGGCTGCTTAGAAACTGGAGAAAAGATGGATTAAATATTCTTTTTATCATTATCCTCAGGGCAAAGCAAAACACTGTCATAAACCAGAATGGATGTTTCAGTTAAGACCAAATTATTCACGTTAGCAAGCAAAGCAGAAAACAACACATTTAAGAACAATTATATTTTCTTTTTTGTGACATAACTTAATGGATGCCGTTAAATTTTATTGAAATGAAAAGATTACATTATTTAAATATCTAGTACGAGCATCATCTTTTCTGAATACGAGTTAAATCATGGCAAAAGAAACTGGCTACAGAATATTTATATAGTTTGGAGATTCATACGATTAAATCATATGATATCAGCATATCGGCATAATTCAAAGCATGCATAATCGATAATATAAAAGTAGACATGAGTGCACACTCACATTAAGGCCAGTTGCCCTGTATTGTGGTGAAGCACAATTATCAACCCTCCCAGTATCCCAATGGCCCGCAAACACAATGCTCCAGCCAGGACCAGCCAGGCCTGAGCATGGTTATGTCATAAGGTCATAATACAACATACACAGCTGACACGTATGACACTGTCAGAGTCAGCACAGTGGAAAAATACACAGACAACATGACAGTAACTTTGCTCTCTTGTGGCTTATTTTGAGTCATTTTAGCCAAATATAAACTCTCCCTTTGTTTTAAATGATCGTTGAAAGGAACGGTTGTATTGATTATACACATGTCCACATGGTAAACCCTGGCTTTTTTGAGTGTGAGAGCAATTGTACTGTGCTGAAGAACACGTCTTCCATCTATGCCAGGATCAAGGAAGTGTACTGTGCCTTAGCATGATAGGAGCACTCACACTAGTCAAACAAACTGGGCTTTGGGGTGGGGGTGGGGGTGGGGGTGGTCAAACACGCTTGGTCATGGTACGGATTGCCTTGTGTGACCCTGAGGTGAATAAATAATTTCTGCTGCCCTCTTAATTCTGCCTGTCCTGCTTTCTCAAACACCAAAAGTAGATGCCAAAAAGTAGCCACGGTCTTGACTATTAACAGACACACGCTCTGCTTAACCTGTTTTCTATGGAACTTTCCATGACAATCCTCTCAAAACACTTCAACACCCAGAGACCCTGCTGATACAGCAAATACCAGATCACTGGGTGTCTCTTACTCACTCACAAACACTTGCATACACACACACAGGGATATGTGCATTAGCCCTTAGGTCAATACATTGGCACGTGATGAGGCAGGCCATTGTATGACCACAGTCCATGCACAGGCACATAATACATTTATTGAATCCACACAGAGTGCTTTCAGTGGTTTAGAGTTACAGCCCGGCAACTTCTACAAGATTGAATCCATTCATCTAAAGCTCTTTTTGTAAAGAAAGGAATTTAATTTGTACTGGGGTAGTCCTTGACATCTCTGGATCAGACACACCCACACCCACACACACACACACACACACACACACACACACAGAACAGAGTTTTAGCTTAGCTAACACAGCCAACCATTCAAAAATAAAAGGGGGGCATCTATCAATACCAACACTCACAGGAAAAACTTTAATGATCTTGATTGTGTGTACAACCAGACTTTATTTGAATACTATAGAACTTCCTGCCTTCCCTCCTTTTGTCCCCTGGACTATAAATACATACCAGTTTCTTTAGGCTCATTTAGTTTCACTTAGTCTAGCACAAAGCTATTACAGTTGAAAATCTTTATTCATTACATACTGGAATGTGTTGAGAAGAAAAAAACATAAGAACAATCAATGGAAACCAAAACCATTTACCCATGGAGGACTGGATTCAGAATCATACTCAAAATAAAAATGGAAAAATCAGATCACAGGCTGATCCAACATCTGAGAAATTCTTCAAGACAACTCAAAATGAGGCTCAGTAGTGTGTATGGCCTCCACGTGCCTGTATGCACTCCCTACAACATCTGGGCATGCTCCACAAGAGACTATGGATGGTCTCCTGAGGGCTCTGCTCCCAGACCTGGATCAGGGCATCAGTCCGCTCCTGGACAGTCTATGGTGCGACGTGGCAGTGGTGGATGGAACGAGACATGATGTCCCAGAGGTGCTTGACCGGATTCAGGTCTTGGGAAGAGGCAGGTGTTCTCTGGCAAATGCCAATCGGGCTGCACAGTGCTGGGCTGTGAGCACAGGCCCCACTTGTGGATGTCCGCCCTCATACCACCCTCATGGAGTCTGTTTCTGACAGTTTGAGGAGAAACATGCACATTAGTGGCCCGCTGGATGTCACTTTGTAGGGCTCTGGCAGTGCTCCTCCTATTCCTCCTTGCACAACGGAGCAGATAGTGGTCCTGCTGCCGGGTTGTTGCCCTCCTACGGCCCCCTCCATGTCTCCTGGTATACTGGCCTGTCTCCTGGTATCTCCTTCATGCTCTTTACAGTGGGCTGGGAGACACAGCAGACCTTCCTGTGCCATTGTGGATGAGCTGCACTACCTGAGCAACTTCTGTAGGTTGCAGTTGCCATCTCATACTACCACTAGTGGTAAGAGCACTGGAAAAATGCAACAGTAACCAAAAATCTAAAACCATGTGCTGTCCCATGTGCACAACAGCATATAAAACTGATTCATAATCAGTGTTGCTTCCTAACTTGGCAGGCTGATATCATAGAAGTGTGATTTGCTTGGAGTTGCATTGGGATGATTGTGTTCTTTCTTTATTTTTTGTGAGCAGTGTATAGCAGGAACTTATAATCCAATGGAGATGCTGTGGTGTGACCTTAAACGGGCAGTTCATGCTTGAAAACCCTCCAATATGGCTGAGTGAAAACAATTCTGTGAAGAAGAGTGGGCCAAAATTCCTCCTCCAAAAGTCAGGAATCAGAAAGGGGCAAATACTTTTTCATGGCACTGTGTGCACCTCAATTGGATTCAAACTGGACTAGGCATTCTGCACATGCTCCACACAGTTTAGGCACCAGGATTTGACCTGGAAATCCATTGCTAAGTCCATAATGCTAAACATACTGTTGCTGAAGTTGCTTTGTTGACTGCCGTCACCTATGAAATAAACAAAGCTGTCAAGTTGGTCCATGTTTTCACTGTTCAACACATAACCAGTTAGCTTCTTGCTACCTTGTTAGCAATGTCAACCAGAGAAAGATCCAGTAGTGCCATCTAACAGAGGGTATTTCACCAAAGTTGGAGATACTTCTGTCAGTAATTTAACTCTCTCCCACTGCTTTGTACACACAGACAAGGACAGTAGTCAAGTCAAACAGCCTAACTGAGCTATAACCATATCTTGACTTGTATATGTGTGCATGTAAACTGGGGATGGACAACTTTGGTAACCAAGAGGGCAACACATGTACACATGTGGAATGTAACCTATTATACCAACATTTTTAAAAAGTTAATAGTAATGCTCCATTTAATGACCTGCCAACAGAGTTAAAGACGATTACAGTCAATTTTCTAATGTCACAGCAATATTTATTACTAGGGCTGTGTATTAGCAAGAATCCAGCAATACAGGAAGTATCATGGTACAGGGATGCTGAGCAAGGGGATATATTACAGATTTGTTTTGGTGCTGTTTTTGTTTTGAAGATGCAAGCAACATGAAAGCTAGATGGGCTTGTTTACACAACAAAGATATTCATTTTACCAGCCTCAGCTCCCTCTCTCTGCCTGCTTCTTTAATTAGTGTTAGCTGGAATCAACCCTTCTTTTTAGCAGATTTACCCTGATTTAGCAGACACTATCAACAGGCTTCATGATAACTCTGAAGAAACCAGTGGTTGACATCACTGAAACAACATTCATGTTGTAGACATTTTATGAATGAAAGGTGAAAAACTAATCCACAACTTTGTTCTATAACCAATCATATATCATGCTGGCTCTGTGTCCCAGAATCCTCAGTGGTCATCAGAGCTCAACATGTGTGGCTAAAACAAATTGAAACATTTCTACTCTGCCTCTGTGACTGTATCCTATTTGCCTGAAAAACATAAACTGATGGTTATCAGTAAACACCATGCTCTTTTGTCTGAGTCTCTGCTGATGCAAACCATGTTTACATTAATATTGGCTATTGGCTATTGGAAATCCTGTTACCTCCCGTCCTGCTTATTCCTTACTGCTACTGGATAAGAGACAGAAAACCAGAGTAAGACTCGGGAAGGGAGAGAAATGTATGGAAAGCCACAGCAAATGATAGACTTAGCATGCTGCTACTCTGATTTCACATTCAGAAACCTTTAATGATGTATTCTAGGTAGAGAGGAAGAACCAAGACTACAACCACCATGCATGTGAGCCTTTAAGAACCTAAGAAGAAAAACTGCTCCCTTAGTCAAACAGTTGAAGAAAAAACTCCGTCTTCACACAGAGCAGAACAATATGACCGCAGAAGGATTGTGACTTAACACCATAGTCCCAATGTCTCAACTTTTCTCTGATCTTCTATTATTTTCTATCATCTGGTTCTTTCAAGAGCTTTCTCACACGGTCAGTCTGGTCCTTGTCCACCCTAACAAGAGTGTCAACAAGGACAAAATGATCCAAGGATAACAAAAACAAAAAGGAGCCGAAGATGAACAAGCTAAGATTTAAGAGAGACGGCAAGATGAAGGTCTCATGTAATCACATATGACAGTTTTTAACTTTAGGCTACAATATTTATAACCACCAACCTAAGTCCTTTCTTTAGAACGTATGTTCATCACACCCAAAAAACCTAGCATGTTTAAAATCCTGAATAGATCTACAACCACAGTGAGGTAATAAACATGATGACAAAATACAATGCATACTGCATATTGGTTATTAGCAAAAAATCCAATATCATACATCCCTATAAAAATGACACATCGCTCAAAAATGCACATATTCTTAATATCAGGTTACCGTCGTATTTAATCATTTCAAATAAGGAGAAATCAGGTTTATCATTTCTGTGTTGTATCCCTCTTTTTGTCGCATGATAAACACAACCACAGGCTGTACCAACTATCCCTGAAACTCTAAAAGTAATGAGGAAAACCTAGAATTATAAACTGGGACCTCATATTGCCTTTTTCCAGATAAACTGGACCTGTACCTACCACAGTGACCCCAAAACCGAGGTATGAACTGAACCATGACCTCTGTGAATCGTTACACCCCTCTTGACAGCTTTGTGTAAGAGGGGTCACACATTCCTGGCTTTTGCTGACCAGTGCTGTGTGTGAATATAGAAAGTCTAGACCATGTCATAGATCCAAAGGTTTAAATAATGTGAGTGCATGGGTGTTTGTTCCTCTAAAAAAATCAGAATATCTTAATTCTACTTCATTGTTTGATAAAGCCTTTTGCACATTGCATTTGACTCAACTGATGCACACAAAACTTTTTTTATTAATACTCTGGCACACTGATATTAAAAATCATTAAAAAAAATCATGAATTATCTCTTAAAATTGCCTGTCTTTACTCACATTTTTCACTTGACCCATACATCTTTTCACTGCTGCTTTGATTTTTGCCTGTGACCCTTTAAGGCTGATGCTGGCCCAGTCACAGCGGCATCTCTGTTGTTCAGCAGATAAAAAACATGAAGAGGAGGGGGTTGTTAACAGCTCCAGGCAGGTTATGAGGGACTTGTATGCACCAACACAAAGAAAGAGGCTGCTTTAGATGCATTATGCAGCCGGTGTAGCAAAGGCACTGAAGGCAGAAAGCATTAACCTTACACTGAGACAGCCAATTATACCCTCTCCATGTCTGCGTGAGGTCTTTGTGTTTGTGTGGCTCTTTTCATGTGTCCAAGGCCAATTGTGACAGCATGTGATAGCAAGAGATGGTGTTGATCCTACAATTTGATGACTCACCCCCTGATGTGCGTCAATGCGCTATCTCCTGTATTTTGATCAAACTCATTCAAGGAACCTGAATGGTGAAGATGTGATCAACACTGGCAGTCTCCTTCGCAAGACTCCTTTCAATGAAGAGTCATGCCCACTTGCATGTACCTTTCAAGAAATACTTCTTTAAAAACTTTCTTCTTTCTGACTCTGTCTCCTACTGTCGATGTGACACGACGTATGAGTTGTGTAATATCACTAAAGGTAACTATTATGGGCTAACAGAGTCATCTAAGGGCACCAGATTATATCATACTCTAATTTGCGCAGTGATCCTCAAGCCTCTCATTATTACATGCTCTAAATGCTAACATGTGGAGGCTGAGCAGGTGTAATTAGTATTGTTTTTCTACTTTTGTAATGAACTTTCAAATTCAGTAGTAGAAGTAGAAGCAGTATAACAAAACAAAAATGTGTTTTTTTTTACAAAAACAATCTATTGCCTTACCACTTACATTAAATGTCAAATTTGAGAACAGAATATAAACAATGATAAACAGAATCTGTGGGTAAACAATGTCAAATTAGAGTAGCTAAAGTCAGTATTGCTAGCACTGCTAGCCTTCAGTTCTTGCAGGTTAGCGTTAAGATTACTGTGCTGGTCACTCATGTGACTTTGCAGAGGCAGGACAGAGAACACTGTTGATGTGACAGAGGGAAACAAGAGAAGGAAAAGGACTAAACTTTAACCCAGGTAAAAGTCAGTGAACTTTCTTTCCTATATTGATCTGATCTATAGAGATGATGTGATGCTGCTCCTGCTGAGAGCTTCCCAGCCTGTTTTCATAGCTGTAAAATCTTTCATACAGAGTCTGACAAATCCGAGAATCAATCACAGAAAAGACAGGAAAGTGGTGAAAGTTTCTGCATATTCCCATTGTTTATAAATGATCTTGTCTGCTGAGGCCAGCTCACCAATAGACTGCACAGTGCATCACTCACTCTAATCTAAGGCTGTTGCTCATTAATGATCCCTACCTTTGCTTTGAATTTTATTTGAATTGAGTTTGATGAAGGAAAGCCGAAATACCGGAAGACTCCATAGAGTTGGCAGAGCAGTTCCCAACTCGGCAGCGCCGATCTAAAAATAGCTTGCACTGACAACTAAAGCTAATGAACCTATTAGTAAGACTATAGGGATTATGGCAATGGGTGAATTTGCCAAAATGTTGAAGTATCCCTTTAGGACTGGAGAGGCTGTATTTGGATGGTGAGGGACTGAAATAAAAAACTGAAATCTGTGTATTGATTTGGTCCAGAAGGTAATGGAAGGTAAAGCAACATGGGAGTCATCATTACTTGAAGCTAAAGCCCGGCTAGTGGCAGACATCTATGAAACTGCTTCAGTAAATTAACAACCAGTTTAACTGACTAGAAGTTCTGGGCTCACCCAAGCCTTGTTGTTTTGGTTGCTTTATTTTCATCTTACTTTGAAACATTTAATACCAGATAAAAATTTTCCTGCCTTGTGCTCTGCCTATGTGTAGTTCATTTATGGATGTGGAGGATTAATACCTTACAAAAAAATCAAAGGATGTTCACTGAGGAAATGACTTATTCATATGGATGTTTGTTACAGGGGTCAGTGGTGTTTTTGATCAAACAACCTCTTACCTCGACTGCTGTAATAAAGCTTTACTTTTTATTATGTAAATGAAATGCAAACAAAAGAACAAGCACTACAGGGCACTTATCAGACACTTTCTGTTCATAGGGTTAAATCTGCGCTGTAAATAATGAACTCCTTTGATCTAGTTTTTTATGGTGGAGTACAGAAGTGAACAAATATTGAGCCTTATAATCAATCTGGTAGCCTCCACCTGTTCTAGCTGACAAGGACAGCTAAACCTAATTATTTATTCAAGTTTTGTTATTTTACAAGAATCAGAATGTGAGCAGTAAAAAGTCTCTACATGCTGTATTTTCTTTGCTGTACTCTGAGTTAACTTTTTTTCCCTTTTCTCTGCCCCTCCTGTTGCTCATTTCCACTCTTAGGGCCCCTTTTAAGAGTCACACCCACATCTGATGATGGCCTCTTCCTGGCACAGCAGAAAAAGGAAGCACTGAGGTTTCATCCTCTGCACTCACATAAGAAGAAGAGAACATTTTTTCTCAAAACCCCAAAGTAGGTCAATTTTTCTGACAGCTTTCTAGAAATTTTATTAATATTCTAAAAATTGTCAGTTTTTTTCAGAAAGTTGCACTGTGGTAACAACACTTTGACATAGAAGTTGTATTGAGTTTTACACATTTTTAGGCTTTTTCACATAGAAAAAGGGGATATGATGTTAAAAAAACAGCTAGCCAAGCCATTGGTTGGCTTTAATTAAGCACTCCTCACATCAGCTCACATAGGATGTGTTATGTGTCACTAATAAAACATAAATACTTTCTAAAGCATTTTAAGCTCACCCTTATCACAGAAAAAAGCCCTAGCAATCTCACTAACTGTAGAGTTTAGGCTGTGTTTGAGTCTGATCTTGTCACAGCCAAAGGGAAAGAGATTGATGTGGGATAGAAGGAAAAAGCAAAAGAAGCATCAAAAGCAGGAACAAAATATGATGAAGAAAAGGGAAATGCATTCTCATATTTCTTTTCTGAATGGTGCACTTGTTGCAGCAGTGTCAACAACAGTGCATTGCATCAGCCGATAAGTGAAAGATTACAATGGCTCCTCTCTTCCCCTGATATTGTGCTTGCCAAAAAAGGCACAAAGTACTAATGTTCACTGTTTGAGCCTTAATGGGCCGATTAGTATCAGTGTACATTACAGTACTGAGGAGTTTAATCAGACTAGTACCACTTTCAAAAAGGTTTGACAAGAGTGAAGATATGAACACAGAGTCAATACATCTGATCAGAGTTTCAGAAAGTCTTTCACCCTAACACTTAACATTCCCTGCAGCAAAGACAGGTTATGAAATGACTGTGTTCACTGTGAGAACTCATGCAGTCAGAATGAGACCACTTGTAACATCCTCATTGTCCTGATGGGAGACGATGAAGGACACATCCAGCAATTTACCGAGCAACTGACAGAACACAAAAGGGATGAGGGTGTCCGTTTAAATATTTAAACAATCTTGGCAGTGAAACTGCTACATCTCTGTAGATCAAGTGCTCAATAATCACCTCTTTCTAAGTTTTTCACTCAAAGTTCCACTTGCAGAAATGTTCAGGATAGCCTGGCCCTGACATTTTTAGAAGTTGCCCATTCACACACGTCCCACACTCCAGGGGCTATTGCTGTCGATAAATGTGTGTTTGGGTGTGTCTCAGGAAGCAGACTATCAGTATAAAGGACACAGGAGTCAGAATTTGTCCAAGATGGCAAAAAAAAAAAAAAAAAACAACAGGGTGTGATGTTGTAAGGCAGGTTTTGATTGTATCTATACTACATGTAACTGGAATTATTCAGTGTCAAAGAAAGAGAGGAAAAGAACATCTCAGTGAGCAGAAAGAGTATAAAGCAGGTTCATTACTGGCACAAAGATCTCACTGGTTTTCCACTGGTCAGATGGTATTTATGTCATCATAATGCCCACTCTGTCCCAGTAAATTTCACTGTTTATTAGGGCTGGGACGATTCACTTTTCTCCCGATTCGATTTTTTACGATTTTTTAAGGTGCCGATTCAATTTAAATCGCGATTCTACGATATTGCCGATTTTTGCAATCTTTAGTTAGCTTTTTAAACACCAGTGAAAAAGATGAATGATAATGATGCCTACAGACTATATCAGGAAAAATACACATCACATGTGTATAACGATACATCACAAAATGTGTCTAACTAGAGAATACAACATAGTTATAAAATGGTCAAGTGCAGGATTTCTGTTTATTCACAACAATTTAGTATCAATTTCACAGAATTTGACACAGACTGAGCTAAATACAGAATATGAAGTGCATAAAGTCTATACATATGTGTGTAGTATATATATGTATAACTTATTATGTAATTTCAAGTTAATATCGAATTTAACAATGTAGAATTAAGCTATTTAAAAAATATATATAGTCCTGCATCATCTCGCATTTTACCTATCTTCGTTCAATCTGAAGATGAGGATTTTCCCCATTTGTTGCACTGAATTAAAATGCTACCGTGTTTTTTTTTTTTAAGAAAAGGGGAATAAATCATTATAGAGTGAATGTACTCCAATCCTTTATATTTCATATTTTATCAGTTTTTTTATGTCATCACATAATGTGTTTGCGGAGGGAGATTATGGGAGACGAGCTGATCGTCACGTCCAGCTTTAAGACTGATGGACTGTGTTTTGCGGAGGGCGACGTGACAGGCCAGTATTTCTTTCTTGTGTTACCGAAGTCGTCATTCTTAACGACACTACACGGGACAGGTCCTTACAAATAAAACGACTGTGATTATGGTTGCATGAGTAGAGACCAGCGGTAGCTTCAACGGGCTTGTTTGTTGACGTTAGCCGTTAGCTGTAGCGCTAACGCGATGATGCCTAACTAGTAGATTCGTTGCGTTGTCTCAGTATTTTACACTGGCGTGGCATATCTTGCAAACGACTGTCTAACTCCTGTCTAAGTTTGTGCTGTCTTTAATGTTTTGGAAGCCAAAATAAGTCTACACATCCACTATGAATGCGGCAGAAGTCGCTCTGCTGGGTAGGTACAAGCAATCGGCTCACACAGACCAGAAGTCTCGTGTGATCTCGTTGTCTCAAGAGAGAAGAGGCAAGAGTCAACTGCCAGCTAGCGATGCCTGCCGCCAACTAGCGGTCAGGGGGTGAAATTACACCACAAACTACCGCACCAACATAGTGAATAATTAGCTAATTAATTGAATATCGATACTGCATTTTAAAATATCGATACAATATCACGACAAGAAATATCGCAATATTTCAGTGTATCGATTTTTTTGTCCCACCCTTACTGTTTATTACCTGCTGTTTTCAAACATCAGCTCAACTAGACTGCACGTGGATATATTACTTAGAGGCTTGCAGGTAAGTCAGATGAAGCCAGGTTGTACTGCATACTTGTATCGCCTTAGTCTAAACTATTAAATTTAATATAAATTTCCATGGCCAAACTGCTGCAATTATAATGATGCAAGGCAAAAACATAATTCTGAACATGGATTCAGATTCTGTAATAATAAATTATTGCATAGAAAAAAAAGTATGGATGGTTATGCAGCTACTGGTAACTTACTATGAGGTACCAAGAATTTTGTTGTTCAGGATTGTTTTCATAGTTTTCTTCATCAGGGCATCAGAGGAGCACAGCTGAGGCTGTGCATTCACTCCTCGCTGAATTCTATTTTTAACCAGTTTCTATTTTACATGTGATGTTGGTGGATTATCGCTTTCAGTACTGGTTCAGCAGAGTATGATGTTCTTAAGCCAAGTCCCAAGTAACCTTGAGCGGTATGAAGGTAAGAACAAAGATGCCTCTAGAAGTCATTCCAGTCATACTTCAGTGTGTGTGGAATTTCCCCTTTAGACAGGCAGATGACAAAAAAACACATCCACAACATACCCACACCCACAGCTTTGTGCACCTACAAACACACAGTTACAGAGGTGAATGAATAACAGTTCACTTCCTGTTATCATGTTTCATCCTCTGGCTTCATCTCTTTATTTTCTCACCAAACTTCCAACAGAATTTACTCTCAAATGATTTCACCTCTTGCACTCACACAAACACTTCATCACCATTCAAAACAAAAACAAAGGGGTTTCTGCTAGTTGTTGCTTTTCAAACAGAATAATTAGTCCTGTTATGTTTGATGGTATTTTGTAGCTCTTCCAGCTTCTCCAGTGCAACGCTCAGATGATTTTCAATCTAAGACAACTCTATATTCATAATGAAAAACATACTTTGCTTTGCCTCAATCATTTAAAATCAATCAAGAAATAAAAACTGTAGTTGTGATATTTGCAGCAGCAGTAGTTGCTTCTTAACACACCTTGTTTATCATCAAAGAACAAGTTCAACAAGAGAACTGTAAAAGGTTCACTCATTTAGTTTGACTCACAGATGTGTACAGTAAATATAAACCACAGGCAGGAGCTTAACACAAATACTAGAAAGTGGAAACTCAAACAACACGGAACAACAAACTATCTATCTCAATGTTTGGGCTTACTTTTTAACCTGTTGTATGTTTTATGGCCATGATTCTTAATCTCTGGGTCCAGACCAGGAGAGGGGGTAATTTCTGAGAGCTGCAAGATGGTTACTGAGAAAAAGTATTTATCTATTAGGGATCCACAATATTATCAGCATTATATAGCAGATATTAGCTTAAAAGCCATTTATTGTATTGGCAGATATGAAAATTTCTGCTAATATTTATAACCAATATTGCTTATAAAAACCTGGCTACATGTGCTATAATATTGGTCATACAAACAAATAAGTTAATGGAGTTTTAGGCTGGACCAACAGACCTGTGTCACCTGAAGCAGTTTTCCTTATTCACCATTATTTCTTACATTTTAAAGTGTGTTTTAAGAGCTGACGTTTTAGATCTGAACTTCATTTAAAAATCATTATTTATACAGGTATCAGATTAAAATTAATTTGTAAATCTCTGCATATCGGATATTGGCAAAAGTCCAATGCTGTGCAACCCTATTATTTCTGATTGAATAGCATAATTTTGAGAGGAGGTGTCTGATTTACTTGCACAAATTAATCAGTCCACCTAACAGGCTGCTTGGTGTGTGTTTTGGGGAGTTAAGCTTTTAGAAGAGACCTTATTTACATCACAGGGGGTCCTTGAATTCTGTTCAGCTGTTAAAATCACTGTGTGTAGAAAGAGGGAAACAGAGAGAAACCAAGATCACACTGAAAGAAATATTCCCCATTAACTGTTTGATTAGTAAGAAGATCTAGCCACTTGAAGCCAACATGTTCAGGAAGCTTTCTTAGGTTCTGCAGGGTGCTGGGATCAGGGTTATCACATATAAATTAAAAATTTTGTGCTTAACTAAAAACAGAGAGGGAGGCAGAGACACCCCCTGAATGATGAGAAAAACCACACATGGAAAATATCAGGTGTACTGCTAGTTTTTCATACTGACATAGCATAGATACAGCCTAAACATGATGTGTGGGGGAGCAGGTGGCCTAGTGGTTAAAGGCGCTCCCCATGTACGCAGGCGGCCCGGGTTCGAATCTGGCCTGAGGCCCCTTACCGCATGTCTCTCCCCCACTCTTGACCCTGTTTCCAACTCTATCCACTGTCCTCCTCTATCTAATAAAGGCACAAAAATGCCCAAAAATAAATCTTAAAAAAAAAAAAAACATGATGTGTGATATTCTTTTTACAGAAAGTTTAACAGAGACATGATTAAAGAGTTTTTGAAGTGACTAGTTAACTATGCCTTCACTTGGTTGTTGTTTCTCCTTGGCCTGTGGATTAATACAGGAGGATCAACAATTGTTACATTCACCAAAAACAACAGGATTTAGAAATCAATAGGTGAACTGTGATGTCCGATTGTCAACACTTCGCTTCAGCACAACGGACAGCTCCAGGGGAGAGGGGGGTTAAGGGGCCATACCCCAGGGCTAATGACTCACAAAGACTGAGAATCATTGTGCTAAGGGATGGAAGATACATCTACATCAGACAATTAATACTTGAAAATTTGAGACTGAGATGTCTCAACAATGCAAACAGAAATAGTAACAGTAAACTTATCCAGTCATTCATAACCTATGCAGCTTAGCCTGTTCAGGGTCACGCAAGGCTGAAGTCAATCCCAGCTGTCAATGGGTAAGAGGCGGGGTACACCCCAGACTGATTGCCAGTCAATCACAGCATCATGAGCATGTCTTTGGAGTGGGGGAGGGGGGACTGGAGAACCCAGAGAGAACACAAAAATGCAGTGAAAGCATGCAAACTCCACACAGAGAGGCTTTGTCTGATCTGGATTTGAACCAGGAACCTCTTTGCTTATCCGACTTAGAATTATTCCTTACATTCAGTCACCATCGTTCATTCTTTTGGTGCTTTTCAATGGCTGGCGAATCCATCTTGCAAAGCTCCCGTCTGAACAGTTTGGACCCGGTTAGAAAGTGACAGGACCAATCAGCGTCGAGGGGTAGTATTTTCGGGCACGGTGGAGTCGTGATGTATGCAAGCAGCAACAAGAGGCCGGTGCAGATATGGTGGAAGACATTAGCATGGATGCTGCTAAAGCGACAGTTTTATCAGAACTTGACGACATTTCTTTGTTAAAAGAAGAACAAAGAACAGCATTGAGTTGTTTTCTGGTACAAAAAAAAAATGACAAAAGTCGTGTACTGACATGTCTATAGTTGCCATGGTTCGCGTTATGCAGTCCTCTATGGATTTACTCCTCGGTAGCGGTTGCGTCACGTGTCTTGTTGCTCTGATTGGCCCTTACAGAAGTGACAGACAGAATGTTCATCCAATCACCCTCCCAGTTTTTTTTTTCAAACCTCTGCCCTTTCCCAAACACTGTGTATGAGAGGCGTGTCAGGTTAGCGATGAAGGCCATCTGATAAAATAAAATTTTCAAATAATTTTAAGAGCAGTTAAGATATTATTAGGCACTCATATTTCCTGGTGTCAGTGAGTACTCCAATGTAGATATGCACAGCCTACCTGTACTTTGTCAGGAAAAAGTGTTACCTGTGACCCAAGTACAATGATACATGATACATATTGTGCCGTGAGGTCATTCCTGCAGAATTAAAATAACATATACTACTGGCTTAAAAATGATGACAAGCATCCTACTAGCTTTAGTTAAAAATTACACTTTCCACTGAATCTCTGCACTGTTTTTGTTTGTTATCATAACATTTTAAGAGAAACCTGGATATTTAGGGTTTGTATGTGTTGAATTTATGCATTGACTTGTGTACTAGCCAGATACCCACAATGCAAAGCAATGCCCAGAACTAATGGTGGTGTTGGATATTTCAACAGGAAACTTGTTTGCAGTAGGATGAAAAAATGTGCAAACATCAGCATCAACATTTGGCAAAGATGAGAGTGAAAATATTGGCACAAAATCTCTCCTTCTGAATTTGTTTTTTCCTCTTAAAATTTAAAACAGTTAGATTTGAAAAATAGCAATCAGTTATTTAAGACAATAGTGTGTTTTGAATCATGTGACACCAGAAAGGCTGGTCCTGTTTTAACATGGCAGCTTCTACCAAGCACAAATCCAGCTATGTTCACTAAGAGTTTGGCTATGGAGGGACCTGACAGGTCTACATGGGGTCCTGAACTCAACAATGACAATACATTTGTTCTCTGATTGGTGTTCTCCTATATTCCTTCCTCTTGTTCTGCTTTAATAAATCACTTGCTCATTTGTTTGCGCTCAAACTTCTTTCCTGAAGCTCTCACCGTAAAATCTCTCATTCCCCCCTCCCCCTCATTATCTTGGCTTTATTGCCTTCAACCAGCACTCAGAGGGGACTATTACTGCAGATCATATTACACAACATGCAGGGCCTTCACAACAGGCTCTATCTCACAACTTTAGAGCTATAAAGACAGTCATAAAAGCCAGAGTGAGCTTTTAAAGTGGAGCAGGAGCACAGCAAACAACAAGAATTTATGACTAAGTTCACACATATGCGGACGCTGCAGATTGTGAGCAGCTGACCTTGTAATGATACCAGGATCATGAGGGCTGGATTAAATGATGCCTCACAGTATGTGGAAATCCTAAAATTGGATTAAATGTTATTCTTCACAGAAAATGAAAGGAAATGCGTATTTCAGTGCTGTATTGCTGTTACTATAACAGAGGACATTAGGTCGTAAAATTCCATACAGAATGCAAGCTCATCTGGTCAGTCGAGAGATGATTGTTAAAACAAACCTGGTTCTGTTCAAGATTGTTGATGATAAGATGGTGAGAAGTGAAGAATTTTAGAATTTCTTCTCTTTATTTTAAAACCTTTTTGTAGAACAATAACTAGCCATTGGTGCAGACATTTGCATATCATTCCTTGCAAAAGCCATGAGATGGGAAACTCAGCCATCAAATCCTATTTTTTTCTGTGGTGCTACATTTTTCTCGAAAAAGTTTGATGTTAGTGAGAAGTGGGAGGTTAGCAAGCACTAAAGGCCGGTTTGGGACTTGTTGGCCCTTGAAAAATCTGTCATTTCATCTCGTGCAGTGTTTGCTTCCCAACAGAAAGCCTGGCGTGTTTGATTTTTGTCCTGTCCTCTTCGATTTGATTTGTGATGTCAGTGACGCTTATCAATGAGAGCACAGTTGACGCACAGCTGTCACTAAATGTCAACAAAGCAAAGTGAAACAAGAGTGACAATGTTTTTGCCATAAGATGGAACTATGAGAAAGATGAATAGTTATTCAAGCTCTGGCAACATCAACCCTGCCTTTATAACGTGTTGTTGATGGACTGCCAACGACACATGATGGTGGAATGTTGGAGAGAAACAGACAACCTCCAGCAATCCAATGAGTGAGTACCATTAGCATTAGCAACAAGCTAGCATATCATTCATCATAATGTCTGGATAAACAAACAAATACAGTACAATAAAGACAGTATGTTTGTTTACAGTCATCATTCCAAGTGTAGTCTAGCCCCACTCCTCTTCAGTCTAACATAATTTTGGTCATGAGGGCTGATTGAGTAGCACAGTGTAATTTGGCAAGCCTGACGGTCAAGTCACTGCACGAATTTATGGCTCTGTGATCCCCTTATCTTAGAGTCTTATCCAGAGTCTTATCTCCTAAACTAACTAAAGAAATAGTTAACAAGCTACCTATCGAGTCAGGTGTGGTTGGTGCAAAAATTCCCAAATGCTAATTAATCACTTTTATATAACATAACACCTTTCAAGAGACCCAAGGGTGCTTTACATTGGAATAAAGAAACTTAGAAAACATAAATTGGAACTCATGGGCTCTGGTTTAGCTCAATGGGTAGAGCAGGCACCCATACACCGAGGCTGTAGTCCTCAACACACTGGCTGCAAGATTGATCCCTGGTCTTAGTGCCGTTTGGTGCATGTCTGCCTCAACTCTCTCTTCCAATATTTTCTGTCTCTCTTCAGCTGTCCTGGACAGGCAAAAAGCCCAGAAAATAATCTTTAAAAAAATGGAACTTGTAACCTTGTGTCATAAAGACAGGTACAGAGAGGCTTAGTGTTTCAGTGGTACCAATACAGGAACACAACATGGGCACGAAAAGACTGCTTGTTCTCCTTCTGGCTCTCTTCATTAAAACGCAAAATTAAGACAATTTCTTTGTGTTTAAACACCACAGAGAGGAACAAGAGACATGAAGAAAATTTTGACAATTTAGCTAAACAGTCCTCAGAGCTCCGTTTGGTTCTGCACATGACTAAAAAGCCAAGGTCCAGTCCGCTTTTTCTGAAAACATCATAGAGCATGTCACAACTTGTTAGCTCAGCTTTTAAAGAAAAAATCAACATACAATGTTGTGAATATATGGAGGGACCCTGTTTTTTTCTTCTCATTAACAAATTAAACATAACCCCATTTGGCACCACAAGAAATCACAAAAAGACCAACTACTCAGGTTAAGTGGGCGAGCTACAAACTGGCTACTAACAATGACATTATATAACTCCTCGTAACGTCAAATGACCATGCATGCACAGCTGAGGACATATTTCTATGCTTCCCTACAACATCCATGCTATTTGAATTTTTTAGACAATTGTACACAATTTCCCATTGTATGTAAGTAAGTAATTTCCCTTGAAATGTTGGGAGAATTCGCTGTGAAATTCGTGGATATTTTGGGAATTGATCTGGAACTTTTCAGTATTTGTATGTTTTGGAGCGTTTTCTTGGAAGCTTTGGGGTAAATAAGTAGTGTATTTGTAAAATTTGGGGAATATGCTTGAAAATTGGAAGGATTCTTACATGTTTTTTTAAGGCTTTATCATGAAGTTTCACTGGAACATTTGGTAAATATTTTTAAGGGAAACTTTAAATTTTTATGTTTCACAATTTTGAACGGATTTTGGAAATGGAAACTTTCAAGAAAATTCAGACCCCCCAAAAGAAAGAAAGAAAAAAAAAAAAAGCTAAAAAAAATTCAAGTAAATTAAAACTAATCTTATCAGGCCCCACTTACCCCAAATAAGTGCCAGAAACTAAAAAGGCACGTAACGATAGGTTACATTGGGAATGCTTCAACATGTGGACATGCTGTCTTCTGGGATGTTACTGATGTTTATGGTGTGAAAAAGAGAAAAACTGCACTTAAACCAAGGTCAGCTGAGCCTATTGATTGGTGTAAGCACTGATGTGTGCTGGAACAAAACACCTACTGAATGCCTGAAATGGAAATAATGCAAACAGATTGTACTCAGTTTGTACTAGAGGCCTCCTCACTCAGAGTCTTGTAAGCCCCTGAACACCTCTGAACAAGCTGGAACATGCAGTGATACAGATGCAGGTTTCAGTGACATAGTTCAGCTCTAGGTGAAACAGAATAAAAATGCTGGGAATTCAGAAAGTCAGTAATTTTGTTTAATGCTAATCTGAATGCAAATCTGGGGAGGGAGGGGGACACCTCAACCTCTTAGAGACAACCACATCCTGACTCAAACTGTGTCATGATACACCATCACTAGCTTTCATTACACAAATGGGAGTGTTTTAGGAAACAACCAATCAGTAACACTGATACAATCAGTAACACTATGATCCAAAAATCATGTCACAATATTTTTACCTGAACTGTGATACACAATTTGTGATACTACTTTTTTTCAAGTAAAGAAATAAGAAAAACAAAGTCAGTCATAATAAGTCAAAGCCACATGGGCCATATCACAAGGGCATTTTTATTAACAGCCAGATGAACAGTACCAACATTTGCACGAAAAATGACACAAAAGGAAATACCCACTTGTGGGGAAAAACCCCTTAAATACAATCATAATTCCTTATGTAGATTAAATGTTTCAAACAATATCTTGAGGCCTGAGCATTTTACTAAGATTCTTACTGTCAACAATCTTTTGACTCACCATGACCCGGCACATTATTTCTAAATTAGCAAACTACACTGGCATAAACTTTATTGACACCTCCTTTGAAAACTCAATATACTGCCCAGCCCAGGCATACACACAAAACACCCCATCAGCTGATATTTATTGTTTCATCCAACAACAGATCTGACACAGAGTTCAAAAACAAAGGCTTTACTCCACCCCTGCTCTCATGTGTGATTAATGCACACAAACATGAACACACAAACACTAACACTCATCCTATAATGAGTTGCTGATGGATACTAGCAACATCCTACAGCTCTTAAGCGCCCACATCTTCCAGCACTTCATTAACTGAGAATGAAAGGTTTGTGCAGAGAGCAACCCTTTTCAAGTCTCTGAATGAAAGCTTCTTCTGTCTTTCACACACACACACACACACACAGGGCATGGACCCAGGCTTGTGTGAGGAGGTAATTGGATGATACACAGTGTACACATATACAAACACGCCGTTTTTTTCTGTTGTTGGCTGGTGTCCCCTTGCTCACTTGTTTCCCCCTACCTTATACGAGGAAATGGAAACAGAGCTGGCCAGGAAAACTCAGCACAAGAAAAGTGGACTTGAGCCTCACTTAACTAAAGTTATAGAGGGAGACCAATAATCGTGAAAGCTACTTGTATGAAACAAAAAAAAATCTTTAAACAAAACTATTTATTTAACCTGCTTACTTTTTTTGTAGGCCAAATTAAATCAGCTGAAAGCAAGCCCGCTTTATGAAAAATGAACTCAACTGAAACATGAGACGGTCTTAACAAGGCGCTACACATAGTTAGTCAGGGTTTCAGTGCATCACTCACCTTGCTTTCTCCAACTCCGCGACAATAATTTTGTAGTTGAGCCGTAGAAAACAAGTCCAACGAACAAAAAGTTTAATTTCAGAGTAGTTAAACAGAAAAAAGTCTTGTTTCTTCTCCGCTGAGTCCCGTTTGTGTCAAAGATAAAGCTCGGTGTACAAGAGTCAAGGCTGCGTGAGTGCTCGTTGCCCTCCTCTCTCCTCTGACTGTTTCTGAATAGGCGTGACTGATTCACCAGTGATGTCACCTGTGAGCTCTTTACCGTAACGAACGCAACAGTGCGACCTGAAAAACCACGGTAATTAAATGAATGAATGGATGAATACATAAATAAACACATGATATAGTCAGTCACATATGCATAATGTTTGTATAGCGCCACTTCATTACATCTCAATCCCATAAACGTTGGGATATGTGTAAAATGTGAATGAAATCAGATTTATAGTGGTTTGCATATCCCTTTGAAACTGTATTCAGTTGAATACTGCATAGAGGCACAAAAACTCTCTACAGTATTATATTTTTTACTGATGCTACATTCTAAATCTGATTCCTGATCACGTTTCATAAAAGTTAGGACACAGACGTGTATGGACATGAGCGTGCTAAAAATGCTCAAAACACTTGGGAACACTTCAGAATAACATTGTCAGTTAACACAGTATGTTGTTACAAATGTAAGTTTAGACTCTACCATGCACAGCCTACGCCATGTATCACTGTAACACACAAAAGCGAAGTGTGCTGTGGTTTGATGAGTCCATATTTAAAAAATGTTTTTGAAAATACTGGCGGTCATGTCCGCCAGGCGAAAGATGACAAGGACCGCCTGGCTGTTATTGCAAAGCTCAAATGCCTGCATCTGTGTTGGTGGGGCTGTATTTGTGTGTACCTCTTAAACTGCACATCTGTTAGGGCTGCTTAATTCAGGATATTCAGTGCTTAATTCTAGATGATGCTAAGTCACATTCTGTACAAATTACAACAGCATGGGTTTGCAATAGAAGAGTGAGGGTACTAGACTGCCTGAGACCTGTATCACTGAAAATGTAAGGCAAATTATGAAGCAGAAAATACAACAGAAACATCACTCTGTAGAGCAACTAAAGGTGTATATCAAGCAAACTTACAATCCTTCAACCGTCCTTCAATGCTACTGTAGTGTTGGTAGAAGAAAAGGGGATTTACTCCTGTCTTTACTCCTGTCCTAACTTTTTGCAATTTTGCAGACATCAGTGTCAGAGTGTGTGTACATTTCCAAAAAGCAATCAAATTTAACAGCAGCAATCATATGATCCTCTACTTTTGCAAGTTTTTTCAGGGCTGGCTGTCAAGAAGCATCCCCACAGCATGATGCTGCCACAGTAGGGATGGTGTGTTTGTTTGTGGTGATATGGGGTGTTTGGTGTCAGTCAACATAACGTCTTGACTGATGTAAAAAAAAAGCACCAATTCGGTCTCATCAGACCAAAAAAACGTTCATCCACTTGACCACTGAGTCTCCCACATGCCTTTTTTGGCAAACTCTTGTCAAGATTTAATATTTGTTTTCTTCAACAGTGGCTTTCTCTTTGCCACTCACCTGTAAAGCTTTGACTGTTAAGAACCCAGGCAACAGTTGTATGCAGAGTCTCTCTCATCTCAGCCGCTGAAGCTTGTAACTCCTTCTGAGTAGTCAGGTGTTCTGGTGGCCTCGCTCACTAGTCATGTTCTTGCATGGTCACTCAGCTTATGAGGATGGCCTGATCTAAGCAGATTTACTCATGTCTTTTGTTCCTTCCATTTCTTAATGATGGGTATATTTGTTCTTTGGGGGGATGTTCAGTGTTTTGGAATTGTTTTCGTATCCATTCCCTGACTTATACATTTCAATAACCTTTTCTCTGATTTGCTTGGAGTGTTCTTTTGTCTTCATGGTGTAATGGTAGCCAGGGATACTGATTAATCAGTGATGGAACCTTCCAGGCATAGGTGTCTTTATACTACAATCACTGGAGGCACATTCGCAGCACTCAGCTGATCCCCATGTTACTTGTTGTGAGGCTACTAGCACCAGTTTGGTTGGACTGTTGAATGAGGTCAGTTACTTTAAAGGGGGTGAATACTGATGCAGTAAATTGATTTACATTACATATTTTGGTTCAATTGACATTACATTTTGAAATCTGTTTTCACTTTGACATTAAAGAGTATTTTTTTTGTAAAAAAAAATCAAATCATCTTGAACGTGATTGATTTATAAAGTCAACAAAAGGGTAAAACATCAAATGGGGGTGAATACTTTCATAGGCACTGTGTGATAGGGAACATAAAGAAAGCAATGGAGAAAGTACAGAAATATCATATGAGTGGGGATTCAAGTTATTAGTCTGCAAGTCATGTGAAAGGGTATTAAAAAAAACAAGACTGGTACTGAGAAGCTGACACTGTGACGATGCCATGATGTTAAACATTTTTGCACAGTAGGTGGCGGTATGCACCTTAAAGCCGCATACAAACTAACTGAATAAGGAGAAGAAGAAGGAAACAAGAAGAAGCAGCAGCAGTAGGTTTAAAGGTAACAGAAAAACTACACATCATGCCGCGTTCTAAAGAAATTCACGAAGATGTGAGAAACAAAGTCGTTGACATCTATAAATCTGGAAAGGGCTACAAATCCATCTCTAAGGAGTTGGGACTCCCGCGAACCACAGTGGAATCCATCATCCAGAAATGGAGAATATTTGGGACTGTGATGACTCTTCCCAGGAGTGGTCGGCCTCCCAAAATGACACCGAAACCGGATCAGCGACTCATTCAGGAGGTCAAAAAAGAACCTGGAACAACATCTGAGGAGCCACAGGCCTCACCTGACTCAGTAAAGGTCAGTGTTCATGATTCAACAAAGAGAAAGAGACTGGACAAAAATGGGAGAGTTCCAAGACGAAAATCACTGCTGCCCAAAAAGACCACAAAGGCTAATCTCACACTGGCCAAGAAACATCTGGATGATCCCCAGTACTTTTGGGAAAATATTCTAATGACTGAAGAGACAAAAACGTAAATTTTTAGAAGGTGTGTCTCCCGCTTCACCTGGTGTTTAATTAATTAATATAAAAAACATCATACCAATAGTGAGACATGGTAGATGTACTTGGGAGCTGTTTACACTGCAGGTCAAACTACTCATTCACACCCATTCCCTCTACATTCACACACTGATGGTGGAGGTTGCTGTGGAGAGTTGGTCATCATCAGTATTAGCTAGTCCCATTCAAACGCATCCTTATAGATTTGCAATGGGGCAAACTGGGGTTAAGTGTTTCGCCTAAGGACGCATCAACATGGGACTGCAGGAGCTGGATATCAAACCCACGACCAGCTTTACCCACTGGACCAAAGTCGCCCACAGTGGTGGTGGTGTGATGGTCTGGGGTTGTTTTTCTGCTTCAGCACCTGGATGACTTGCCGTTATTGATGGACCCATGAATTCTGCTCTGCCTGAATATCCTGGAGGAGATTGTCCAGCCATCAGTTTGTGACTTCTAACTCAATCACACTTGGGTTATGCAGCAGGACAATGATTTGAAACACACCAGCAAGTCCACCTCTGATTAGCTTAAAAAAACTGGTTATGTTCTGTTAATGCTAGACAACTAATTTAATTTTAAATTATACACAGGCTTCGTTATTCAGAAATATAAATTGCACAACATTTTCCCTTCTGTTTCTTCTTTATGTCATTGCTGTAAATCTGCTGAAGAGTCTCTGTTCCACCATTTTTGGACATTTGGAATAAATATTGGTGTGAGATATTCAGTTGGTTTTCTGGCATGTATGGTTGTGTTCACACCTGACCCAGAGATAGCTTTATTTGGTATTCTCCATCCTTACAAAATCACAGTCTCTCTGCACTATCATGTATGGAATGATCATAACTAAGACACTGAGACTAATTCTTTGGAAATCAGACATTGTGCCTCAGTTGTAGGCCTGACTGACTGACTTCATTTCTGTATTGCAAATGGAGAATATACGGTATGGCATGACGGACAATCTTAATAAGATTTTCAGTATCTAGCAGCCATTTTTGGGTTGTCTTAGTTGATGTAGAGTTCCTGGACATAACATGATTTTATAGTGTACAGTACCTTGCTCTTCAAAACTTGGTCTTAAGATGTACAGTTCTGTGCTAGTGATGCAGTGAAGCTAAATGTTCTGTTTCTCTTTTTTCCTATGTGCTCAATCTGTGTGTATATATATATATGTATATATATATATATATATATATATATATATATATATATATATACACACATATATACATTCAAATTTAAATAAAATATTGTTTGAAAAACACAAGGTTATGGAGTGGAGTGGCCTTGTTGAAGTCCAGATTAAAATACTGTGACATGACCTTAAACAGGCTGTTCATGCTTGAAAACCCTCAATGTGGCTGATTTAAAAAGATTTCTGCAAAGAAGAGTAGACCGAAACTCTGTGATCTTAAAGACTTAGTGCCAGTTATAGAAAAAAATGCTTGAAGTGGTTGCTGTCAAGTGGAACAACCAGTTGTTAGGTTTAGGGGGCAATTACTTTTCACATAGGTTTGTATGATTGCTTTTTGGCTGCCAGTCTTGTGTCCTATTGAAGCGCCCTTCCAATTCTCGACCCCGCTTCATAGCCTTCTTTTCCCAACATTTCTACAAGGCTCAACTCTCAGCCTGCCTCTCGGATTTTCACTTGAAACCTTTTCTATTTTAAGCAGTAATCATAAATTATGATAACACTTGTTCTACATCTCCCTTTACTCCACACTTATCAAACTTTTATCGTTATTCCTTTTACTTAGTAAATACATGGTGATGATCAATCCAGTGTGTCCTACCCTAAGTCTCAATTTAATGATGTCTCCCTTTTGTTCCTTTATACATCTTATTTGTGACTGATTTTTAAATTTTTCTCAATCCCTTTGCTTTCTGATCTCTACCCACTTTTTCTGCCATATTTCCATTCCTTTCTTCTTGAATTTTGTTTTCCTTCTCCTTTTCTGAGTTGAATTTATCCTGTTAATTCTTTTCTTAGGGCTTCTTTTGCTAATTTATCCACCATCTTTCACCCCCTTATGTGCTAGTACCCAGTAGCACAATATGTGGAACCACAGTCATAACTTTTGGGTTGTTTTTTTCTAATGTTACCCATGTATAAGTCATACCAGAATTGAGGGGAGTTGATTGGGTCCTTATTTCAGAAGTTTTGGAAAAGCTCTATAGCTATAAAACTGCTGCTAATGTAGAAGAACTTATATTTGTTTGTTTTTCCAGATTTTAAAATATTGCCCAGATTAGATTTTATGCCAGCCTAAAATTAAGAGATAAGGAAAAGGAAGTAATATTTCCGAACACAGGACATACTGCTTGTACATTTGTGTAAATATGCACACAGTGTAAGAAATTAGTACCCAGCAAGTGTCAAATGTTGGTCTGTTCTGCCAGTAAACAAATGTGTAGAGTTCACCCAACATGTTTAACTTTTTCACTGACTAATATGAACATTTTTCAGTTTTCTTTCCTTTTGCTGCATTTCATTAGACACAAAGCTCCTGTTCAAGAGTGTCAACAAGCAAGTCTTAGATGTTATAAATGACACAGCACTGAAAAAGGTAAAGGGTAACTGTGTGAAAAATGTGCTGTCATTGTTAAAGGTGAACATTTCTCATTTTACCAGTCCTGTACTGGTAACTTTTATCTAAGTTTCAGATGTAATGTATGCAATAAACTTGTTTCATTTGATTGTGAAGGCTGAGTCAATGTGACCACCCATGCTTTGTTTGACTCTTTGACTTTGTTGTAACTGGGATTGAAATATTACATTGTCATTAGCGTGAGCCTTGTTTTCATTCATTTTATGCAATATTTCAAAGTTCATGTCTTTAATCAGTATCAAATGTATGTTTGGGACTGTATAAGATTTTTTTCAAGACAGGAGTCCACTGTTAAAGAGCCCAATAGTACAAAATGTAACTTAAACACATATTTTTATCCCATTAGAGAAAATGTAGAAGTTTTCTTTTTCAGACTCCCAATTTAGGTCTCACACTTTTCCAACTTCTAATGCAGTCATGTCATGTCATTATTATACATCTTTCTCTTCACAGCCAATTTTCTTGCCAATATTAAGATCATCTTACTATTAAGATGATCATTGCTTTATCTTTTAACATCATTCTTATTTCTGTGACCATCACTAGAACAGTTTCATTGAACTCCAAAAGCAATGCTACTTCACTGCTATTTTTATTAATAGTAAATTAATACTGGTCTTTATTATAACAGGGTATGGTCTTTATTATAATATTAATGATTTATACTGGTCCATTATAATAGGCCACAACAGAGAGTACGGTCTAGACCTGCCCTCTTTGTAAAGAGTCTTGAGATGACTTTGGTTACGAATTGGTGCTGTACAAATAAAGACTGATTAATTTAAGTGACTGATCAGTGTTATCCCCTCATACTGTATCTAGCAAAGTTCCTCCACAGCAAAGAATTCATTCAACATCATTCAAATACATTGAAACAAGCTTCCATTGTTTATCACTGGCCCAGTATTGGCATCCTGCCAACAACAATACATTTCAACCCCTGCAGTTGCAGATAACCATCCAAGACTGTTTAATTTTCTTGGTAGGCCTTGAGAATTTAAAATGTAGTGACTTGTTTAAATTCTAGTATAGAATTGGCTTTATCCAGGAACTTGAAGGCTCTTTTCTTATAATACAGTTTCAGGAAAGGATTAGTTTGCACTACCTATGTCTTCCTCATATTGTATTTATGTTTTCATGTGTTGGTTAAATGATGCTATACAGGAACAATTACAGTTATCCGTCTGCCCTACCTTCTCGCAAAGCAATATTCTGTCAGTGGTACAAAAGGACAAGACATACAAACTGATTCATTTTTTTATGATTAACAATTTTTATTGGTTTTCAATTAACATAGAATCCAAACATACAGAACCCTTTCCCACTGGCCACCCCGGTCATCACTATAAGCCTCGACAAGATTCCATCTTAAACATAGACATGTTAACTTATCAAAATAAAAAGGGCAGATTGAGACCATACTGTAACACAACAAGATAACCTTTCATTAAAAAACAAAATATGTTTAACCTTTGAATAGTAGATTTTTTTCCCCCCAGAACACTTTTGATCACATAGGATTTACACTGCATTGAAACATTATTGACCCTTCCTGATATCTTTTTTTTTTTTTTTTTTTTTTTAATATTTGTCACATTTACACTTTTCAGATCATCAAACGAATGTTAAATATTCGACTAAGATAACCCACGTAAATACAAAATGCAGTTTTCAACAATGGTTTCAGTTTTAAGGGGGAAAGCCATCTCAGGTAGATGGCGTGATGCACACTTTCGTACAGCAGATGGCGGTATGCACCTTAAAGTTGTATGCACACTTAATGAATAAGGAGAAGAAGAAGAACTACAGCAGACTAAAAGATCTGGCCAGCAACACATCATGCCGCGATCTAAAGAAATTCATGAAGATGTGAAAAACAGAGTCATTGACATTCATAAATCTGGAAAGGGCTACAAATCCATCTCTAAGGAGTTGGGACTCCCGCGAACCACGGTGAGATCCATCATCCAAAAATGGAGAATATTTGGGACTGTGATGACTCTTCCCAGGAGTGGTCGGCCTCCCAAAATGACTCCAAAACCGGATCAGCGACTCATTCAGGAGGTCAAAAAAGAACCTGGAACAACGTCTGAAGAGCCACAGGCCTCACCTGACTCAGTAAAGGTCAGTGTTCATGATTCAACAAAGAGAAAGAGACTGGACAAAAATGGGAGAGTTCCAAGACGAAAACCACTGCTGACCAAAAAGACCACAAAGGCTAATCTCACACTGGCCAAGAAACATCTGGATGATCCCCAGTATTTTTGGGAAAATATTCTAATGACTAAAGAAACGACAGATTAACTTCTTGGAAGGTGTGTGTCCCATTTCATTTGGAGTTTGAGTAACTAAGCCTTTAATTTAAAAAAAAAAACATCATACCAACAGTCAGACAAGGTTTTTAGACTTGGGCTTGTATAGAACTTTTCTAGCCATGTGACAAATCAAATAGCTTTACACAGCAGTTCAAACCTACTCATTCACCCCCTTTTCCTCTACGTTCAAACACTGATGGTGAAGTTTTGCTGTGGAGAATTGGTCATCATCAGTATAACTTAAGCCCATTCAAACACATCCATACACATTTGCAATGGGGGCAAACTGGGGTTAAGTGACATGTAACTGCAGGAGCTGGGGTCGAACCCATGACCAACTCTACCCACTGGACCACATTTGCCAACAGCGGTGGTAATGATGGTCTGGGGCTGTTTTGCTGCTTCAGGACCTGGACGACTTGTAATTGATGGGAACCATGAATTCTTCTCTGCTTAAAAAAATCCTGGAGGAGATTATCCGGCCATCAATTTGTGACTTCATGCTCAAGCACACGTGGGGCTTTGCAGTAGGATAGTGATCTGAAACAGAAACATCGAAGCACACCAGCAAGTCCACCTCTGAATGACTAAAAAATCTTATCATGTTGCATCAATGCCAGACAGCGACTTCAATTAAAAGTGATACACAGGCTCCATAAATCAAAATATAAATTGCACATTTTCCTACTTTTTCTTCTTTATGTGATCGCTGTAAATCTGCTGGACTCTTTGACCCACCATTTTCAACATATCCAAGACTGTGTAATTACTGGTATAAGTATTCAGCTGGTTTTCTGGCATGTATGGTTGTGTGTTCACACCTGACCCAGAGCTAGCTTTATTTGGCATTCGCCATCCTCCATGTATGGAATTGTCATTCCTTAGAGACTGATACTACATCATTGGAAATCAGATATTGTGCCTCAGTTCAAGGCCTTACTTGTGTACTGGACATGAAAAAGATATGGCATGGCCTGATGGCCACTCTTAACACATTTTTCTGTATCTGGCAGCCATTTTTGGACCATCTGAAATGATATGACAGTGCATGATTCTGAAGTTTACAGCTTACCTTTCTCTTTCAGTCTTTGTCTTAAAATCTACAGTACTGTGCTAGTGATGCAGTGAAGCTAAATGTCTTACAACGGAAGCACTTTTCTTTTTTCTTTCTTATTTTCTCATTCTGTATATAAATCTTGTAATCTTAATAAAAATGTGTTAAAACAATGAAGGTTTTGCAGTGGCCTAGTCTAAAGTCCGGACTTAAACTGACTGAAACGCTGTGGCATGACCTTAAACGGGCTGTGGCGGCTTGAAAATCTCAAATGTGGCTGAACTAAAAGAATTCAAGAAGGGGGCAAATACTGTTTCATAGCACTGTAAATCCTACATTATCCAAAAAATGTGGGAAAAACATTACTTAACATATATATATATATATATATATATATATATTTTTTTTTTTTTCTTTTTCTTTTTATTAAAACATTTCCTAATGTAGCCAATCCACAGTCAGTTTGTCTGCCTTGTCCTTTGGTGCACCAGATGGAACACTGCTTTTTGAGAAGGTAGGGCAGATAGATGGACAGTCCTACATTCAGCAGGGGGAGACAAAACTGCATATGTATGTAGGCAGAAAGTGAAAGGACTTCTATTTCTGCATGTGTCCAGTTTCTACAAAATAAACTCAGAATTATGTGAATTACTATGAAGGGAGGGATGCAGACAATACTATTGTGTAGCTCAGTGCAGTTGTGTTATATGCCATTTAATTAGTAGAACCTGGACTTGCGTTCTGTGACTCATTGCACCTGAAGTGTCCCTTGACCAGGGACTCCCAAATCATCCAGGTCTGGCAAAGCAGTATAGAAAGATTAACCCTGAAATAGACAAATCTATCTAATGTTTGTATTGCCTAATTAACTTAAAAAGTCAAACTCACCTCCTTGGACTATTCAACACGTCAGTGTGTCTCCCTGGGACTCTCTACATTTTATTTTACAAAGTGTAACACTGAAGATGTTCAGTTTGTAACCTATGCAAATAATGCCTCCTGTTTCATCATTTAACCAACATATGAAAATATGAACACAGTATGAAGAAACTAATCCATTACTGAAACTGTATTAAGAGCAAAAAGGCCCCTAAGTTCCTGGATAAAGCCAAGCCCTTTTCTTTTCAATCTGTGCTAAAATGTAAGCAAGCTTAGAGCATATCACCACAAACAAGGCTCACGCTAATGACAATGTAATATTTCAATCCCAGTTACAACAAAGTCAAAGAGTCAAACAAAGCATGGGTGGTCACATTGACTCAGCCTTCACAATCAAATGAAACAAGTTTATTGCATACATTACATCTGAAACTTAGATAAAAGTTACCAGTACAGGACTGGTAAAATGAGAAATGTTCACCTTTAACAATGACAGCACATTTTTCACACAGTTACCCTTTACCTTTTTCAGTGCTGTGTCATTTATAACATCTAAGACTTGCTTGTTGACACTCTTGAACAGGAGCTTTGTGTCTAATGAACTGCAGCAAAAGGAAAGAAAACTGAAAAATGTTCATATTAGTCAGTGAAAAAGTTAAACATGTTGGGTGAACTCTACACATTTGTTTACTGGCAGAACAGACCAACATTTGGCACTTGCTGGGTGCTAATTTCTTACCCTGTGTGCATATTTACACAGACGTACAAGCTGTATGTCCTGTGTTTGGGAATATTACTTCCTTTTTCGTATCTCTTATTTTTAGGCTGGCATAAAAATCTAATCTGGGCAATAGTTTAAAATCTGGAAAAACAAACAAATATAAATTCTTCTACATTAGCAGCAGTTTTACAGCTATAGAGCTTTTCTAAAACTTCTGAAATAAGGACCCAAGCAACTCCCCTCTATTCTGGTATGACTTATAAATGAGTAACATTAGAAAAAAAAACAACAACCATAAAGTTACTATGGTATTTCTACTTAAGACTTTGAAACAGTGCTGCATATAATGTGGTGTGTCTCTAAGCTTTTTGTTGCAGTCTGAGAAACATACAATAGCATGTCAATATGTTTCTGTACTGATGCCACTTACACAGTTTCAAGTATTGCACACAGCACATCTGATAACATTGTGACCTTCAGAAGGGAAGCATCCCTTTAGGAAACTCAAGTTGCAACTACACATATCACCCATCTACATTGGCTCTAAAGCTTCCCCGCAGATAATCAGCTTTACTCTACCATAGTAGCTTGTAATTATAGCTAGATTCACAGTCCAATCACATTTTAAGTCTCTATTTTACAAACTAGAGTTGACTCTTGAATCAGCCTATACCTTAAAAAGGGGACAGGGTTGGTTATTTTCAAACTATGGACAGCATAGAATATACATACATAGAGAAATTTATATATTAGCTTAGTATATATAATATACAAACAGTATACATAGTCTCTGTGACAGTGGTGGACAGGATGGAGAGAGACTGAAAGTTAGGCAGGGTTGAACCTTTAGTCTCTGTAGGGTTCCCAGTGTGTATGTGTGTTTAAGTGTGTGTATCCTACACCCCCTTTATGCCTAAATCATGCCCTACTGTATTTTTGCCTTCTTGGTTTCCACTTTGCTCCGGTCTTGGATAAAAGCAGGACTGACACTGCCCTGCTTTGGAGTGGGAAAGCACAGGTCACTATAGTAACTATGGGATAGTGTTGTATATAAAGGTTAGCATATCACTAATTAAAGAACTACAGCTGCGTAAATTGGATCTTGTGTGAACAGTGCCAAACGTACTGAATTGAGAATAGTACTCTATATGTGAAATAGAGGGTGCACCTGAGTCCTGTGTCGTACACAGGCTGTGGAAAGTCATACTAGAAGAAGTATGTGAGTGTTTGTGTACATCTTGGTGTGTACAGGGGAAGACTGATGAGAAACAGAAGTTGCTCCCCCTGGAAACAAACAAAAAGAATGTCAAATATCATCTATTTACATGTAATTGCAAATGAAAGTATGCTCCCGTTAGCATCACGACTACCCACCATGCTCTGTCACATTGTTCGGCTGTACTGTATGCCTGTCTTTGAGGCGATGTTGGACCAGGGAAGGAGAGAGCGCAGCAGGGACTGAGCCTGTCGATACAGCCTCTGAGGGATGGAGCAAGGGCTCAAGCTGGCCAGGGTTGAACCGATGTGCTGGATGTAGTCAGTACAATAAGGAGTTAAGGAAAATGCAAGTGTGGCCAATTTTTTTCTTTGATTTATACACATGGAAGATGTATATAATTGCCATATAATGAAATCTGAACATGACTATAGGGAAGATATTGTAGATTTACTTTTCTTAAACAGCAAATAGTTTCCCCCTCTAAAACACTGGACTGGGCTTGTCTTGGATCAGTGTATATTTATGCTGTTTTAAGTCTACCTCTTCCATACTTGATTTGCAGGAATTAATTTTCTATTAATGCATGTTGTAAACTTGCACCTTCCATTGGCTTTTTGTGTTTTTCCTGCTTTTAAAAAAGGATATAATATTGTCCAGGGCGGATGTCCCCCATTGATGTAGAGTACATATGTGAATCCGTCTTTGAGGACACCTCGTATGGAGTAGTAGTAGGGAAGATAGTGGTGCTGCCTGAAGTCTCTGTTCTCATAAAAGTGGATGGCAGTGTTGTTGGTGGTGAGAACATGCAGGTAGATTGCTTTGCAGTGGTCCTGGGCTGTTGTTGAAATGTGCTCCTTCAAACTGTCCAGCAGTAGGGAGCCTATACGGCAGAAAGCAGGGAGAACTAATTCAATGAGACGGATCTACAGACCTGCACCAAAATACAACTAATGCAATGACTCAACTGCTGGAGCTTAAACATTGATAACAGGAATAAATAAAAATGCAGCATTTGTATAATTTGTTTGGAAGTCTTTGTGCTTTTATTGTTCATTGTAGAGTGCAGGGTAGAGAAAGATGTGATAGTGTTTGGAAGGCAGTGAAGAACTACACTGTAAAATTTTCACTGATTAAAATGAAGACATTTGTCATTGATCAACAGAGACATTAGTATCTAATGAGAGATTGTTTTCCTGCCTTTTATCAGTAAATTGGCAAAGTTCTAATGTTGATTAGCAGGTCCTGTTTGCAGGTTGTTCACAGATGTACAGAGAACTTAAAGGCAGCTTAAAAAGAACAGAAATCTAAGACAAGTTGCAGTAGGCTCTGTTTTCTATGACTTCTTATCAAATATATGGATGCTATTAGTTTTAGAGAGAACATTTTTCACAGGAATGTTTTTATTAAAATGTTTTGTGCATGTATTTTTTCTGGGCAATCACTAAAGCTAAAAAGCACATTAGTGCCAGTATTGGCCATCTGACAAATTATTTTTAAACAACGGTATCACTATCAGCTTTTCCCCTGATTTTTACAATTTGTGCATCTACTATCTTTCATTTTGTTGATATTTAGTTGACATAAACAGCTAGAACTGCACCAAATGGAGAGTTATGTGGGTGCCAAAAGACTGATGATCAAGACCTCTTAAAGAAACCTGAATTTCCATCAGTATCAGCAAGCAAATCAGGGTTTCCTGCACCAAAACATGCCAAACTGTACTGAACTAAACCAGAGTGCTTGGTGGAAACGCACCGTTAGAGAATATAAGAAAATTGTAATTTGATATAGTCTCCCAGGTCTTCCTGTTGCAGATGACATCAAGACATGTTTCTGTGTATTTCTGTAGATGCGTGCCATTACCTATGCCATGTTTCCTGAACTCTTTGACTACTCCCAGACTGAGGATGTAGGCTACCTGTGTGTCCACAGGGAAACTGGAGGCCAGGATGTCTCCATCCTGACACAATCACAACACAGAAATACAAACACAGAGCGAAAAATACAGATAAGAGAACCTCTCCGGTCATAACACAAAACTTTATCATAAACAACAAACTTTAAAAAAAAAAAGCTGAGTTTGATTCAGTGTTGAAATGCAAAATATTCCTTAAAAGATGTCAGTAAAGTTATATGGTGTAACTGCAGTCATCCTCCTTTCTGAGGAAGCTACACATTACATCTTTGCATAGGCAAATTATCCTCTGAGAGGCCGATTCCAAAAGGTGAAAATTTAACCAAAGGCAAATGACATTTAAAAGTGGGCAGTTTATCATCCAAGACAACAATCTATAAAAACTATAAGATAAGCATACAGTCAGGAACAACTTCATGATTCTACATAGCCTTTAGTTTTAGATAAGAGATGTTAGAAGAATAACAGCAATCAAAATGCATGGACACAAAACCTGGGGCACATAATCAAACAAATGAGTGTTTTAAAAGGGAAATGACAAATTAGTTAGCTGTAGCCTTCTTTTAACAATTTCTTTCTGATAACCTTTTATTACTCATTCTGTATTAACATAGTCAAACTCAGTCAAGGGCATCTGGTTCAACTAATTAGCAGCTAAAAACAGACTCGTCTATGTGTTCCACTTAAACATTTCCAAACGCAGCTCAACGAGAGAGGATGACTGAACTTACAATATACTCAAATACTCTGAAGAATTGACTCCCTGAAAGCAGCACTATAACATGGATGAACATAATACCTCTTTGTGTACTTTGGTCCGGCCTTTGATCTCGGCCACAATCATTCCCACGATGCCTCCTCTGAAGGTGGCAGCAAGGGAGAAGAACTTCTTGTTGGAGGTTATGTCTTGATACCATGAGTCTGGGTACCTGTGGATAAAGGTCAGACAGGGTAAATCCATGCATGGTGATATGAATATATGAATATTTGTTATATGATCCGTAATATAGATATAATTGTATTCTTTACTGTCTAAGTCAAACTAGATCAGCAGAAAACCAAATTAGAACATGGGCAATATATTTGACAGAAAAAGGCAAAAGTTCTAAAGTAGTTTGTGATAATTTTAAGAGGCTGGAAGTAAATAAAGCATAAATTTGACAAACAGCCCAATTTCATGGAAGGATTGGAAAGGTTGATAGTTTAGTCTTTAATGACTCAAATGGTCAAACAGCTTGAACCGGGAGGAAGGCGCACTTAAAATGCAAATGGACACTAAATGCTCTTGTTCTCTTGGCTCTTGAGCTTGTAGACTTGATGCAAGGTTCAGTGTTCAGCTGAAATAACTATACAATTAACATGTTTTTCTTTCATTCGGTAAACTTGATTATTCTTGAAGTGCTACAAATAAGAGAAACTGTGATAAACTGGATGCGGTGTTTCTTTACGCATTCAGTGCTTCAGTCAACTTATCTGAATTGCATGTGTGCAGTACATAGTGCTTAGCAATGCTAATCAGAACAGCACAACATTTTGGATTACAAGATAGATTATACACAAACATGGTTGATGCATTTTCAAGGATGGTACTGGCTAGGCTGGAAAGTAAGGAATTACATTACTCCCATCAATTTAAGTTAGTATTTTGTTTACTTCTTTTGTAGTTTTAAAAATCAGCAATTTTACTTTTACTTTTATAATGTTTATGTGCATTTTGTGGGACTTATTGTTCTTAGCTGTTTCTTAAATCATTTTATTAATGTAAAAAAAAAAATTAATCTAGCAAAAAGAGGAAGTCCAAACTCTCTGTCAACGATGTGAAACTGGCAATTTGTTCTGCATGATGGTCAACAGAACAAGGTGAGAAAGTCAACATTACATCCAAAGTTTGCTGTTACTCTGCACGTAAGTATAAGAAAAGTCTTTAAGAAAACACGGTTAGAGATTCCTACTCTCTTGCTGTTTTTACACTGTATATGGAGGGGAGATCATATTTTACTTTTCAACTCTACCTCACAAACTTAAGATGAATAACTTCTTATTTTAATCCCAGTGAATTCAAAGACCAGTAATTTCAGTTCTACAAAAGCAAATATTACCTGACGTAAATGTACTGTTATTTGAGTGAATACTATTGTACTTTTTCCACATCTGGTAGAAATATGATAAATGTTTGATTTGCACACTGAGGTAGGACACATAAGGTACAATTCTTACTCGATTGGAAACCAATCACCACAGAGCAGCTTGACACTCTCTATGTCATCGTGGCAGAGGAAGCGGAGCTGGACTTCACTGAGAGCTGTGGGAGGCACCACGTCACTCATTCACACCTGCAGAAACCAGCAGACAGGTTTGGTGAGTCACAGAGTCAACTGTCGGTTACACTAACCTGCCTGTTTGGAGATCATTCTGAACAAAGCTAAAGCGTTCATGACAGTGATAGATGAGATAAGGTCCTAACTACAACGAGGAGGCCACTTTCACATAGATGATTCAAAAATATAAATCTCCAGGTTGTTTTTGAGTATTTATGCACAGTATAAGCTTGTCTACTGTTATGATTGTTACAACAACAACAACAAAGAAACTGCAATTCTTTACATGCAGTGGCTGAACCAATCAACTAAAAGGCAAATAACTAATAAGTTGGAAATAAGCAGAATCGTCAATAAGGAATATCCTCTTTAGTATAGCTGAATATGATAATAGTAACACGTTACAGATTATTTTGTTATTGTATAATTGTAGTAATAACGTATAGTTGTACAAATACCCACGGCACACCTAGACTTGTCTCAGTGCAAACAAGTTTTCCTCGCCATGCTACTTGGGAACCACTGCCGTGGAGAATTCATTAAAACCACCTCATGTGACCGACCCCTGACAGGATCTTTAATACAAAGACTCAGAGTAAATTTTCTCATAGTATGGTTGCTTAGAAAAACAGTTGACTATCAAAGGAGTTTAGCCTCATTTTATTGTTTTTGCCTAAATTTCCCAATGTAAAAACCACGAAGAGACATTAAATTACCTATGCTACTGGATACGGTCACAGAAGTGTTTGCTAGTAAGCTAGCCGCTTGATGTTACTGGACCGTACTTAGAGTTATGCCAATAATGCCGATATAACATCCCATCTGCTATCAAAATTGTAACAGTATTTACACCAGTTAAAGAAATACAGGAAAACTAGGTTTGTTGACAATTTACACGATTACAACTGTAGCGACTGTCTCTCCCCTGATTAGCGTACATGCTAACCATAGCAACCGCTGCTAACGTACTTCTGCTATGCTAATGTACCTCGTTTCAACACCTGACCCGGAGGAAAGTCGAGGACAGCCCTAATCCTTTTTGGATATAAATCGATTCAGCGTACTACTCCGGACACAGCATGGTAAAACACCAGTTTATTCCCAACTCGTGAGATCGTCTCATCACTGTGCCACTGCTAAGCTATCCAGATCTCTCCCTGCTTAGATAACAGCTGGATGTTTACTTCCTGTTTGTGGCCGCTACATTGGTGACGTCACTTTAGCGCGTTTCTTCTCGTGATCAACTGGTTGGTATCAGACACTTTTAGTACTTTATCGCCACCTACTGAGCAGCAGTGTGGTTAAGATTAGAAATAAAGGAGTCCTCAAGATTTGAAGGATACATTTTCATGCTGTCCCGTTGTGGTTTAACAATAAGTGTTCAGTAAAACCATTGCTTGAGTCTAACCAGTGCGAAACCCATCACACTGCAAATTCCCAAGATCTCACAAGTGCGTCTCAATAAATTATCATCTCATCAGAAAGTTGATTTATTTTAGTAATTCAGTTAAAAAGTGAAACTCACATATAGATTCATTACACGCAGATATATATTTCCAGTGTTTCTATTAATTTAGATGATATGGCTTACAGCTAATGAAAACCCAAAATTCAGTATTGTAGAAAAGTGAAACATTTCTTAAAACCAATGTCTAAAAAAGGTTTTTTAACATAGAAATGTTGGACTACTGTAAAAGTATCGTTTAAAAACATAAATGTCTATTAGAAATAATCCTCAAAGCAACTTAATCTTCATTTCTTTTAATTTTTTTGTCACCATAGTGGTCAAATTAAGAAAATCTGACAATTTGTAACAATTTGGTCCCTTGGCATTGACAATAAAATTAACCCGGCCCTCTTGGTAACCAAGTAGCCCATCCCTGGGCTAAAGCAAAGATTTGGTCTGCATTTGAAATCCCTTCCATTCTATAGGCAACCCATTGCTGAGGTCTGACAATGTAACCTCTATCTGCTCTTAAAAAATCTTAATTTGGCAGAATGCTTCAGATATGCTACTTAAAATCAATGATTCCACTCTGTTTTTTATCTGATCGGGTTTTTCCACATACAGTTAAAATGCAACATAAACTGTTTTAAAATACATGCACTTCTTCATAACATCTTAATAAAATAAGTAATATAAAAATCTGGGATTATTTCTATATTTCCTTCTAGAAAACTGTAAAATAAATTCAAATGTTTCGTCCTTTAAAAACAGTAACTTTTATTTTCAGCAATGACAAACATATTTTGTTTGTTTGGAACATTTTGGGACCTGAGCTGCTCTGTCACTTCAGAAGGTAAGTGAGTTCCCTAAGACAATAGGGACAATAGAATAGACAATAGAATTAAACTTGTTCACTTTATGCTGACAATTTGCATTTTCGGTGGAAGCTTTATCAGGTAATGCTTTGTGGCATAAATGACTATAAAAAAACTTTATCACCCACTCTTGCCACCTGCTGCCTTCTCAATGCTTCTGCAAATAGTGCAGGTAAAAATAGCCTCTATTGACCACCTGCACTCTGTAGTCCAGGGGTGAGTGTGGCTTGACCAGCTAAACAGTAGCCTACTTAAAAAAATACTCAATAGATGTGTTGCCATGTAAAAATACCATGATAACTGTTTTTATTCAACTTGTTTTTGACAAAAAAAATACTTCTTAAGAATGTGAAAAAAATATTTTTCTACATATAAAAAAATGAAAGTGGGCTTATATTCAACTTTTTAATATCACCAATATTATTTGCAAACTGCTATTTTTCCCTTTGTACACTAACTATTAGTGCCACTATACTGTTAAGCAGGGGTTCTCAAACTTTTCAGCCCACGACCCCCAAAATAAATGTGCCAGAGACCTGGGACCCCGACTGTACCTGAAGGTGGTTGAAGCACGGCTAAACACAGCCGTGGAAATTTAAGAGTAGTCATATATGCAGACTTACAATCTAAAATTTTTTTAAAACATTCAATTGATTTCCAAATTAATCTCACCAAATGACCATGATGACATTTTATATTTAACTATTTTGATTAATTTTTTAAAAATGGGTATAACATACAATTTGAAATCATTTAAAAATATTCTTTGTTTTTTTAAAAAGGCATCTAGCCATTCACTCTCAGCATCTCATGACCCCCAGGTTAAAAACCACTGCTGAAAGGCAGCCAAAACTTTGGTGTTAATGCTTTAAAAATGTATTGAACATATTTCCATTTGGATTTTTTTCTTAAATAATTTTTATGGACTTTTTCCCCTTTATACAGAGAGGACAGGGCAGTGGAAATCAGGGAGCGAGAGTGGAGAGAATGATGTGCAAGAAAGGATCCACAGTTGGCCCGCTTGTTAGACTGGCTTCTATACATGGAGTGAACCTAGCTGCTCACCCATCTACACCCCTAACTGGATTTTTTCGATAAAAAGTTGTTTATATAGATGTAATATGAAATGACCTCAGCATCATTGTTTATTGTAAGCATGTGTTAGATGGTTGTCTTTGTCAGTACTTAGACTTGAACACTGGTTTATTCTTATTGACCTGCATCTGTCAGCACAGCAGTAAAGAAACATACAGTCTTCTATATCCAGGATGTTTCCTAACTGTCTGTTTCTAAGGTCAGATCTGAAGCAGGAAAAAGACTTTAAAATACGGTGCACCAAAAACTGAAACTTACACTGCTGGTATTCGTGGATGCCTCTAAAAGGATGGTAAGGATGAACTGACATTTTTCTAATTGTAGATCTTGACACATATTTGCAGTTTTTATGTGCTATTTGTTGTCTTTCATTGTGTTTATGCGTTTGGCATCTTATTTGCATGTATGGCAGTTTATTTTGTAGGAAACTTTGTTACATGGGCTGTTACCTGTCTTTGCCAGAACAAGAGACTTTTAATCTCCTTAACATTTTTAAAAATCTCTTTTTAAAGTAAAGGTTAAAGGTTTCAAAAACATGAGAACTTGCTTTCAAATGTAAGGAAAAGCCATTATGTTAGTTCATAGTGTATATTTATAGTATACATTCTTGTGTACTAAGAGAGCAAAGTTTAACCGGAGTCAAATTCCTCGTATGTGCACACATACCTGGCCAATAAAGCTGATTCTGATTCTGATTAATCCACCCCTTGATATAAATGCATCCAGCTACCTATAAGGGGCTAAATTATTATTTAAATTTGCATTTTAATGTTGCATTGCAGTTAGTTCTCTTATATAGCACTTAAAGCTCTACTATGAATTCTCATCAAACCTTGAACAAAGTGCATCAGTGACCATCTGAGACCCTGGACCTCATCCACAACACACCCCCTGCCCTCACCCCTCCCCAGCAGCACACAGTCAAATACACCTGCAGTTAAAAAATGCAAAGGTGGGTGGAAGACAGAAACTTGCGGGAGACACTTGTGGTGGTTCTGCTCAGAAACAGAGAAACCATTGTGCTCTGCGTACATTAGGCCTCCTTGTTCCAACTAAAGACTGACAGAAGAAGGTAGATATTCACCTCACACTACTCTGCTACACTACACAACTAAATAAGCATGAATGGACGTGTTTCATTTGCATTTCTTTATTTGTCACCTTTAGTATTCATAAGGATGTAAAACATAATGTGTAAGATCATGATGGCAACATTTTACCTCACTGAAGCCAAAAATAACACTGGAACAAGCTAATGTTATCAATATTTTTCTCTCTTTTTTTGTCCCAGTAGTAGTTCCAAACTAGCGTAACAGTGTCAGGATCAATTATTCTCTGGCCCGGATAATATTTCACTTGGACATTAAACTTGAAGTTTAGACCTGCAGTTTGATAAAGTGCTGCCGTGTTCATGGTGTCATGTGTTCAGGGCTGCAGGTGTTTACTCCTTCTCGCTCTCCCACAGTACAGCTGAGGAACCAGAGATATTCAGGTCCCCTTTTCATGCAGGATAAAATCACACTCAACAGCCTCTATTTCCTGTTGTCTCTAATACTGTCCATGCCTCGTACAAGTGTGGGACAAATTGTTGCTCTTTGTCACACACCAGATTGCTTCGGTTTAGGATGCGTTGTGTGTACTGCCTGGGCCTCCTTTTGGCCCTGCTGCATCTGTCCTCCTCTCTGCTGCTGGGAGCCTTCAACATCAAGTCATACGGAGACAATAAGGCCTCCAACACAACTGTGATGAACCTCATCAGCACGGTAAGGAACTCCCCTCTTCATCTATTTAACTGCATCTCATTAGAAACTCCCATGTTGGAAATATTAAGACTACATGACATGAGGGGGCTAATGCCAGGTGACTAAAACACCAGAATATTACTATCCATTTGATTTTGGCTGTTTGGCATTAGACATAGTTTTAATTTCTCCATGTTAAAAAGGATATTGAGATTAAAGGGGCATGTACGTTTTTTTAGTATTTAACATTCACAAGATTGTGTAAATTAAGGTTTCTTAGTGTTTTCTCCTCAAACAATGGAATTAGGCATGTTAATTGACTAGAAACACACAGTTTTTTTTTTTTTGCATTTGTGTTTTATTTAGATTGTCCAGCGCTATGACATCCTTCTGATTCAGGAGGTCAGAGACAGTGATCTGTCAGCCACCAAAAAACTCCTAGAGCATGTAAATAAGTAAGAACATCACCTCTTACAGAGTTGGTGAGAGAGCGGTCAGGGACTCATAAGCTTGAAAAATCATGCCCTTCTCTGTTGTTTGTGTCTGTTTGTGTTTTGTCAGAGGTTCTTCTCACTCCAGGTACAATCACATCGTCAGTGAGCCTCTGGGTCGCAGCTCCTATAAGGAGCGGTATCTCTTCCTCTACAGGTACACATACGGTCAGAAATTAATCAATAACTAACAGTTAATAGATGCTTTACTTGCTTCTGCTCTGCAGCTTTCTTATCTTAAATCCCAAGGATCCTTTATGTTTGTAAAAGTAGCCACATAACAGTGTAAAATACCAGATACATGTAAGTGACATTCACATTTAACCCTAAGGGGCACTCATTGAAACACTTGGAAATTTAAGATCTAAGCAAAAGAATATTATTGGTGGATATCCCAACACTGTTTTTTTTTTACCCGTATCACAGATTTATATTTCTCATTATCATGGTGAAAATCAAGGTCGATAAATTTACCATTTTCCACCTGAAAATGTAAGAAACATCACAAATAATATCTCTGAAGTTTAAGCAGAAATAAGGCTCGCAATGAAAACAAAAACTGCTGTAAACCACATAAGTATAATTAAACTATTATAAGGGTATAAAAGTGTCCAAAAGCACACATATTTTAATATTTAGACTTTGAACATTTTTATATATTGGTAAAATACAACTGGATCACTCTTTAATTTTTCCAAAACTGTGGCAACATCTAACTAAACTATAGAGTATTGTTAGTCTACATTATGGATTACTTGTCCAGAAAACACCCTTAGTATGGATGCTTGATGAATTGGACGTATGCCTAAATACAGACAAAATTTGATTCCCCTAAATGTGTGTCCAAATATGGTTCCTCAATTTTTTACACTAACATTTCAGTAATTGTGAGTAATCCTACACAAACAAAACCTATCATGACATTGAGTGCTACTATTCACCTTTATAAAGTGCAAGTTCCATCATCTTACTGAGGTTTGTAATAATTTTAGGGCCACTTGTTTGGGACAAAAAAAGAAACAAAACGTAAAACTGCATTTTTCAAGAGCGAACAAACCAACGAGAGAGTTGGGTGAAGGAAGTTGACTGAAGTGATGATATGGTTCCTTGCCCCATAAAGGGTTAACCTAAAAGCTCCTGTGAGGAGTTAATAGCTGCATATAAAAACATAACGTACTTCAACATATGACAAACCGAACAAGCATATTTTAAAAGAGTTTCATTTAGTTTTTGCTACAATTTTGTTGACAGGCACACAGTTGCAACCCACTCTTGGGTCCCTCCCCACCAGATGAGAACCACTGATTTAAATCAGATTGACTGTATATAGTTGACTGATTTTGATTAGAGTTTATTTTCAGAAATCGCTTCTTAAATATGTACAGGACAAGATCAGCAAAATTATAAATTAAAGTTTTTTTTCCCACAAGGGTTTCCAAAATCAACAAACCCTGAAAGTTCCTCAGGGGAGTTCTAAGCAAATATATATATATGCTTATTATGGTATTGTGGTATTATGGGAATGACCTAAGGCAGTGCACTAGAATGAGTCTTTCTGTGATATGTTAGAATAATTTACAGCAATTACAGCAATTTACACCTCACTCTAATGTGAATGTGGTGAAACTAATTGTAACTACTTGATGTACTGTTGAGCTGTAGATAGTTACAGTATAATTATTGGTATACTAAGTTTTGCATGAATCTTACAGTGTCTGGTTGTCATAAAAGTCATTAAAACAAGATGGAAATTAATAATATTATTATATTTATCACTACAGCTGCTTTACTAGAATGCATGATGAATACAACGTATAAAACATCAGCATACCACTTTCCAATGAGCTATGTTAACAGAAGTATAAAGAACAAACAAATAAATTAAAGTGTGTTGTCTTTGCTACCCAGGGAGGAGACAGTGTCCGTTGTCAAAAACTACACCTACGACGATGGATGTGAACCCTGTGGGACAGACACCTTCAGCAGAGAACCTTTTGTCGTCATGTTCTCCTCCACCAAGACTGGTAGGTTCTAGATCAGACTGATAGTGCCTTTTCACTGTACGCCGACAGTGATGACAATTTGCTTATTTATAAGATGATAGTCTGACAAGTTTCTGTCTGATCTGTTCATCAATATGAATTGTTGCTTCCTTTTTCTATGCACCAGCAGCCTATCATGTTGCACTTTAAACCATCACTGATCCTCTTTGAATAACCTTTTTAACAGATTCTTAATATAAGTGCAAATTTTTGTTTCCATTTATAGTCTGAGTTGTACAATCCACTAGCTTTTCTGCAAGCACTGGTTGTATGGAAACAACTGTCAATGTGTCATCTGTAGATGAAATCAAATATATTTTAAAGTTGCAATGATAAGTCCTCAAGTAGTTGCTTTGATGTTGTTTATAAGAGCAGGACAGATTTGAAGCAGCAGTGACCTTTATTCCAAATTGAGTTCAACTCCATATAGGTATTCCACAGAAAACTCTTTAAGTTTTGCTTCTAATCAAATTTCTCTCTTAATCCGCCCTTTCCTCTCATGTTTCTAGCTTTGAGGAACTTCGTCCTGATCCCACAGCACACCTCCCCAGATTTTGCTTTGGAGGAGACGGATGCTCTGTATGATGTGGTGTCTGATGTCCGCACCCGCTGGAACACCAATGTGAATACTCTACAAACTCAGCCACAGATACCACTGTTTATCTAGAGAAAGTAAATTTACAAGGGTTATGGTTGATTTAGTCAAGTATGAGCTATGTATAAGAGGGGTTGAACATTTCTTATCTTCCTGCAGGACATCGTGCTGCTGGGTGACTTTAACGCAGGCTGTAATTATGTCTCAGGCTCTGACTGGCAGAAGATCCGTCTCTTCACTGACAAGAGTTTCCACTGGCTGATCACTGATGAGGCTGACACTACAGTGTCACACACTTACTGTCCTTATGACAGGTAAGCACATAAACACACACTTAACTAGATATTTTTTATGCCAACACTCACAAATGGACTTGTTCCAACCCCTCCTTCTGTATTTGCAGGATTGTGGTCACTGCTGACACGATGATGGGAGTAGTGCACGGCAGTGCTGAGGTGTACGACTTCATGGTTGACTTGGACCTCAGCCTTAGTCTGGTAAATGAAGCTCAAGCTTCAATGCATCTGTGAAACAAAACAGTTTAGCTGCAGGAAGCAGCTGAGACTTGATTTTTTTCTACTCCAGCACTTTTTCATTCTGCAGGACAGAAGTGTATTGTGGGTGTTATCAGTGCATGCTGATGTCACTGTTAGGTGTGGTTAAAAGTGTTACAGCTTCTTCTGGAAATGCATTAGTTGGAGGTCATTGTGTTACCAGAAATGTTTGATTTACCAAAACACTTCTGTTACATCTACGTTAACTTGGTAGCTATCAGTAAAGCTTACACTGTACAAAGACATGACTATTCAAGACAAAAGATAATATACAAACGTAATCATTCATGTGATATCTCTAATTTTCTGTAAAACAGCTGGGTAGATAAACACAATGACTGGAAATGGATAGTGCACTAGTCTGGATCCTTAATGATGTAATCACCTGTATAATCAAAAACATGATGTATCTAGTTGGTCTATACTAGTGTTACAGAGAGCTATGTGGTATAGTACTTTTTACATCTGCCAACAAGAGGAAAGTTGTTGCAAGCAAGAAATTAATTTACTGCATGCTTTACCAGATTTCATATTAATCTTAGAGGGATAAAAAGATGCAGATCTACCTACATTTTTCTATTACAGCTGCAAAACTCACTTAAATGTAGGTAGGCAAGGTTTAAAATTTACAGGCACCAAAACACTTGATTAACATCACAAAAAACTACTGATTAAAGGAAAAAAATGCTTTGCAATGGACACTCAAAACCACCTTCTGTTTTGCCAAACTTCCTACAGTGTATCTTTTTTTTGTTTCAGGCTTTGGCCGTCAGTGACCATTTCCCCGTGGAGGTGAGACTGTCTCCTGCAGCCTGAATCCTGACCTAAACAATCCTTCAACAGATCCCTGACTGAATCTACATTTTGAGTATTACAGTGGAGTAATTCTTGCAAACTGTGAACAAAAAGCCAGTAATAAACAAATATGACAAAGCATCCCATTAAAAATGTTTTTTTTGAGTTTTGTATTTAGAAGTGAGATGTACTATATTGAGAATTCTTGTGAAAAGTGCAGCCATTACTTACATGTAAAACTGAAAACATGTGCACATTCTGTTCCATGCATCCAAAATCAAGATTTAATTTTCAAATGAGAACAAACTTTAATTATCAATTTATTTAGTACACCAATTGATCCACTGACCACACATATAATTCAAATGCAGTTTGATAACTAATGGAGATGTGTGATGTTACAGATGAAATAAAGGTGTGGACAACTGCGGGCTTTTCTACAGCACCCTTACTGATTTATTCGGTTGTTATATTTCTTGGAGGTACAGTTGGCACTTTTAATACCTGAAGACCTGTTAGTGACAGTTTATAGTGTATGTGTATTACACCCATTGAAACGCCTAGAACTGGAAGTTAAAGTGTTCATCTCTTCTAACATATGCTTCAGACATTACCAAGTCTATCTGGGTAGCTTACATTAATATACCAGCATGTCATTGAAAATGTGCACATGATGTCAATAACTTCGTTAAAGTCGCAGCTCTGTGCCTATTATTTGGTTTTGGAGGTGTAAAAAATGGTCTTACATGTATTTACCAAAGGTGTAAAACTCAGTATTAGAGTTTATAGTAAAGAATATTGCATTGAAAACATCAAACTGATATTAAAAAGTGTTGAATATAGCTTCCATGATATATTTGTACATGGAAAAGGAAAACAGTCTTAACAAGCAGTTTCTGCATTGGCTTATGCTAGCTGGATCAGTCTGATAAAAAATCTTTGCAACATCTGACGCTTAAAGTTCCACTTAGGAGATTATTGTTTGTTATATAAAACAGACTGAAATCAATCCTGCTGTTTTTTATGCTCAGCAAAAGCATACAAAACAGCAGAAAGAGAAAGGATTATTTTCAGTTATCTTTTATGCCTAAAACCAAAACTGCAGAACAGGAGACAAAGCATTTTTTCATGTGTGACTGTGAAACAACAGCAAGATGTGATTTTTTCTGTCAGGAAACACTACACGAGAACTCGGTAAGCAAATACTACTTTCTCTTTAGGGGCTGCCATAATCAGCACAAACAAAGAGTTCCTCAAAAGAGCTTGAAAAGGACGAAGTCCACTGTTTTTTTCAGCAGAAGGAATTTTTTCACTGAAGTGTCAATTGTCTTTTGTTATAACAAAATTTAAGTGCCACTGAACATGTAATATGCAACAAAGAAAGCTTGACAGATGTTACAAATGCTGAATATGGGGTGTAGTGAAAGGCATTTTTACAGAAAATCTTTATTTTCCACTGAATCATCAGCAATGTATGTCTAATTATTTGTACCCAGCAGCTAATTTGGTCTCCACCCACTAGGAGAGGATCACACATCTTTGAAAATGTAATTCTTTGTTGGTAGAAAACAATCAAATAGTTAAGAAGAGCTTTGTTTTAGGATCTTAACACCCATGAAGACGTTAAACAGAAGGCAACTTGTGTCAAACCACTGCTCTAATATGTGTGTGCCTGTTACGCAATGTGTCCCTCTCCTCTAGGCCTTTCTCTTTTTTAGCATCTCAATATACATGCGGAGCGACTTCTGAATGGAGTCCTTAGTGATGAAGGTCACAAAGTTGTTGATGTCAGCCTCTCTTTTGGACACAAGCTTTTCAATGGTCGGCTTTCTCATCATGGACTTTGTGATCTGTCTGGCATGGTCTGCAGAGTGAAAAGATTAAAAATGAGCTCAATTATTAAAGTGGGGTGTACAATCCTGTTCACATGTGCACTTGGGAAACTCTTGTTTCTCACAGCTTTAAGTTTTCCTGCAGTTTTCCTATCAAGCAAGGGAGGAGAAAGTACCAGGGAGCTAGTAGGAAAAATTCTGGGAGATGTGTAACTGAAAAATCAGGCTGTTTTTTTTCAACAACAACCAGCACCTGAAAAGTTTTGTGAAGGTGTGAATAGGGCTTATCTATGTATTGTAGTTTTAAATGATGCTTGACTCTCTTCTAGGAGTATTTACTTGAATATATCCCATGGGTTGAATTTTTTAGCAATTAGTTATTAAGTTCTATCCAGGGGTTATATTAATATTCCTTTATCTTTGCTGATCTGGTTTTATGTGCAAAATGTTTATTTAATGACAAAATTAAACCTCTACCACTAGAGGTCAGACAAACGTTAGCTTTCAAAGTGTGTTGTTTTCCTCTCTTATTGACCAAAAGGAGTGACTGATGTTGATTTGTGAAACTTAATATTTCTGTGTTCAAAAGTCTCCTTTTTTACCTATAAATGCAGTAATTTCTTTAAAAAGAAATAACTCCTTCAATCCCGAGTGTGTTTTCACTTGTTTGCATATTTAAAGATGAAATTTCCTTCCCCTAAACTTTGTGCATGCAATTTAACTAGTTCAGAATGTGAATGATTGAGAAGTAAATCAAGTCTGTAACATCACTGTAACAAAGTGTAACTTACTTGATCCCATCAGTGATCTCAGCATGTTTAACATCATTCAGTCACCCTGCCCTTTAGACACTCTTTGGTCTTGACTACAGCTGGTATTAGCATAAATCAAAGTGATCTTAAAGAGGACATATCTTACTACGGCCAGATGAACAAAATCAGACATACATGGCCTTTGACTCTTAACTTCTGAATTAAAATGTATTATATTGAGGTTTAAACATCTAAATCAAGATTCAAAGATTTTTGTTTTATTCAAGAATGCCTAGAAGTGGTTTTAATTGAACTTTTAAGCTTGTGAAGGCACACATAAAACAGAACAAGAGCCTGGCAGTTAAATGCCTCTGTTAAATATAAGATTAACTATTATTATAAGATAATAATAATAATAATAATAATAATAATAATAAAAAATAAGATATTAAGATTTTCTATATCTTGCTGCAGGACATAAAGATATAGAAGATCTTTTATACCATCAGCAATAAGACTATATAATTCTACCATAAACAGATGAGACTCCAGACAAATGAATTTCCCTTCGGGGATAAATAAAGTTATTTTATTGTATTGTATTGTATTGTATTACTAGACAGTAAAAGTACAGTGGTGGTTAAAAAAGAAAGGCTGGGGTGGTTTTTGACCTGGACCTAGTACCTCTAAAATGTATTCAGTTCAACTGCAAGTTTGAAGAAAATCTCTCACAGCTTCCTTTAGATATCATATTTACAAGAATTTTGGAAAATAACTAACAACTTAAAACAAAAATTCCATCTGTTATAAAATTAACTGTAATGTGATCATATTGTGGTATCCTAAAACAACTTCTCCTTTTGGGGGTGCAAAAAAAAAACAAAACAAAACAAAAAAAAAACAGAGAGTACCTGGAATAGCTAACCACTTCTTCATGGTCTGTGCTGCTGTGGTGAGGACTTGGTCTTCTGGCACCAGTTGGTCCACCAGGCCTATCTTCAGAGCCTCTGCAGGGTTGTAGAGAAGCCCCAGCTCCAGGGCCATCTCTGCATGTCGGTGTCCCACTGTATTAACAAGGGTGTCCTTAAACCTGCAAATGACAGTATAACAGAGAAGGATCAGCAGAGTTCTCTGATTTACACTTACACTTTCATTGAATTGGACATTTCTTCTGTCACAGCTGCTGTTAAAATTAGAAGTCCTTACCAAAAAGGCGCAACAATGCCGAGTTGCGTCTCATTGAGGCCGATGCTGTAACGTGGGTTGTCAGCCATTATTCTGTAATCACATGTCAGAGACATCAAACATCCGCCTGCGGGACTGGAACCCTGTGAGAGGAACAATCGAGATGCTGAGAGTTACTGGCTAAAGGAAATACAATGAATGAAGGAAGCAAACTAAATGTATATTTTATTCACTTTTGGTGTTTTTTCCAATAGAAGAACAAAGACACAGTACAGTTCAGTCTATGCCCCAAACTGGAGGGGGCAGCATGTAAGTATCTTCAAGTTAGTTTCCAATCCTTGTAATAAACAATAAATGCCTTAAAGTTGCTGTTTTGGAATGCATTCCATATAGAGTAACATATCAACAAAGGTTAGTACAAGTAATAACACTTAAGAAGAATGAATAGAAATGAAGGGGAAAAAAATGAAAATTTGGACATCTTAATGCTTAGTTGTCCACTCAAGCCATGGAGGTTGAAGTTAAGCTATCTTAGGCATAAATTTGGTCTTTGTATTTAGAGTTTTATGCCATGTCTCTATTAAAATGAGGTTTCATACATACATTGATGGCAGCTATGGTGACCATGTTGGAGCTGTAGAGTTTCAGCCACATTTCTTGAACTGCTTTCCAGAACACTCCACAACGCTCTGGACTTTTCCCATACATCTCCATGATGTCCAGACCAGCTGAGAACACCTTTGGCTGGCTCTGAATAGAAAAAACAGGCATACATATCCAAGGTGAATCTACACACACTTTAGTGAGGACACTTTCACTGTTTAAGTTATTAACACTCTTGAAATACTCCATCGTATAAATTCAACACAAATACCCTTCTTTAAAAAACAGGGTTTTATCATACCGAGGTGATGATGAGGCCTCGGCAGCTCTTATCCATTTCCAGCTTCTCTATGTTGATGCAGAACTCAGTGAGGAAATCTAAACTAAGGCTGTTTACAGGTGGATTTTGTAAGTGCAGCACAGCCACTCCTAAAAAAGCAGAGACATACTAATTTATCACCTGAATATCCTTCAGTCTGGATGCTAGAATGTGGTCAGTTCAATCAGTCAATCTCTACTCGTAACAAATTCATAACCAATTTTATCACAACACACTTTACAAAAATCAACAATAGTAATGAAGAACCAGACTCATGTAGGACAGCCATCTACGGAGACTGTGCTAAAGTTGAGAGGGGATAGAGGGAGATGCAAAAAGAAAGAGACAAACAGAGGCAAACAGAGCAGAAACAGTAACGAATAAAATAGATTTTTATATCTTCAATGTCACTAATAAGGGTAAAGTATGTGTGGTATTCTGGATTGAATTCACCTTTTAAAGCAGACTGATCGGATTCTATATCTGTCATCTGGTGAATCTATCTTGCAAAGTTTCAAGCTGATCTGCTTACTCCTAGTCTGAGACTGAATGGACTGATCAGCATTATTAGAGGCGAAAGAGACAGTAGCTACGAGCAGAGTTCAATGGAAGCAACTGCAGGCCTGCACACACAATAAACTAACTAACTAAGAAACAATGGTGGTCAGTGAGGAGAATAGTGTAGATGAAGCCTTGGCAGCGCTTTCATTTAAAAAAAGAAGATATTTCTTAATTAAAGATGAGAAAAGAACAAGACATAAAGCTTTCTTGTTGTAAAAGATATCTTTTGATCTTCTCCCGACCTGTTACGTTAGAGTTTGATTACCAAGTAGGGTATTTAGTATACCAAGGTAGTATATTTCGATATATTGCTATCTATACCATTTTTTTCAACAGTTTAGTTGATTTAGCATTAGCCTTGCCTTCATTTTTGGCCTATTACCGCAGTATTTTCTTTTCACGTGGCACTCCTTGCAAACACCATGTGTCATGTCCATGTTGCTCATGCCTTACTTGCATTTCTAATGTCCTTTCCCATGTGCTGCCATATTGGTTGTACTAACTTTCTCCTGTTGTATGACTGTCACCTCTGCTGACCTCTCTGGATAAAGGGTGCAAAAGCATCATCAAGTGGACAGAAAAGCAACTGATGCTATTTATCCAGTATCACAGACTTCAGTTAATATTAGCAATTAATTAAAAAAAAAAGAAGAAAAAAAAACATACTTGGCGGAAGATACCATATATCGCCACGAAAAATACCGTGATACTATGCTGTATGGATTTTTCCTCTCACCCCTATTTACAACCTGGCAGCACTTACACTGCAAAATCGTGCACTGACGTGACACTAACATGACACTGTTGCATTATGCAGCTTACTCCATGGTGGCAGGAACGCCTACGTCATATGTTTTGTTGCTCTTTTTGGCCTGTATCAGTGTGACTGACAGTGTGTTCAACCAATAATCTTGCATGTCAGGTAAGGTTTCCATAAATGACATAGGTTTTAATATGACAAAGGATAATAATAATGGCTTCAAGAAAAAAAAAGTGGGCACAGGGTGCTTAAATCTTTACCTGTGCTTTGATCAAAATCTACTTTAACTGCAGATGAGGAATTGTTCCTCTGCTGTACGATGAAGGCTGGTGACATACGGGCTCCGCCATGACTGCTGCAGGAGGACAGCTGGGACAGAAGGCCTGCACACACACACACACACACACACACACACAAACAATTAATTTCTGTTAACATCTGTACAAAAACAGCACATGCCCACTTTGAAAATAACAGCTTTCTTTTTGTGCAGATTACAAAAGCAAAAATAACCACATGTGGTTATACCTGCCTCAGAGTTTATTCATACAATTCAAAGTTTTTCTTTATTCTGTCACAGTAGGCTAATAAATAACAGCAACATAATAATGTGGATCAAATGTTGCCATGTCCTGGGTTAATATTTACCTAAGTATCTTATTCTTAAATCATGCATGGTACTTTGACATGGCATATAAACTTTAAAAAAATATATTTACAGTTCATCTATTATTTTTTAGAACACTTCATGAATTAAAAACAAACAAACAACAATGCAGATACACTTTTCTACTGTCAAATCCATTTGATAAAAGGCTTATTGATAAAAAGTAAGTTCATATTAGTAGAGTTAAAACAGTGGTTTACAGTATTTTTAGAGAGGTATTGTTTGTTTCTGGTAAAAATAGAATGAAGGGGAAGAGGAGATTCTTCTAAACCCTTCATTTTTTCTAACATAGTGTGATAATGATGACCAAGTGATAGCTGTCGGTGTACAAGGTGAAATAAAGACAAAGGCTCTGTGTTCACATCAGGAGGTAAAGTTAAAGACCAAGTAATGTCCTGTGACCTTTGTTCCAGTTTCTGCAGCTAACACAGAGCTCACACAGCTAGCAGCCTGGCTCCTGTCGCTTAAGAAACTTCGTTGTAAAGATTGTCAAATCCTGATGCATGCCATTAAAATGGCTTAAAGGGTGTGGTTACTCCCAGACACGGAAACGTACTTGAAAGACCGCACTTATTCCTCAAAGCAGCTCTGAGTGCCATCATCAGTTGTTTGGTTCCGTAGTGGTCAGTGAGATGAAGCAATCCTTCTACTCGGGGTTTACGTTTGCTTCGTCCGTTTTCAGCGAGGCGTTAAAACAGCACTCCAACGGGTTAAGCGCCCCCTGCTGGCAGGGAGTTTGTTCTGAATGGAAACGGGAGGCGTTTGATGCATGTCTGTCAACATTTTTGTGCACAGGTGGAGGCATAAAATGAGTACTTGGTCTGTTGTGGAATGGGTTGGAGCATCAAGCTTAACATTTTTTTTTTCCATGTTTAATGTTATTTTTTTGAGTTAATACTTTTTTTCTGATGTGTGCAAAATATGATTTATTTGTGGACAAGCAAAAAAAGGCAACAAAATGGCTCCTACAACCAGAGTGACATTTATTTTTATTTATTATTTAATATTGTGACTGCAGTTGTTTGTTCTGCAGGTCTCTGTACTGTAAATGTTTCAGGGACAAATCTTGAGTAAGTTTTTTAAAGTCCCTGTAAAGTGAAAAAAAAATCTATTTTTTAGGTTTGTTGTATGACAGGCCACTGTGTTGTAAACCACAGGGCCCAATTACAGTCATGAAAATCTCTTAATTTATAAAATTAAGCTTAGAAATCATGAAAAATGAGGCAGTATATCTGCTCTAGGATGGTGTGGGCATGTCTGTTGAATGAAGCCACACCCACTCACAAGATATACAATCCTATCAAATTTGAAAAAAAGCTTCTGATCAGAGCAGAGAAACTGGAGTTGGGGATCAAATTTAGTGTTTTCTGGCACAAATTGCTCCATCATGATGCTTTTAATGACCCGAAGGCCACTTTGGCTGACTGATCTGGGAAATTTACCTCACAATGAACAAACAAAAGCTTTCAGTGAAGGCAGTGACATTAACAACAGACAGTACTGAGATGAACTGCTCATTGATTTTATATAATGTAGCTTTTGGGGGCGTGGTAATTCACTATCAAGACTGGTGATGCCATGGGCTCATATTCACCATGACCAAGCTAGGAAAGAGGTGAACATCTTTCTAACCATCTTAATCAAAAATTCAGTCACACATACATCTCAGTGTTTCCACATGTTTTCAGCAACATTATGCCAACATATCTAGTGCATTTAGACACAAAGTTTGGATTTCACTTTACAGGGACTTTAAAAGCATACAATACTGTATAAGAGGGTATCAATAGGCCCAGCCAACTTTACGGGGTCCGGTTGAAAACTGTAATCCTGACGCCTTTCCTTTCGTTTACCAACTTATCTTATTATGTTGCTAAAGTTATCTGTTCATATAAGATAAAGTTTATTTAAATAAAATCCGAATCTTCTTAATAATAAAAAAACAAGTTTTTTAAAGTATTTAAAGGTTTGTTAAACCTTTTTTTGCATTTTTCTTTTTGCTTTATGTTGGAGCAACCTGGCACCAGAATTTCCGTCATTATTAATTGAGTTTGTTCAAAGTGTCCAGCTATTTCCATTAATTTTTACAAGATGGTTCTTAGAAATTACAAGCATAATACTATTAATATGAATTTGAATTAATATTTCAATGGAGCAACATTTTTTCGCATGAAAGTGTAAGTGCCCTAACAAAAAAAAAAGATCCAAAACTTTCTCCCTTTCTACTTATTTATGGTCCTTGGAACCAATGAAACATCTCAGGATTAAAGATATTTTTCCCCTGAGGACATGAGGACTTAGTAGTATAATGGAGAAAAAAAACACAGTTTTCTATAGACTAACCTATTGTGGACATCTTTTTCCTTAAAGAAGCATATTCTGACAAGGTTCAAGTGTACAGGTTAGCGTAGCTAGATGAAGAAGAGACAAGAGTGAGAGAGAGATAAGGGGGGAGAGTGAGTGAAAGGGGAGCAGATGTGTAAGTGAATTCAAAGGCAGTGTGGATGTTCCCACGCAGGACAAACACGAGGAACTGAAGAACCTCTCAAACGGTTAGTGTGATACGTTTTTAAAATCCTTTTTTTCTATGTGTGTATTGAAGTGGGATTTTTAAAGCTGTACTCACTTGTCTGAAGTTTTGCATGGAAAGGATTTTTTTCATGGATGCCAGACTCAATGGTTGACTGTTTAAATGGTATTGAATATCACATTGAGAATAACAAGCAGACCAAAGGAAGAGATCATATTAGCAGATATGATGCCTCCACATATCTTTTCTTAGTTTTTCTCAGGATTTTAAAATGTTCTAATTCTATAAGCACCTGGATTGCATTTGTGACTGCTCACAAAAAACACTTTTCAAAAAACATGCATTTTGTGATGCATTGTGTTTATTTGTGTTGTTTTTCCACTTTTCTTCCCTCTTTACTCCTCGAGAGTAATAAGAAATCCATGACTGTGCGTCACCTTCACACCCTGTAACCTGGGGAACATACACCTCTTCCCTGAGCTTCCAGTTTTTCTGTCCATTCTCACCAGGTGGGATTATGGATTTTATGGAGTTTGGAGACATAGGGAGTGGCTGTGAAGATGAGAACTGTGGCCTTGCTTTGGGCTCCCTGGAGGACTGCCCTGACCAAGAGTGCCAGTGGGAGGAATCAGGTCCTGGCTTGGTTAAGTTAGGTGGGTACAAAGTAAAAAAAAAAAAGAAAAAAAAAAAGAGATTGAGTATTGTTTTTTACGTGGAAATTTAAACCTGCCAATAAGTTTTGGCAGGGTAAAGAAACAATAATTGGGACAAATCAAACAATTGTTACAGTATTTTGTCCTGATATTGAAAAATGTAAAACTGAACACCATGGGATATTAGAAAACTCCTTTTGTGCAGTAAATGAAGCGGTAGCCTTATATTTGCTATCTTGGTTTTGTAGAGAAAATTACTCCCCTAAGTTAAAGTCAGTAGCTTGTTAGCTTAGCTTAGTGTTGAAGACCTAAAACCTTTTTTTTAAGTGTTTCCGCCTTCAAGTTCTAAATACAAGCTTTATTAAAAAAAAGTGCTAGGTAGCCAACCTAGCTATCTACTTTTTAAGCTAGCTATCTAGCTAGTTAGCAGTAGATTAGCTGATTTTGCTAGTATGGGTTTTTTCACTCTCTGACAAGGCTGGGATTGCTGTCCATCCCTGTTTCAGTCATTGTTTTAGTTAACACTGCAGGCAACAACTCAGCAATGATTAGTGTGCAAACATGATTAGGCTTAGTAGCTTCTTCTCATCTTTGCATCATATGTTTCACAATTTCTCTAATTCACAATACCTACTGCTTTATCTGCTCATGTAAGCGTGCAATACAGATCTGTTATAAATACAGGTGGCTGTGATTTTTAAAAAAAATCTATTTTTGATATTCCAGTGTGTGTGACTGTCATTTATATTCCTCTGATGCTCTTCGGCCTGCTGGGAAACATACTCACAATTTTGGTGGTTTGGCTCCGACCTCACATGAGAAGCTCTACCTACCTCTACCTGAGCAGTATGGCTGTCAGCGATCTGTTGATCCTCCTCCTGCTGCCCGTGGATCTGTATAAGGTACACACAGTCCCAAGCAAAAGGTGTACTGTACCTTTAATCATAGTCATTTCCTGCACTTTACAGTCTGACCAACCATTTGTCTTTTGGCCACAAGACACTGTCACAGTAGGTATAGCTGAACAAAGAAGCAGCAGATCTGTGTCTTTCTAAGAATTGCGATCCTATATTGGTTTGTTCAACCCTCTGTTGCCATCCCCTCAGGGGAGTCCCTGCTGCCAAATAACATTTTCTTCCATTACGCTCAGAGGTTGTGTCATACCTAGAGTTTCATTTCCTCAGTGCAATAGCACTAAAGGATGGAAAATAAGTGTAAGGAAAAAAATGTAAACATAGTTGAAATACTTAACATCATCAAAGAAACTGCAAATTTAGAATGGAAAATTATAATTAAATATTTCTTTGTGTAACTTGACAGAGAATAGCAGAAATGGTGATAGACTTTTCGACAATTGGACATATGCTTGTAACTGCTCCAGGTTTGAGGCATAACTTCTTTTCAAATAAAAATGTCATGTCCAGCTCTCATAAAGAGCTATTAAGATAAGATAAGATAAGATAAGATAAGATAAGATAAGATAAAAATAAGATAAAGATAAGATAAGATAATACTTTATTGATCCCCAGAGGGGAAATTCTGGAAACACCGAACAAAGCAAAGTGTTTTAAACCAGGAATGTGCCCTTTAAAGACTTGATATGTGACATTCTTAATGTCAATACAGCAACATTTATGTAGACCCTCTGTAAATAGATCTTCTGAGTATGGATTAAGGAGAGGGGGAGGAAGCTGATGGTTGAAGGAGGAGAGTCCAAAGAAAGCATCATATAGACTTATTTAAAGGTACTTGTTTAAGACATTCTAAATACAAATATACTACAAAGTAAATATATCTATATATAATGACTCCTGAAAGAGAGATTAAATACCTCTTAGTTTGTTCTCAGCTCTGTGTTCACACTGATGTGTTAGTGCTTCCTTTACCTTGTGTGTGTTTTGCACAAAGTAATAGTATTTCTATGTCCTTCACAGCTCTGGAGACCCAGTCCCTGGCCATTTGGAGACCTGCCCTGTAAGCTGACAATGTTCATGTCAGAGTGCTGCACCTTCTGTACAATCCTTCACATCACCTTCCTCTCCATTGAGAGGTACATTGCTGTCTGTTGGCCAATCGCAGCTAAGACCCTGGTGACCCGCCGTAGAACAAGGGCTCTTATTGGCTGCCTGTGGCTTGGGGCAGCTGTCAGTGCAGCACCGGTGTTGGTCATAGTTGGAGTGGAAGAAGTCGGGAGAGAGGAGCCGGGGCTTGGAGGATGGAGGGACAACAGAGGGTGGACAGGGAGTGAGGGAGAGCAGGGTGGATTTATTTTCAGTGAAAGAGAGGGAGGAAGTGGAAACATGTTCTCCATTGAAGGAGGATTAAACGAAATAAAATGGGGAGAAAGTATTCGTGAGAAAATCTGGTTGGTGGAGGAAGAGGAGAGAAAATTTGGGACTGGAAAAAGAGATGAGATGAAACAAGGAGATGGGAGAAATACAAGAGATGAAGGAGGTGGCCTCAAAGAAGAGGAGACTGAAGTTGAGGGAATGCAGTATGAAGGCGGGGGATTGGAGGCAAGTGTTGAAGGGGGTTGGGGTGTCCCTGACAACAGAGAGTGCCGCTTCACAGACTACGCCTTCTCATCTGGCCTGTTGTCAGCCATGATGATTGTCTCCAACTTGTACTTTCTGGTACCCCTGTGCATCCTGGCATTGGTCTACAGCCTGATTGGACGAACACTGTGGCTCCGCCCACAAAGTAGCAGAAGAGAACAGAGTCATCGGCATACTGTCAAAATGCTAGGTGAGAAATGCTTTCACACAGTGTTACAAGACAACATTAAACCTAGGGTGTAGAGCGTAGACACTAAATATAACCAAAGTTACTAAAGATATTGTACCATGCTAATGTTAAGTAACTATTTACTTTGTGGGGCTAATTTAAATACAAAAAAGTAAAATGTTTTCAAGAGTTTTGATATTGAAAACATAATGCCTGCCTCTATATAACTGTTTCAAAAATGACATTAGCTTATATAAGTGTTTAATAGTGACTGCGAGAACTTCCTATTTAAATAGGAACAGCCTCAAAGCTGTTTAAACTTTATTAGGTTACTTTTATAAAATAAAATTCAAGTATATATCTAAATTTGGATTAATATATACAGCAAAAGTCTTCAGTGAATAAGAGGAAATAGAAAACAACAAACTAGACCTATCAGCCTATATATATATATATATATATATATATATATATATATATATATATATATATTTTTTTTTTTTTTTTTTTTTTTATTTTTTTTTTTAACTCACTGCATTTAGAAACTCACCAGGAGGCAACCATGTTTTGGTCCGCACTGGTAGTGTGACGTGTGATGTTCCTACGCAGTAACTGGCCGTTTCAGACTAGCAGCATGTTTTGCTGCCTGGATATGTTGCATGTGCTGCTACAACACACATCATAATAGCTTTCATGGCACGAGTTTGCTTTGTGTTGGCTGTGTCTCCCTGCTGTCAAAACCCTGTCATTCTTCCTGAGTTTTGCCTTAACAAACCTCCCAACAAGTGACTTGATTTAGTGTATAGTGGAACCGTTCTGGAAGCTTTTCAAAATAAATTATGTACAAGCAAAAGGAGTTTCTCAAAGTGGACTTCTGCTTTAAAAAGCACAAACCAGAAGTGTTTCATACTGTGTTTATCTTTACCTGCAACATTTTGTACTGTGTGGAAACAGAAAGCTTCATAACTAGTAGAAGTTTGATGAACAATTATATTAAACAGACATATTTAAACTTGTGGTCTTTATCAGGGTTCATCAAGAATTAGATTTCAAACATTTTCTACCAATGTGAATGTAGATATTTGCTACAACAAGGTAAATATATCTCTGTATTTATAATTTTCCTGTATATTTTGGCCAATAACCGTTCGTGGTGCGCAGAAAAATAGACAAGACCTCAAATCTTCAAATTCTCTGTACATGAGACACACTCTACAGCATGTGAGATACAGCACTCAGAGTCCGGCCAAGTGATGTCACACTACCAGTGCGGACCAAAACATGACGGCCTCCTGGTGAGTTTATAAGCTCAAATGTAATCAAAATGCAGATATGTAATAAGTTTTTTGGTTCAATATAAATATGAGAGATACAAATATCTACCTAGTAAGGTGAACTTGTCTGACTATATAGCACTGAGGAAAGGCATGACAAGGAAATTAAAAGTATTTCAATACAACTTCTTTTTTTTTTTAAACTTACTTTACTGACCTTTTATACGATTTTTCAACCAAATCTGACATCACGAAGAGCTGCATGCTCATTATTTGAGTGTCAGCTGTTGTTGCCATCCACTACTACATAGTAATGGGTCGTTCATGAACGAGCTGGTTCAAAAAGCCAGCTCTTTAACATAAATGATACGTGCTGTTTCATAACATTCTCACTATATCTATTATGTTTAGATATTTTGTGTGCATCTTTGTTTTGTGTGATTGTTAATAGGGACGATCTTTTCTACACACTACTCTATCACAGGCACACCACACACTGAGAACTCATACCTGATGATGCATCATTAATGTTTTATATCAGGTGTGTCATACAGCCCAGCCAGCAAGCAGATTTCATCTGACCTACAATTTGTTTTTGGAAGAAAGTATATTTCCAAAAACAATTACATGGTCATTTCATTATTTAAAAAAAAACCTAAAAAATGTTTCTAACTCTAATGTCCTCTCCCCTGTGTTTCTACCCTGTCTCTCTTAACCCAGGAGTGATTGTTTTGGCATTTGTACTCTGCTGGCTGCCCTACCAGGTGGGCCGGACCATTTCCTCTCTTTCTCCCGGCAGGAGTGCTGATGGACAGGAAGCATACCCCTACACAAATGCACATGTAGCAACGAGCAACCTTTCAGAAGCCACAGACAGGGATATTAAGCCATACACAGACACTGATGCTGAGATGCACACAAACATAGGCACACGATCTGAAGAGATGAACAGGGACCTTTACGTTTACTCTCGTACTACAGCACACACCAGGTGGAACGAGACAGACAAAACTTCACATTTCAGAACAGGCAATGACTCAGGACTTATTAACAGACACCTTAGCAAATCTACAGACAACAGAGATGGAAAAAATAAAACACATGATAAAAAAAAGACCTCTGCACATAATAACACACAGGTAATTACAGATATTATGACACAGGTATCTGAGTCATATACTAAATTCCTCATTGGCACACATGAAAGCACACAGACCTACAGGATGAGTGCAAGAGATGGACATACTCTCGCCAACAGAACACCAATTTGCATAAATCCACAAACAGACTTTTACAGTGATTCACCTTTCAACAACACGTACACACTACCTGGCACACACTATCTTCTATATCATTTGTCTCAGTACTACCACCTACTGTCCTCTCTCCTCTTGTACGTCAGTGCTGCTGTCAATCCTTTACTGTACAACCTGATGTCAGCCCGATACAGACACGCTGTTCACAGCCTCATACACTCAAACTCTCACACACAGCCCCACCGACGGCGCACGCTCACAGGACAGCACTCCACGACTACCTTATAAGACATAAAAATAGAGATGCACACTGCAGGCAGAAAGCGAAATATAACTCTCATTGTTATTTTTTATTTTTGGAGGAATTAACTATTATTTTTATATGAATCTTACAATACACCACTAAAGCAGCGGTTCTCAACTGGTCTGACCTCAGGATCCACATCCACCTTGCAACCCAAATTTCCAAAACATTATCAACCAGTTAAATATATTTAATCATTACCATATAATTTCTGTATAGATGTTCTGGATGTAAAATTAAGGTCAATACTGATAATTAAAAAAAATGCAGCCCATGCTAAAAATGATCTTTGGTTCTTTTGGTTTTACCTGCACTATTAAACAATCTCTCATTTGATGAAGCAGATAGATTCGCCAGTTGCTAGCATGAAATTGACTCTTCACAACCGATATCTGATATAGGTTTATGCCATGTTATTTGGCCAGCAGCTGATGTTTGTAAACAGGGCTGATATTGGCTGAAAACGATGTTAAACCAATGCGTCTGTGAATCCTTATTATTGATATTATTGTTTCTTTTGAGTTGATTCACCATACGTGGAACTAGCTGTGATAGATTCTGCACGTTTATTGAGTGGAGGAGAGCAGAGTGGCATTTCTGACATGAGCCATGCATGGATGGGGCATATGCTGTGGAATTACAAAAATTTGATTTGATTTTTGCGTAGCATGCTCAGAACTGTGTAGACGGAGTATGTGGAATTTGAGGGTAAGACCAAAAATCTTTGTTCACATTGTGCTGGTTTGCAAGACAAGTCAGCAACACGACAACAGCACTCTCTGAATTTCAACCTAGGATTTAGAAAATAGGATCTAAAAAGTCATAATGATAAGTTAAAAGGCTCAAAATCTGAGATATAAAGTCAAACTTATTTGTTCAAAAAATCAACACAAAATTAGATGTTAAAATAATGCTTTTGACAGGCAAATATATATAAAAAAGAAAGTCACAATCATGTTTTTAAGGCAAAAATATGGCTTAAAATTGAAAAAGGTGCATCTAAAAGGTCAAAATATGAGATAAAAAGATGAAATAATCAATTGACAGTTTAAAATATGAGATAAAAAGTCAAAATCATAAATTGAAAAGGTCAAAATATTAGATAAAGTCAAAATTATAAGTTTAAAAGATTAAAATATGAGATAAAAGTGAAAACAATAAATTGAAAATGGTCAAAATATGAAATAAAAGTCTAAATAATAGATTGAGGTCATAATTGTGCAATGCAAAATTGAAGATATGAAATGAAAACAAATAATTTTTTTGTTTTTCCACATTTCTTTTGATGTTGTTATTTTTACTCTTTTTTTTCACATTTTGACTTGATGACATTTCATATTAAGGTTCGGTTTACATTTTTATACTGGAGGAAATCTGCAGACCTCATATTTTAAGGCCAGTTATAATAATATGATATGACCTTGCGGGCTGGGTGTAATTGTACCAAGGGCTGGATTTGGCCCCCCGGGCCTTGAGTTTGACACCCCTGCTTTAGCAAAACAAACACATTATCAGATCCGTATTCCTCATCAGGTCTTTCAGTCTTTGCAAAGCAGCGCTGCAGAAAGTAAAAATTAAGTTTTGCTCAACTTTAGCCGTGGCAAAAAGTTACCTGGGACTATCTATAACAGTGGTTCTCAACTGGTCAGACATCAGGACCCACCACCTCTTCCTAAAGAGAAATCATGACCCAAACTTTAAAAAAACATGTATTTCATGAGTGTTGGCTAATCAGTAGTCAATACCATTACACCATGAAGACATAAGAACACCCCAAAAAATGTTGATGTTTGAACTCTAAATATAAAAGCTTATTGAGCAGAGACAGGACTAAACAAACATGTCAAAAGCACCTTATTACAGAAGGATTTGCATGCATGTGCTGTATGTCCACTTAGGGCTTCTGTCGATAGTTTTTGTCACCTTTTTTTGTTCCCCTGGCATACATTCATGACCCACTAGAGAGAGCTTTGTGACCCAATTTTGGGTCCAGACCCACCAGTTGAGAACCACTGATCTGTTAAACCCTATCCTTTTTACTGCAAATCAAAATGGGAGTGGTTTAACAGAAGTCAGGCTGAGGTGAGTTACCTCTGCAGAAGCATTTAGATGTTAAAAATCAGAGTTAGGTACAAATGGAGGTAGCTATTGACAATAAATAATTATGCAAACAGTGTCCAGAATCTTGAAGGTATGTCTTTATTTCAAGAGTGGATAACAAAACTTCTTTTTCTTCAATCAAATGCCACAGAGAAAGTTGAAAGTAAAATATAAAATAATAAAAGCACATGTAGAGAAAAAACATTTTAAGTCAATAGAGAGGCAAAAATAGGGAGTAAATATTCACAATAAGATTTGCATCTTCAACATCACAATAACATTTTTTCAAATTACTGATAAAGATGATAAAATCACACGGTTATTTATTTAAAGGCAGACATCACAGCAAGAGAGAAACAGATTCAACAGTGTATGAACACGAATACAGGTGTTTGTATTGTAAATGTGTTTATTTTGTATCAAATGATGCTATATTTGAATTTTAAAAGTGAAAATGACTGTTTAATGTTGGCATGTAATCGTCAGACCTTTACAGTTTGTTTAAAAGTGTTCCAGTATAGTTTCTGTTTGATCACAGTACATTTCCTTCACTTTACTTTGAGTGAAATATCCTGCAAAGTGAAAAATCATATTTCTCCCATAGAAGCAGTAATAACTGTTGATATTTCATTATGACAGATATTTTAAGCTAAATTGAGATATATTCTTCTGTGTGTTTTTTTTTTTTTCTTACCAGAATCAGAGCAGAAATGTTGAGGCTGGCTGTTTGTAGCTGGCATTGGTTACAGTGGTACATTTTACAACAGCACTTTGAAATTAAAAGAATGATAATGGAAATTAAATGAGAAATGGTTGTGTTTTATTACTCAGAGATATGTTTTTGGGTTGGCCACTGTATCTCAAAATATTTTCTTTAAACTTGGCACAGATAAATAAAGTTATTGTATTGTATTGTATCGTACAAATGCCCACTCTGATTCAAGGACGAAATAATAATAATAAAAAAATATTAATAAAATGTGTTGGGTTATTAGGGTACCTTCAGAGCAAAACGTGACAAAAATCCACTGAAGAATTTTTGACAAATGCAAAACAGACCACACTCAGACTAGAGCACTGGTGTCCAACCCCCCATTGACAAAATCCCACCATAGTTGACCTACAGACACATGTCCTTAAAAAAGATCTATGTATAAATGATCCATTATTATGAGACAATATTAGGACCACTGAAAAAATTATAAAAAAAAAGGATGTGTTAATTTCAAAAAGAAACATAAAAAGTCACCAGTTTAAAAAGTCTTAAATTTACAAAAATACTTTTTTTTACATACATTTTTGTTGTAAATAAAATGAAATTTTTGAGTTTCAATGTAAAAATGTAAGACTTTATAAGCTTGGAAATTATTATTTTTTCTTTTAAATTATGACTTTTTAATTTCTGAGTTTACTATCTTGTACACACTTGGACAAAATTGTTGGTACCCCTCTGTTAATGCAAGAAAAACCCACAATGGTCACAGAAATAACTTGAATCTGACAAATGTGATAATAAAAAAAAATTTAATGAAAATTAACCAATGAAAATCAGACATTGCTTTTGAATTGTGGTTCAACAGAATCATTTTTAAAAAACAAACTCATGCAACAGGCCTGGACAAAAATGATGGTACCCTTAACTTAATATCTTGCTGCACAACCTTTTGAGGCAATCACTGCAATCAAACGATTTCTGTAACTCTCAATGAGACTTCTGCACCTCTCAGCAGGTGTTTTGGCCCACTCCTCATGAGCAAACTGCTCCAGTTTTCTCAGGTTTGAAGGGTGCCTTCTCCAGATGCCATGTTTCAGCTCCTTCCACAGATGTTCAATAGGATTTAAATCAGGGCTCATAGAAGGCCACTTCAGAATAGTGCAATGTTTTGCTCTTAGCCATTCTTTGGTGTTTTTAGCTGTGTGTTTTGGGTCATTATCCTGTTGCAAGACCCATGACCTGCGACTGAGACCAAGCTTTCTGACACTGGGCAACACATTTCTCTCTAGAATACCTTGATAGTCTTGAGATTTCATTGTACCCTGCAAAGATTCAAGACACCCTGTGCCAGATGCGGCAAAGCAGCCCTGGAACAAAACAGAGCCTCCTCCATGTTTCACAGTAGGGACAGTGTTCTTTTCTTGGTATGCTTCATTTTTGCGTCTGTGAACATAGAGCTGATGTGCCTTGCCAAAAAGTTCCAGTTTTGTCTGGTCTGTCCATAGGACATTCTTCCAGAAGCTTTGTGGCTTGTCAACATGCAGTTTGGCAAATTCCAGTCTCGCTTTTTTATGATTTGTTTTCAACAGTGGTGTCCTCCTTGGTCGTCTCCCATGAAGTCCGCTTTGGCTCAAACAACGACTGATGGTGCAATCTGACACTGATGTACCTTGACCTTGGAGTTCACCTTTAATGTCTTTGGAGGTTATCCTGGGCTCTTATCCGTCTCTTCGATTTGTCATCAATTTTCCTCCTGCAGCCAGGGCCGGTTTTAGGCATGCATATATGAAGGGGCAGGCAGAAATGTGAAGGGGGCAGCATGCATACATGTCATGCTCCAGCATATTTTTTGTTGTTGTCTGTGAGGTACCAGCAGCATCACTGCTATTGGTACAGGCAGGAGCAGCACTACCTTTTCGAAAAGCTCTGAAAAATGGATGCATCGTGCAGAACTGAAGGAAACTTTAAGTCCAATGGCAAAATTGTGTTGTTATGCTACGCTGTCGTGATCAGTTTGAGTTTGTAGAAAATGGATGCAGAAACACACATGAAGCTCTTTATGAGCTGCTGAAAGCAATGGGAATGGAAAGAGAGTAAAAGTTTTGTAAAAATTACTGTGATTATTATTTTTATTATCAAACCAGCATGCAGAACTAGAGACTGGGTGGGACTTTCTGTAGCAGGGATGAAAACGGGTCAGGGGGGAAAAAGGTGAGAAGGGTATGACCCCTCTAGGGGGTCCAGGGGAATTCTCCCCGTAAGAAAATTTTGAATATTTCATATTTAAAAGCATCAATCTGATGCATTTTGAGAGAAAAATCAGTCTTTTTTTAACACAGCCACATCCTTCTCCGTGACTTGCAGTTGAGTTTTACAGTCTTTAATTTCCGCCGCATTAAACTCAACAGCCTTAGCCTTTGAGAGGAGCACAAAGAAGAGCTTGGACCTGACCGGCCAGATATCAGGATGAAGCAACAAAGCTGTGGCTAATATTAAGAAATAAGTAAATCAATTAATACCCTCCTAAGAGTCAATGTAATTCTCACAACCCTGTGTTATCTGACTTTTGTGGCAACCACAACTTTTTGGATCCATGGCGCTTTAAATACCCTGACATCAAGCAGTTCTCCTGGTTCAAACCAACAGCCATGTTGGCTAGCATTACAGAGTTTTGTTGTATCTGAATGCCTAGTGAGTCGACTTTGTTAGCGAGCGCTGATGTTTGGCTAGTAAGCTGTTTTATCGCTTCCAAAATGGCACTCATACCTTCGTCTGTTCCCGAGTCCTTCTTTTTGTAGTTTGGTTGAGTTTTGACCGGAGAAAAAGGGTCTTTTCATTTGGCACTGTTGGCCGAGACGTCCATTTTGGCTGCATAGTCGTGACCGGCCATAGCCGTGTTTCCTTGGCTTGTGGCGTTGGGTTTCATGAGTCAGGAATCACAGGTGTAAAGTTAAAATCTTTGAGTCATCAAGGGGTATGAAACTGCCGGTTAGAAAGCAAGTTCTATGCAAAAAACTGGGACAGGGAGACGAAGCTCACAGCCTCATGTGCACCCAGTCCGCCATCTTGCCCGGAAGTCCGACGAGGGAACTAGAGGTGCTAAAATGCTAACTTTTAGGACTCATTCCTGCACCTCTCTATTCACTGCTGTTTTAAGGCTGTGCGTGTGTATTCGCTCCTCTCCTGTACAAGAGATAGGAGCCCTCTGGGCGCAACATGATAGGGATTATCACTAACCACTCGCCAGACACCAACAGGTAGCAGCAGAGAGATACGCTTCGTAATTTGAGACAGAAGAAGTCATGCACCGTCGGGTAAATACTGGCTTTCTGCCAGGTATTGCGCCTGCCTTCGCTGGTTAGCTCATGGAGAGATGCTAGGAAGACAGTGAAATGCAATAAGAAAACTCAGTGGAGTGTATAAGAATAAAGGCATTTTGAGAGGAGGACGAAGAAGAGCTTGGACCTGATATCAGGATGAAGCAACAAAGCTGTGGCTAATATTAAGAAATAGGTAAATCAATTAATCAATAATAGTTCAGTGGGTTTAAGCATTTTTACTGCATTCAGGTCTGGTATATATATTTTTTACTCAGCCAGTCACTATTGAAGCAATGACTACTGGCACCTTGTGCCTGATAAGTTAAAAATTTTAGTTGACTGTGATAAGAGTTAGTTACTTGTGGCTGCTGATGACCCTTATTATAGCCATCGTATTTTAATATTTGTTCACTAACCAGACAAATGCAGATGTAAAAAGGGCATATTACTATAACTTAACTTTCGTTGTAGTAACATCTTTTGATGTACCTTACATACATGACATATCAAATTGGGATTTTGTTGTAGCCCCCCCTGAAAAAAAATGCACCAGCCGCCACTGGCCAAAACGCGTGCTAGTGCCCTCTTTGGAGCCAAAAACACATCCTAAAGTGCCCTCTTGGGAGCCAAAATGCGTGCTTAAGTGCCCTCCTGTTTGGCAAAACACACTAAACTGCCCTCTTGGGTGGAAAAAACACACTAAACTCCTGAAGGCCATTAGGACCTAGAAATACTACGAAACATTACTGTTGCAATGACTTTTATGTTTGGCCATTTTTTGATCTATATTGAGTCAGAACGATATCTCACAGAACCAGTTTGGATTATCTGGTGCTAATATGGTGTTAACCCTTTACCTACTGAGCCGGCGCTGTGTTTTATATGTCTGGAGTATTATTACCGTAACTCTGGCAACGTTTGTCCGATCAGAAAAATTCCAGCGGCGTTGGAAAGCTGAGGATTGTGGGCATGCGCATATATATAGTTCATTATGGTACTCGCAATGACGTGGGCATTCATAGCAAAACACCATAGCAAAACACCAGATGTATTGCGAGACCGCTACACAGATTCTCAACACTGTAACTCCCCAAAAGTATGCTCAAGCTAAAAAATTCCAACGCTGACAGAGAGCTGAGAATCTGTGCTTTCCGGCAATATATGATGTGTGGTATATATATTACAGTAATGTTGAACAGCACCGCAAAAAAGGCAGCTTTGACAGAAGACGACTGAGAAAGGAGAGTGAGCGAGAGTGGTGTTTTATTTCAAAAAATAGCATTAGATAGTGGCATTTGTGCGTGTCTGTCATGTGCAATAACAATATGTTACTTGAGAATGTTGAGAAAGCATTTTTCCACCTTTATTTGCACTAATTGTCGCCTATGTATATATATCTTTTGCACTGTGTTTTGCACACCCAGAGTCCTAGACTCAAAAAGTGACTGGTGATTGTTCTAAACATGTATAGGTTCACATTTCAAATGTCAAATCAAAACTTCATGAGCAATAAAAAAATTTCTTCTCATAAAAGCCATGAAAAACAAATCTGTTTTTGTGTTTTTCTTCTTTTAAACTGCTGACAATTCCATATAACGTGCAATAATCAATAATCAGATGTTGAAAAGTCAAGTTCAAGTACTCCTGGGAAAAGGGACCAAAGCTCTCAGACTTAGGGCATTTCCTGACTATTTTACAGCCATAAAAACAAAATATGTCCAAATCACCATTTTTAGACTCAGTAGGTAAAGGGTTAAAATGCACTAGAATACAGGTAATGGCATCTACTTAATTGAAAATGTTCTAGGGGAAGACCCCCAGACTCCCTAGGGATTTTATTTATTTATTTATTTATTTCTGTGTGTTCTTCACACTCCAACGTTGACTCTACACAGTTCTTATGGATGCTGATCCTAACGACAAACTAACTTGAGTAGTCCGTCTTGTTAGTCTGTTTAAAGGCTATATAATGTGCCATTTGTATAACATACAAACATGTCTAAAGTGCCCTCGAAAACACACGAAACTTAGTGCCCTCTTCAGTGGCGAGAACGCGCTGTAGCTATGTGCCCCTTTTTTTTTTTTTTTTCTTTTCGCCCCTGCCCTTGAAAAAATCCGTGCACGCCACTGATGATGATTTATTCTCTGCAGCTAGCCTGCGCCAGACCAGGCTAACAACCAGGATCAGATTATTCCTGTGGTGGCTCTGCTGTCAGTACTGTGAGGAATGAGTGTGGTTTACAGCGTTTCCATGGTTTTTCTACATGTTACATCATTTAATCATCCTGCATCAAAATATTATAACTGTAGTCATTTCATTTCAGTTGACTTTTAGTTTTAGTATTATTCATTTGCACAGATTATATAAAGACAAAAAGCACATATAAAAAGACAAAATATTTGAGCAATAAAAGTAAGAGGCCAAACACTGAAAGGTTCAAAAAGATACAAAAAAATCTGACCTGTACTCAAATAGGTACAATACAATACAGATGTTAGAAAAAAAAAAAAGGACCCCATTATTTTTTAGTTTATTTTGCAATCGCCGTTTCTCAGCTTTGAGTCTGGAGTGGAGAGAGCAAAAGTCAAAAGGATTAACACACTCAATCACAAACATGGTTACAGTGTGCACTGCAATACTCATCTCCCGTTCCAATTTCTGGATCTCTAGCTCCAGTTTCCTTTGCTTCCTCCTTTTGATTTCAATGTCCAGCTCAATCAGATTTCGTTTCCCTCTCTGGATTTGGAGTTCTGCCAGCTCTGCCTGTTTCTGCAGGTGTTTGGCATACATGATTCTGATTCTGTCAATTGGCACGACAGGATTTGTGCATCACATAGATTTACTTCAGTATACTCACAATGCTACCAGCTTCCTTTTGAGACGGTGCAGTCTCTAGGTCCTGTAACACATTTTTATTAGCACCACATCACTGACTTTCTTTTCATTTTGGACTAACAGTATATCTCCACAAATTTGACATGATACCTCAAGCCTTCTGGAGTCCAGTGACAGCGTCTCCTCATCTGCAGAGGTACACTCCACAGCTGCAGATGTGCCTTCCCCCTGCCTTAAACATACATTAATCAAGAGAACTCGTAGTCACATTTGAAAAGACATGCCAAGTTTTCATGGAACAGATTTTTTCATGTAAAGGTTGGAAAAACACTGGTTTATTGGTCAAATTGAAATTTTTTCAAGTGTCAACAGTTTATTAAGTCTAAAATGTCGTTAACTTGCCAAGTTAACATAAATTAAGTCTGTTTTTTTAATCTTTGGATTTAATGTTGATTAGTTTTAGTGTCATTTTAATCATTTTCAGGTTCAAATTAGATTTCAAACATCTATACTCAACTCATATTCAAATCTCTAGCATGCTGATTTTTTCATCTTTTGCTTTTTAAAGAATATGAAAACATGCAGCATCCCTTTGAACTTAAAATATCACTTTGAAACAAGTTAAAACATGCATTTCTTACTCAAGGCTGGCAGTAGCTGATACACTCTCTGTGTGGATCACTCTGTGTGGACAGTGTGAGCTACAGCTGTTTGACAAAGCAGCCGCCACTCATAAACTGATTTGAAGATTCTGTCCTCACACAGAAATAGAAAGTGATCACTTCTGTCATGGCAAATGTTTAGATAACTGTTCACAATCAGCTAATACCTCAGTAAGATGAATAGCACCTGCAGTGATCTCTGCGGCTGTTTAATATTAAAGGACTGGTGGCTTTGACATAAGTGACTAATAATCTTTATTCCTACAACAATAAAAAGAAATTTATTTTAACTGACGTTGCTTGGCAATACTGTTGTAAGGTTTTAAAAATTGTGTTAAAAAAACAAACTTCGGCTTAAAACCCCCAACATGTTTAAATATATCAGGTCACAAATTTATTATAGTTACTTTAGGTAAACTGGAATCTTTTCTTTTACATCTGGACTAATTATATTTGACAAATTGTACATTTATAAGGTGTGCTCTTTACAATAAGATTTATACAAAGTTTTTTTTTGTGACTGCAAATTCAAATACAATAACATTTCCAGTTTAAAACAATTCCCACATCCGCAGACTTACACAGAGAAAGAGAGGAGAGAGAGAATAGGGCTACTTTATGATATTTGGTGTTATCGTTTTCTATAATACATTACATTATGTGTCCTGACGTGGCAGCGTCTCATATAAAAGCCTTTATTTGATCTGGGTTGAGGTTTTATGACATCAGTGAAGGTGGTGGTGTTTTTCCGTGTTTGTCTTTCTGTCTGGAGGAAATGCTTCAAATATTTCCTGACGTTTTGTGGATCTATTTGTGTGATAATGATTTTATTTTGTTATACTGGTCATTTCTGTTTTATTATGGTTTTCTAATGTAAGAAAAAACAGATTCAGGATCAGTGTGATCAATATTAACCTTATTCAGATATCCATATAGTTCAATAAGACTGTAAATAAAATAAAATAGAATAATATTGTCAATATTTTTCTTATTAAGATGTTTAACAATTGTATCGTTTTACAATTTGTTTCTTATGATATTTACCAGTGTAAATGTATAGTTTTGATTTTTGCACTTTACACTCATAAAATACAAAGATCTTCCATAATTGCTTCGTGATCTGCTCATAATAGACACACTGTTTGGCCATGTTAAATATGAGTGCAGAGCTTTTACTAATTTTTTTTTATTTAAATATCTGTTCATATTTGTTGTCATATTTTATTTGTATATTTTAAACAGTGGAATGCATTTATATAAATGTCACATTTCTAAACGTTTTGCATCTTTTGTCTTCTTGTCTTTGTAATTAAACACACAGCAACAGTGGTGCAGCAGCAACACTGCTGGGAACTACTAGTCTAGTTTTGATTGGATTTCCTTTTAATTTCAACTGGGAAATGTTTAATGTACTGTCAAAGTTAAGGTGTAAACAACCCAGAGGTGTAGTTGTTTCCTTCTCCTGTTGTAGTGACCTATTTATCTGAAGTGAAACAAAATAATTCAGAATAAACATTGTTTATTTGGTCTTGTAAGGTTATATATGAATAATTTTCAGATGGTTAACAGCAGCCGCTCCATCTATGACCCAAAAGTTATTACTAAAGTTATATATGTAAATATAAGTTATTATTATTGATACCCTTACTGAAGCATTTGACATGAATACTATGATAGAATGTATTAGATGTCCTCAACCTCAAGATGGTGCTGTTAGCTTAAAAGACAAAGTCCAACTACCAAGTGTCTGGAATTATGGATGTTGGCAATCCAATAAACCTGTTAATTTATTTAAAGGTTAAATAGTCACAAAAAATTTACGTTTCACTCCACTGTAATACTTTTGATAATGCACTATTCTGTATTCTCTGTGTTTCCAGGTGAAGTTTGAATAATTTGGTGACCCCATCAAAAAGAAATATGAGACCCATCTCTGTTTTGCCTAAAGCAAGCATCACTAGTGAAAAGAAACATTTCTCTCATTTCCAAATGTGAGCAAGCAGAGTTTATCACCTTTTCTATGTCTAAGAATACAAGTTACTAGCTCAATCCCTAGGCATCCTTTGTCCCATCCACTTCACCCACCACTTTATGTTATGCACAATAGAAATTTTGTGGAGACAAGGTGGAAATCCATACCACTGTTAAATTAAACTGAGATGGCAGAAGGTCAACCCCGGATCTGTGATTTTTAAACAATAACAAAATTCTCATCTGATGGTGTAGGCCATTGTCGCATTTGCCGAGCACAAGTGGCCAGGAAGAAAAAAGAAAAGGAAAAGGAAATTCTAAATCTTTTCCTTAAGTTTTGTCAGCCCCAATTTGTCAGGAAACCAAAGGGAAACATATAAAGTGAGCCTTTGACATAAAATTTTTCCTGGCATTTAGAAATGTTCAGAAAGTGTCTGTAATCTCTCTCTCTCCCTCTCTCTCTTTTCCAAACCAAAAATCATCTTGTTGACGTGGCAAGTGGCTTTTTTGTGGGTCCTGACATGCTGAATATGTGTGCCAAGTTTCAAAATCATAGATTGAATGTGTTGTGGAAGCTGAATTTTTAATCATTGAGAAACTACTACCTGTTTTGTGGTGAACAAAAAAGTGATAATATCTGTTGTATTGGATAAAAGTCATGGCTTTTATAGTGGTGGTTTCTTGGTCTTTCGATGTACCTGAGCAGACCTCAGGCTGATCTGAGTAATCACTGAGGATTTGTAGGTAATGAAAAACATGCACAGCTTCCTTTTTGTCAGTGGGTGGCACTATGACTGATTCAAGAATTTCAAAAGCAGATGTGTTCAGGAAAAAAACTGAAAGAATATGTAGTTCCATGTCTGTTTCACTGAGTTTATTTTTATGGAGTTATTTTACAGATTCTCAGGTGTCTTTTTAAAGCTTCATGGTCTAAACTTCAACTGCTCATTTTTGCCCTGGAGAATTTATCTTAAGGTGCATGCGGATATGAACTATCCTCATTATTCATAGTCAAAATAACTACAAGCAGAATCATCTATTATTACCCAAAACAATCGTGCATAAAAGACTGTAATGTTTAGTTAGTACATTTATCCACTCAGTTTCACAATCCCTGATGTTTTTAAATCAAAGGCAGGTGTTGCTGTGTTTGTGCAGGTCATGGTGTGGTGATGAAATGGTTGAATTAGCTCACCTACACTGTTAACACTTAAAAATACTTCATAAATGTGACATTAATTCTTAAAGTGAACTGGTATCATTACAGGTGCCACTTCAGCACTTCACATCTCAGCCTAGTGCCTGAGCTAAAAATGTTTTTATCAGTTCATTTTTTTTCAGTGTGATGGCTTAGATCAAATGATAGATTCTTCTCTCTTTTTTACAGCTCTTTCCCGTTCAAACATCACGTTCCACATTATTTTGCAAATGATATTTTTCTCTGATATTCCTAAATATTAATGCAAATGACAGTCAGAATATTTTTCAAGTCATCAGCCATTAGAGCATAATTCAAATGTTTTTGAACAAACTTCATAATAACAAAAATTATAAAAAAAAACAAAAAACCTCAGAATGCACTGTTCCACAAGATGAAGCACAACAGCTTTTTAAAACATTTTATAGGCTGTAAAGAACTGAAAATGTTCATTTGTAGAAACTGCAGCATCAGGGGGTCATATTTACTGAAATCAAAGCTATTTCAATCAGAAACATCTTAACAGGACAAGTTCCATGTTAACATAGGAGCCCTTCTTTGATATCACATTCACTATTCTTGCACCCATTGAACTTGTGAGTTTTTGGAGAGTTTCTGCTAGAATTTTTTTTTGCAGGATGTCAGAATATCCTCCCAGAGCTGCTGTTTTGATGTGAACTGCCTCCCACCCTCATAGATCTTTAGCTTGAGGATGCTCCAAAGGTTCTCAGTAGGGTTGAGGTCAGGGGAGGATGGGGGCCACACCATGAGTTTCTCTCCTTTTATGCCCATAGCAGCCAATGACACAGAGGTATTCTTTGCAGCATGAGATGGAGCATTGTCAGGGACCCTAAAGGGGCCTATCAGCTCTCTCCTCATGATTCCGGCCCAAACATGACTCCGCCCCCTCCTTGTTGACATCCCGGGCTCATTGGGACATGGTGGCCATCCACCAACCATCCACTACTCCTCCATCTGGACCATCCAGGGTTGCACGGCACTCATCAGTCAACAAGACTGTTTGAAAATGAGTCTTCTTGTATTTCTGGGCCCACTGCAACCGTTTCTGCTTGTGAGCATTGGTTAGTGGTGGCTGAATAGTAGGTTTATGCACAACTGCAAGCCTCTGGAGGATCCTACACCTTGAGATTGGTGGGACTCCAGAGGCACCAGCAGCTTCAAATACTTGTTTGCTGCTTTGTAATGGCATTTTAGCATCTGCTCTCTTAATCTGATGTATTTGTCAATCAGAAACCTTCCTCATCATGCCTTTATCCGCACAAACCCGTCTGTGCTCTGAATCAGCCACAAATTTCTTCACAGTATGATGATCATGCTCAATTTTTCCTGAAATATCGAATGTTTTCCTTCCTTGTCCAAGGCATTACACTATTTGACACTTTTCCGCAGCAGAGAGATCCTTTTTCTTTCCCATATTGCTGAAACCTGTGGCCTGCTTAATAATGTGGAACATGTGGAAAAGTGCATTTTGAGGTTTTTATTAAAAAAAAAATAGTTATCATTATGAAGTTTGTTCAAAAACATTTGAATTATACTCTGTTATTTGCATTGATATTTATTAAATCAGAGAAAAATGTCATTTGTATGATAATGTGGAACGCAGTGTAGATTTGTTAAATTGTCAGTAGCTATCCCCCTTGGAGGAGACCACTCCTTTCCCCCACAGAATGAATTGCAAACAAGCTGCAAACTTGACTCATATTCTGAGCTCTCTGAGGTTTTCAGTCTCTGAGATCCTGATTCATGACTGCCAGGAAGTCCACAATGGGTGACATCAACGTGCCAAACATATCCTTGAGCTTCAGAAGCAGAGATTCAGTGATTAAGTCATACTACCGAAAATATAGGATGTAAAACCACAGAATCAATAAGACCCTTTTGAAGGAATGGGAAGATTTAAAGCTACTTCATTTTTCTCTATTCAGTATTGAACATGACATGATGAGCTTCTCACTAAAAATGTGATCTACAAAAATATCGTTGAATCATATCCTTATTACCTACTTGACTGACTTTTACCCAGACAGCTGGGTATTCTAAATTTCCCTGATTAATCCCATGAATACCATATCAGAGAGCTTTCAAATAAGGAATCATAGTGAGGGTATCTGGATCATCACTCTCAGAAGTCATCAGGCTGTTGTCGGTTTGAATCACCTACATCCTTTCATAGCACTCTTCCTGCGCTAATGCATTACAGTCACGTGGAGTCAGAAAAACAGGGAAAATATACTTCCTGACATGGAGAGGATGGAGCAACAACTTGACATTGTTATTATTCTACAAAGAAAAGAACGGTGAGCTTAGCAAAATAGTGTAAGAGCATGGATTTGTGTCTTTGAAATATTCATGTCTAAAATAACATAAATGTACTATACCCAGGACTCAGCTGCAAAACTTTAGGGTTGTTTTTAGGAAATAATCTTGATCTGAATGCATGCTTTTGACATGTTTAAAAACTAATTGTAATTATTTCATTGGAAGCAGCACCTTACAACTTTTTGGGCAGAGAATTTATATATTCTTTTGCCTTCTCCATTTTAGGTACCATTGTGCCCGATGTCGCTAATGCTCTTTGGGATGGCCTGCAGATGCCAAGAGAGGAAGAATAAAGGGCCATCACACAGGAGTTTGAGGAAAGCTGGTAGTTTTCCAACTGCACTGGTGTGAAAGATAGCACCATGTAATCATCCAGGCTCTACCTGGCTATGGTTCCCTTTTTCAGAACTACTCAAAGACCTTCTCGGTTGTCCTGCAGCAGCAGTGGATGCCAACTATGGCTGCGGTGGTGGATGCAGGTCCCTATGGGAAAGAGACTGATGGTGGAACCTTGAGGAAGTCTGCATTTAGAAAAGCTCTTCAGGCCAGCACTCTTTACATCCCACCTGATAAAAGCCTACTCAGAGCTCCCCTGCTTGGCGAGGTCCCGTATATGTTTGTGAGGGATGAAGTCTTCCCTCTGTGGCGTCACATGATGAGGCTTTGGCTGGTACTTCTGCTGTCATTCATCCTTATTCAGTGGTTCATGTAAGCTATCACAGTACTCTAAAAAGGAGTCCAAGTCTTCCTTTAATACCCCAAAGACCTTATCCAAATAAATTATCTTTAAAGTATCTAATGGAGCTAGGAGTGTTTAATGCTTTCTCAGAGAGAAGAGTGGGGTGTCTGGCTGTTAAGGATGTAAATGCTATGACAACATGAGCTTCACCCTTAGGTAGAGGGATCTCAGAGCTACATTCAAATAAGGCACACAAGAGATTGGGACTGTGTTCAATTTAGGTCAAGACCCAAGCATGCACATGTTGTCTGCAGGCTGACCTCAACAACAATGGCATGAAGGGTCTGTTATTGAGAATATACTTGCCAGACTGGCCCTGGTCAGGTGCAGGCCTGTCCACAGCAATGGCTGGGCCCTGACAAACCCAGAGAATAGGCCCTCCCCAGTTGTGATTTATCGATAGTATCTGTGTGTGTTAGCTAGCATTAGTGCTAGCAGTTACTTCACTATTCATTAACTACTACTGAGTTCAGATGTTGAAATTATTTATTTGTAGCACTTGTTGACCACTTTTCCCTCTCATTTTGAATTAAAGAATTAAGGCATTTTAAAGAAATGAAATTGATAAAGCAGTGCTTTATCAATTTAATTTAAAAAATGGTTGGTTATAGACCCCACAACTTCCTCGACTTTCCACTGGTTGCCTATCCAGTGCTCCCAGTGCTTGTGATGAAGTACACAAACATGATACAGTGTGTTAATTAGTGAGCTGGCTGGCTCACTTACTGGTGTATCTGGCCCACACGCTAAGTTTGAGGGTGGATTTAATCTTCTCATTTTACTCTTCCTAAGAGAGCAAACAGGTTTATATTCCAAAGTGATAAACTACTCCTTTAATATTTAATAGTGGGAGGCAAATTATTGAACAAATCAAATTCAGAAGTAAGGTTAAGTACAAAAATCATGTCAGGATTGATCATTTACTTTGTCTTTATATTGTTGAGACAAAACAATGTGATCATCGTGGTTAGCACAGAGAGAAAAAAAGAATTTGACAAAAAGCAGTCATACATGTAGTAATTAGTGCTATGTGTCTCTCTGTGGAACACAAATTCAATGGACATGTTGATGCTTTTTAATGAACCTGAGCTACATCTAGGAAGTCAGTGTTTCAGCAGTAACACATGGGCAATTCTCTGCATCTATAGACAGGTACATTCATATATAATGCATACTGTGTGCAAGCTTGCACTTGTAGCCTGACATTCACTTCAATGTTAAATACAAATGCACACACTTAATGCACGCTAGTGGGTAAAACCTAGCATTAAAATGCCCTCACACATGACTCTGTCTGAGCGAGGCAAAGGTCCCTGCAGTCAATGATTGAATGATCTCATTATTAAGTGGGGGAAAGCACTGAGTTGTATTTACAACCGGTATTATGTCCTGTAGTGGTTCTGCTTAACAGGAGGGAGTTCAGCAGAGACCTGTGACAAATGGAGCTAATTAATTCAATATGGATTCAATGCTTTGGGGACAAAAATTGAGATGATAAGTTTGAGGCAGACAGGCAGGCATGTTGTCATAGTAATGCATAAATAAACATAAAAAGGCACAATATCGCTGAAGGAAGTGGCTGGTTTTTCTTCCTTTTCTTAACCTGTGAAGCCACTTCTAAGGCTTTTTAATTCACAATTTTAGTGAATCCTCAGCTCTGACCATACTATTCTGACCAGGGAGAGAACAAACAGGTTTTCCGGAACTTTTGGCTCCCTCAGTATTTCACCTAGGCAACCCAAGGTTATGAGTTGTAAAAACATCACTGTATTGCTTTCTCTGAAAGCTTTAGTGAGAACTTTATAGTGGGTGATGAAATATTTTTTCCTTAAAATGTACTGTTGGCTCTTTATGAGCAGAGGTGAGCGCCAACATAACGGTGAGGAATTTCTATCTTTTGTAGTGCCTGTCAATGCTGCAGCAGGATGTCAGGCTCAGTGACTGACAGCACACTGCAAAAACCAACTATGTTGACAGTTTTCCCACAGGAAAGAACTATGGGAACAGGGAAGAACTGATCACTGAGGAGACCGGTTGATTTGTTGTCTTATGTAGGATTCTAGCTGCTCAACAGTCATGCATGGTTCCACTGTGAAGCCATGCTGTTGTGGTGTTTTTGGTATTTGATTTACCATTGTAGTATTGTTTTGCAAGGCCCTCCCTGAAAGAGGAGCAAATGATGCTCTAAAACCTTGATATACTTTTCAGCATTGACAGTGCCTTTCCAGATGTGTAAGCTGCCAACATAATAGGCTCTAATGCAACCCCATACCATCAGAGATACAGGCTTTTAAACTGCTGATTACAAGCTGGATGGCCCCTCTCCTCTTTAGTACTTAGGGCATGGCATCTGTAGTTTTCAAACAGAATTTCAAATTTGGATTAATCTGACCACAGAACAGTTTTCTATTTTGCCTCAGTCCATTTTAAATAAGCTTTGGCCCAGAGAAGACAGCAGTATTTTTGGATCGTGTTCTCATATGGCTTCTTCTTTTCATGATACAGCTTTAGCTTACATTTGTGAATGGCAAGGCAAACTCTATCTACAGGTAATAATTATGCCAGTTTTGACATCTGAAAGACTCTGCCTCTCTTAAATGTGCCTTTGATACTCAGTCATGTAACTGAACTGTTTCCAAGTAACCTAATTTGTTGCAAAATGCTCTTCAAGCTGTTTTTCATTGTTATGACAAACTTTGGTTCCCCAGTCAAGACTTTGGTGTGTTTGGTGAGCTAATATTTTTCATGAAATGGTAAAATGTCTCAGTTTCAACATTTGATATGCTTTTTATCTTCTATTGTGAATATAAATATTGTTTAATGAAATTTGCAAATCATGCATTTTATACTTATTTATATTTTAAACAGAGCCCAAACGTGTTTGGAATTGGCATATATTTGATGGTTTAAAAGTTGTGTTTATCTGTTTCACCTCTGTGAAAATCATTATCATGCCCTTTGAAGTTACAACTTTTCTACAGCAATGTTAACCAAGCATAATGCTGATGGAGAATCGTGTTAGTAAAAAACTTTTTTTTTATCGTGACATTCCTTCTTAGAAAAACAACTTTTAAAAAACTGCAATGTAATGTGGTGGCAAATTTGTCAGTTATTTGTCATACATTCAGGCCTGCCCACAGATTTGGCTGGGCCCCTGAAAACCCCAGTGAATGGGCCTCATTGGTTGGGATTTATAAATGATATTAGTGTAATCAGTAGCATTCGTGCTCATGTCCTGACTAACAGTTACACCATTTTGAAGCTGGAAAGTTTGTCAAGTTACTGTTAAGTTCTGATGTTCAAAATTATTTCTCATGCCACTTTTTAACCCCCACTACCCCCAGAAGGATAAGGGGGATATAAAATAAATGGATGGATGGACTTTTTAACCACTGTTTAGCACTGTTTCTGCCAATTTGTTTCCCTATGAAACCAATTTTACCACTTTTATCCAAATTGTACTGCTTTTCTTACCATTTTAACCTATTTTACCCACCCACTTAAAACCCATCGAGCCACCGAAATTCTATTTCTGCCATTTTTTACTGCTTTTCACCATTTTCCCACCCATGTTTGCCCCTTTTTTGCCTTTCATAACCCATATTTGCCACTTTTGGCTTATTTTGGTCTATTTCTGCCAATTGGCCCGATTTTTGGCACTATTTACCCACTTTTCACATCTTATTTCTGCCCTTTTTTTGCTACTTTCAATCCATTTCTGCAAATTTTCACATTTATTTTGCAAAAGTTAATTTTTCCCCTTATTTATATCCCTTCCACTTTATTTTCTGGTTTCCTGACATTACATTTTGAAAGAGACCAGTTGTACAAAAGCATAAATAAATAGAATTCACTTTTGTTGCTTTGATAAGAGTAGTTGTTATTCAGGTTGAATATAAAATATAGCTATCAAAGACTAGCTATACAATGGACCATGATTTTCCTGAAAGCTCCCCCCTTTAGCCTCCCTCATAGGCGGTCTTGCATATGTTTATGGTAAAATAGTTAAAGCCCCTGGTTAAGAGTGATTTTTATTTCAATAATATAATTATATATTAAAAAAAAAAAAATATATATATATATATATATATATATATATATTCACACACACACACAGTATATACACACTATATTGCCAAAAGTATTCGCTGAACGGCCTTGACTCACATGTGAAGTGACATCCCATTCTTAATCCATAGGGTTTAATATGACCAGCTCCTGAAAAACAACCCGACACCATATTCCCCCCTCCACCAAACTTTACACTTGGCACAATGACAAGTACTGTTCTCCTGGCAACTGCCAAACCCAGACTCGTCCATCAGATTGCCAGATGGAGAAGCCCGATTCTTCACTCCAATGAATGCGTCTTCTCTGCTAGAGTCCAATGGTGGCGTGCTTTACACCACCGCATCCGACGCTTTGCATTGCACTTGGTGATGTATGGCTGGGATGCAGCTGCTCAGCCATGGAAACCCATTCCATGAAGCTCTCTACGCATTGTATTTGAGCTAATCTGAAGGCCACATGAAGTTTGGAGGTCTGTAGCAATTGACTGCAGAAAGTTGGCGACCTCTGTGGTCTATGTGCCTCAGCAGCTGCTGACCCCGCTCTGTCATTTTACGTGGCCTACCACTTCGTGGCTGAGTTGCTATCGTTCCCAGTGGCTTCCACTTTGTTATAATACCACTGACAGTTGACTGTGGAATATTTAGGAGGGAGGAAATTTCATGACTGACTTGTTGCACAGGTGGCATCCTATCACAGTACCAAGCTGGAGTTCACTGAGCTCCTGAGAGTGACCCATTCTTTCACAAATGTTTGTATAAACAGCCTACATGCCTAGGTGCTTGATTTTATACACCTGTGGCTATGGAAGTGATTGGAACACCTGATTTCAATTATTTGGATGGGTGAGTGAATACTTTTGGCAATATAGTGTATATGTATAAATTTCACAAATATACACAACAGAGGATGTCAGCTTGACATTCAGTCTGGAGAATTGCAGCTCCATGAAGCAGCTGTCTGGCAAAGTGGAATATACAGTATTTTGAAGAGCTTGGTGAGTGAACACTTTATCACATTATGTCAAATAAGTGGGGAATCCAGTAGGGCACTTTATCACATTATAGTTCACCAGGCATAGTCTATTGTCTCCCAATTAGAAGGTCAGGGGTTCAATCCCCAGCTCCTGCAGCCACATGTTGATGTGTCTGTGTGCAAGACACTTTGGGGTGTAAATGTGGGTGAAAGGGAATAGCCACTATTGATGGACCTTTCATAGCAGCCTCTGCCATCAGTGTGTGAATGTGGAGTGAGTGTTTTGGTGTGTGACCTGCAGTGTAACAGTACTTTGAGTAGTCAGATGATTAAAAAAACACTTAAAATAGATAGCCATCAGATGTGCTTGTGTAATCTAAAGTGAGAAGTTGGCCTTCAAAAACAGCAATTGAACATTAATTATTCATTTGATATAATTTCAAAGCCATATAGACCAGTGATAGATGAGAACAGAGAACAAGACAGGTGTTAAACAACTACAAATAAAGACAAAATAAATGTCCAGTCATTCGGCAGCAAGAATTTAATGTGCACTTTGTCTGTGTTTTTTATTTAATTGCATTTTTTTTTTTACATCTCTGTCTTCTGGGTTCCATCATTGTGGTTTAACATGATCCTAATGAGGCTAAAAAGCATTCTGGTTTTTATTGGCTCATCTGCTCCTTCAGAGCAACAGGACACGGTTGGAAAAACAACACTGAACTTGATCTTAAATTTAAGTCTATTAGTGCTCTGGCGCAGCTTACCAGCTGTGTTGTCTTAACTTATCCCTGAAGAAAGTGCTGGTAGCTGGAGTGATTTCTTTTATTTTGTTTGGCTAAAGCTGCCTTCTTGATTGTATACCGGAATAAAGCTTTGCTTTATGTATTCCCAAAATAATATCAGTGGTATTAAAGAATTTAGATGTGAGGGTTTGGGGTTAGAAATGACATTTTCCAGACTGTTAGCCATCAGACAGAGAACAGTTGTTAATTGTATATCTACTAGAGCTTATACAGCACTTTTTGAGTTGTCCAACTACTCAAAGTGTTACTCTGAAGTTTACACCCAAAAGCACACTAAAAGGGAAGGCTACTATGTGGCCATCAGTATGAATTAATCCCATACATGCACATTACACCACTGATGCAGCAGTGGGAGCAACTTGTGGCTTAGTGTCTTATCCAAGGACACATCGACATGAGACTGCAGGGGCTGAGAACTTCCAGTTTAGGGACGAACAACCCCTTCATACTGATCCACAGTCACCTCAAGTAGTGCTGTTTACATTTTGATTGATTGATTGCACTGACATTATACAAATGAATGTACATGTTCTAAATGTCAGTTTCTACACTGTGAGTCATGTAGTCATCATGGTACAATGGTTAAACATAACTGAGGTAATGACCGTGCATCAGTCCAGTGGATCAAGGTGGGCGGTCCCCAGTACTAGGGTCAGCACAAGTGTCTGATTGAAACAAAGACAAAATAAAACACAGATAGTGGCCTATAAATAAAGTGTCAGTTGGTTCAACCATAATTTTACTGAAACATAGTAAGTACTGGTGCAAAGCCTGATCCTTATCTGATAACCATCAACTGGATTGATTGGCACATAAGGAAATAAAAATCTTAAATATCCCTCCATGTATGGTAAATGTTTAAGTGGAAAATGTTGTTTTAGTTCAGCTCACTCTACCAGGAGTTGTATTTGCTCTGATATTTTTTTTCTATTAAAAATGTAATTTAGACTTTTGATTGGGTGGGCAAAAGCACAAGGTTGTGTGGGCTATGCTTGTGATAAAAGCTGATTTGCACATTTTAGCATGTATCAAAGATAAACACTTTATCTAATTATGTAATATAATAAACATGAGGGAATGTTAAAATGTCATTAGCAGTTAAGCTCAAAGCACCACTGTCTACACTCAGGACTCAGAGTGGCCAGCATGCCTGCAGGCTCCTGGCATCTCTCAGTCTGCATTCTTGTCTCAACTTCTATCCTTGTGAAGTGCCACTACGACTCTCTGGCAGCCATACAGTTGCTGTCAGAAATCTGCCTCAATACACAAGTTGGCATTAATTAAGAACAGTTAAATTACTGTTAGAGTTTGTGACACACTTGCTTGAGGATGCATCAGTGGTAATTTGTATACATCTGAATATTTGAACATTCATATGGTGATCCGGGGTGGATGCCAACAGTAGCAAGGTTTTATTTTTATTTCAAATTTTCATGAGCTATTGCATCACATATTTTTACATCTACAAATATTTAAGATGATAATTCAGCTATGTGGACCTTAAATATTTGCAGTTTTCTGAAACTGAATGGTGAATTGTCTGGTTAGGGTTAGCCAATTTTTTTTTAGAGTTGTGCAGAACACTGCCACATACAGAGAAGAAACACTTTGTTTTAATGAAGTCTTGAACTAAAGTGTTTCAGGATGATGCCCTGTCTTAGATTCTCTATTACTGCTGATTGTCAAAAGGAAACTGATTGCAGCAAGTATTTGTCAGAGGACCTCCAGACAAGACAGAAACTCATGTTATTATCAGCAGATAAAAGAAGTGAGGAATAATCAGTGGTCAGCTTTGGTTTTTATAGTTTTGATAGCATTGTTTGATTGAGAGCAAACTGCATGACCCTGAATTAGAAAGACACTGATTAGCCTTTGTTGCCTGATTACAGACACCTCAAAGCATCATTCCACTTATGCAGTAGTTGAACTTAAAAGATGATCCTGTGTTTTCATGTTTCATTCAGTCAGTATGTGAAGTTTCCAACAGGCTGTAAGACGGTTTCTTTGATAACAACCGAGAGCCTGAAAAATATCTTGAAAAGATCATACCCTAATCTATGGCTGATATGTTATGACATAATGGCAGACTTAAAAAAAGTCTGATGCTATGAACAGACTGCCACAGAGTGCCACCTATTATTCATACAAACAAAAGAGCATACAGTGGTGAGTGGACAAAGAGAGGGATCCTGTTTACCAAGGGACTGCACTTCACTACTTGCATCCATACTGTGCATTCATGTTATATCTTCAGAGATGACCTGATATCGGGACTCATGCATGCCTCTTATGCAAACAACAGCCCACACATCCATTGAAGACACTCGCAATAAAAATTAATGGGGCCTAATTAGCCATGAGCCAAGAGGGAGCAGGGCCTCTTTAACAGGTTTTCTCCCTAATTTTGTCCTAAACCTGCTTTAATGTGACACAATGATATACTTTTGTAATTTCAGGGTACTGGTAACTGAAATAACATAGTAAAGATGACAAGTTATGAGATGAGTATAAGCCATTTAGCTGGCTCTTTTTGTGAGTGATGAGCTCTAGCTCTCATTGTAGAGGTTGTTTCCATTTTTTTTTTGTTGTGTTTGGATATATTTAAAAGAAGGCAGAAAGGTTATTTAACTGAGCTGAGCATAACTAAATAATCTGGATATCTAAAAAGAGCCACAATTCCCTCCAAGTGAGATAGATGGACATAATTAAAGCCATGCTTTTCATGTACTAGTGTAAAATCACAGATCATACCACTTGTTGCTACTTGTATAGCTGCCTAGTTTGTCCTTTCAGTTTCTATTTCTATAACTGTTTCTCATGATCAAAGTTTTCATACTCCTAAAGTGGTATGTAAAAATAAATAATTCTATCCTTCATTGCTTTCTCTAATTATTAGATTATAAACTAGTTGCATGAATTCCTGGCCCACCTGCAGCCATTTGGCCACACATTTTAAAAGACTTAATTGAACTGTCTTGGTTGACACAAATACAGAACTGCTGGTCATCAGATCATCAGAAAGGGGCATTTGATTGGACACTTGAACCATGCCATTATCAGTCTGACATATGCAGAACTATTTAGGTTGTTCACTGAGGTGTTACTAAAGATGTGTGCATGTGTATGTGTTAGATCCACTGCTGTGAATTATACTCCAACCTTCTGTGTTTCTGCATCCATTTGGCACCCAAGTCTATTTTCTCCATCCATCTTTAGCCCTGACTCCCAGTACACCAGGAGGAATTGAGTCTGTTTGATTAGCTTGAAAATCACCTTCATAAAGCTTTGGAATCATTAAATGTGATACTTGGGCAGCTGTGGGCATGCAGACAAAAAAAACCATGGAGGAAGGAGAAAGGTTTTTTACTTTTACATTGCATTGATTTTGTTTATTACAAGCTAAGGGTGAAAGGCTAAAATACTCTAGGTAGCTAAATCATATTGTGTTATTCTCAAGTTTAAGTCACATACAAAAAGGGTATCATTATCAACCATAACCACCTCCTGCACTGTTACTTTCGCTGTGATATGGTCTTCTGCTTCATGGCTGAGTTGCTGTTATTCCTAAATGCTTCCACGTTCTAATATCACTTCCAGCAGAGATGAAATTTCACAAACTCTCATTGTAAAGGTGGCATCCTTCACAGTATCACGCTTAAAGTCACTGAGCTCTTCAGAACAACCCATTATGTATCACAAATGGAGAATGCATGGCTAGGTGCTTAATGTTATACACTTGTGGCAACAGGTCTGATTGAAACACCTGAATTCAATAATTAACAGGTGAGGCCAAATAAGTTTGTCCATATAGTGTAGCACTGGTAAAAGTAGCATCTGTAACATTAGTATTGGTAACATGGTAGCATTAGCATCAGTACATTATGTTGTGAAATGTTACGTTTGAACTGAGGCCAGTCTTTCCTTAAAAATTCCATCTTACAATGGTTTTCAACCTGAATTATGACACTTCTTTAACCTAACACGCCAGGTGGATGTGTTTCACACATCCATCTGTTAATAGACAGTGTTTGGAAAACGGCAGAGCCTTTGAAAAAAAAAAAAAACCTCGGAGGGTGATTGGATCAACATTCTGTCCATCGCATCTTTACACCAATCAGAGCAACAAAACATGTGACATCGTAGACCCAAATTGAAGTGCGCTGCTACCGACGAGTAAACCCCAGAGAGCTGCTTAACACGAACCATGGTGACTGTAGACATGTCAGTACACGACTTTTGTCGTTTTTGAAAAGAAAACAACTCACTACTGTTCTTTGTTCTTCTTTTAATGAAGAAATGTCAAGCTCTGATAAAACTGGCGCTTCAGTAGCATCCACACTAATGTCTTCTGCCATGATTGCACAGGCCTCTTCTCACAGCTTGCATACGCAGGACTCTGCCCCGCCCGAAACAACTGCCCCTCGTTGCTGATTGGTCCTGTCACTTTCTAACCGGGTCCAAACAGTTCATACGGGAGCTTTGCAAGATGGATTTGCCAGTGAGAAACACAGAAATGGGCAAATTCATCTGCTTTGCAAGGTTAACACTTCTTAGGAACCCAGCATATCTGATTCTACAGCATTTTAGCTGCCTACCAAGGAAATCAGGCTGCAATATAAGTGGCCTGGACTGTTAGCCTTTAAACTGATAACTAATGCTAAGTGGCTGTAAGCTAAATGCTAGCAAACACAGAGATATTAGGGTCATTTTATCCTGTTTACAAGGCTATCGTTAGCATGTTCATGTTTGCTAACAAAAAACAACTTAAGTTAACTGTTTGTTCATAAACGAATTACTAGTATATCATATTTTTTATTTTGTTTGATATTTCAAGTGCTAGTCCTTGTCAAGATTTTTGCACAGCACTTATTTTAGTACAGGTATTTAGGATTGCCTGGTGTTATCTTGCTTTAGCATTTAGCAAACAGCTGCGTTAGCACTGACTTTTCTTGCTAACATTAACATTAACTTAAAGTAGGAGATTATCCATTTGCTCAGTAGCTTATTGTGCTACACTATCAAAACAAAGTCAGAATTGGCTGGATGCTAACATTAGCTGATTTTGAATTTTGTAGCTCATTGAGTTAGCAGGTTTAGGCTATGTGGCCCTCTTACCATCCAGATTTTTAGAGTTCAGCCTCTTCAGCTGCTGATCAGCTGAGTTGCAGTGAAATTGTAACAATTTCTTCCTATTCCCCATGTTCATACATTTATCATCCTGTGTCACAGCAGACCCATATTGTCCTGATATCCGTATTGGGGCCTCCTCACCTTAATGTGACTTTAGAATGGATGCCAAATGAGTATGGTCAGCTGTTAATGCAGCAGATATTCTTATTTAAGATAACCAATTGTAGCAGTTATGAATCATGCTGTTCTTCTCTCTTGGAATTGGACTAAACGTTTAGTTTGCCGGTGACCTCTTGAAATGATTTAATGCTAATATCTCAAAACCAAAGTGGAAATAAGAAAACACTGTTTAGGGGAAAAACAGCATCCAACCTGTAATAATCTTATCCTTTATGTTTACTTCCTTTGATGACTTTATTTCTTTCTGACAATTTCTAGTTTGATTACTGGGATTAAGTTGAAATCTATTTGGCTCTCTGACTAATTTTACACCAGTCTGGAATACAACAGAAATGCCTTAAGTGCCTTTAGTGATAAGTCTGCTACTTTTCCCCCACACTGTTCTCACAAATTTCTGAATTCTTGTTTGAGGCTGTTTTACCAGAGATTATTTAAAGCATAAATTCATCCCACCGCTGGCCAAAACACCTGCGGAGTCACACAAACAAACCATGAATATCACAGCTGAAAATCAGATTGCACCTGCACAAGGTGACAGAAGCTATAAAGATGATCCAAAACAAGATTGGGAGCTGGTTCAGCTTTGAAGGCAGGCCTGAAATTGGAAATATAACCATGTCAATATTATTAGTTTTTGTGGTTTACGGTATTTTCCTCTTCAACCTTCAAAACAAAGGATGTCAGCTTCTGCCTGTGGCCCTTTTCTTGTTTCTTTGTGTTCACTGAGCTGACACTTACACACACAGTGCCAGCCAAACATTTCTTTTCACTCAGTTTCTTCAGTGCTCCACAGTTAGTCTGTAGATAAAATTAAAAGCATAGGTGAGTAACAGACATTAACATGATCAACACACGCATTCTTCACAGTTTGAGGAGTGGTCATCTGTGTTTGGATAAGGTGAAGTTTATTCTCTATCTACGCACATCACCTCTGAGTCAGACGGGGGAGGGGGGTTGGGGGGCGACCTGCAGGGTAAACTTACGCTAATATGAGACAGGAGGAGGAGGAGGGGCAGGCAGAGGGACTTTATAAAAGCGCACCGAGACCTTCACCTAGGACGCACAACGTGTGGAGCAAAACTCACTTCAACACACTGGTTCGAAGTACTTTTATCGCTGTATGCAACCAAATCAAGGACATTTTTCTTGAACACTTGAAGCCGTCGTTGTTTTTGGTGCTCTTACGTGACGATGGAGGCTCTGAAGTTTGGAGCTGTGCTGGTGGTGGTCGTGTTCGTGCAGGTTTTCGGCGCGCTGGGGACCTCGCTCTCTAGCGAAGATGACGAGATGTGGACAGCGGACAACTGGCAGGTAAATACAAGATAGAGGTGGATTAGGGGACCCTTTATCGATATGTTTTCTTTTGTTGTTTCTTTTTTAAGTTCTAGTCGACAGCTTGGTACGTTGAATTTCTTGAGAAAGAAATCTGAGGACAAATGTACTTTTTGTGTCTTTGAGTGGCTAAAAATCAAATCATTTCACACGTACATACTGACAGTGCAGACTGAATTATAATTTAAGAATTTAAGGTTTTTCAGCAGCATTTTGCTGTTTTCCATCAACCTTTCAACACCAACAGAGTTCAGCTGAGGTATTTGTTAATTCTTAAATAAAAACTAAGCAACTCCATTCATGCTGCCCTCTAATGTTTCCCCCTGTACTCTTAACAGTAAGCTGACCCTCTCAATTCAGCCCCAAGGACAGCGACACTCTGCCATCAATCAATTCACAGCTGCAGAGCATCTTGGGGAAAAGAGCACAAACTACTAGGATGATTAAGAGTCAAGCTACAAGAATGTCTATTTTCTACTTCAGCGTTGATAGTGAGCAAGCAAACGGGGTGAAACAGGTATAACAATAGCTGTCATATATATTTTTATAAATAGATAAACAGGGTTAATGGGTTGCAAACAAAGAAGTCAACTGAGTAGTCTTCAGGGTGGTAACACAGACCAATTGACTTTCAATTTGTTATAATAACAGGCTTTCTGTATCAAAGACAGACATGATAAAGTAAGCATGTAACAGACGTCATGAAGTGCTTCACAGCAGAAAATTTAAAAATGCAAACAGAGGCATTGACAGACAAGACCTTTACACAAAAGTGGCCATGGATAAACAAAATAAGTTTTAAATATGACTATGCTTAAAAATGACCTCTTGTGAAAATCCCATTTGGTGTTATTGTGATGATATTGTATGCAGTATGCTGGGAATAAAATCACCACCTGCTAGTTAGCTGTGGGTGTGAAACTTCCAGGAAACCTACAGGTTTTTAGTATGAAAATAATACTATACTAATATGATTCTTACAGGAGGGAGTTTATGGTTACATAATAAGTTCCATTTTTACTCTCTGAGTGATAATAACTCAGCATTTTGATATCCAAAGTGAATACGGATTGATGGTCTTCTTTGAAATATAATTCCACAACTTGATAGTGCTTATGATGATATATTATTGACTGATGATAAATTCTATCATCCACTTGAGAAATTCAACTGCAAATAATGGAGTGACATATCAAACCTGGACAGTGCCTGCAGGTTCAACCTGAATGTACTGGAGCCTATGAGGCAAAACACAGTGTACTGAAGGTATTCAGATCATCAGCAGCTGCTTCTTATTGTTAATTACACCTAGGAGAGACTCAAACAGTTATGCCGCATTTGTACCAGAAAAAACGCTGCCCTTTTTACATTAAGTGTCCTCATTGGTTTGAGCTGATTTAAATAGCACCATTCTCTCCATCAGACAGCAGGTCCATGATGATTTACAGGAGAAATAACAGCTTTCCTCTATCAAATCAGCAATGACTCACATGTGCTTTCCCTTGCATGTGTGTGTGTGTGCACACAGGGCTTCCCGCTCGAGAAAGATTTCACAATGCACCTGGCAGACATCATCAAGAGGTCCAAGTCACATCAATTCCACGGCCTGATGGGTAGAAGCTCGGGTAATTAATCAACTTAATTATTCTTGATTTTTAGTTCATGATGACAGTATTGTTTTTGTCTCCAAAGTGAATTCATGTTAATGTTCTTCCTTGCTTATACCTACAGAACACAGACAGACACCCATGGTTTCCCTATTTTACCCTTACTTACCACACAATTAAACATTTTTCTTCCTCCTTTATTTCAGGCAGGTCTCAGCCTGTCAGACTGGGCAGGAAAAGTGAGTATAATGACACCACAGGGGAGCTGTGAATATTCAGGCTATAACCATTTAAAAATAATACGGTTAGATTTGACCATCATCTCTATTGTCTGTTGTCTGTTTCAGGAAACAAAGGAGAGATGTTTGTTGGACTTATGGGCAAAAGGAATATAGGAGAAGGTATGTGAAATAACTCTTAAACTTGCTTATGTAGGAATTTAAAATCTATAATTCCCAATTCTATTTCTTTGTTTTCATTTTCACCTTTAAAATAACAATTCTGACACAAGTCATCCTGCTTAAAATGCCAAGCCTGGGTCAGCTTCTTACATCTCTATTTCTCTCTTTTTCAGATATGGAAGAGGAATGGCAATCTGACTCATACTAAAGAGGAAAAAACTAAGCTAAAGAGATCTTTAATTATTAATTTAATTTTTGATTATTGTGTCATATTCTGTCCTTTGTTGTGGATTAACAGGACAGTGGTACATGGTCTGCAAAGGACAGAATTGCACTTTTGCTGCTTTAAGTCATCACCCATGCATCATTCTGTGAAAAAAAATGCCATTAACATTACTGACAATGTTTAGTTTTAGTCCAAACCTTATGCACATACAGTATATCTTTCAAGAGAGGTTGCTTTATTTGGTTATTTTCATGAATGCTGAAAACACAAGTTTAGTGTATATTCATATTGTTTTAGCTCTGTTATAGTAAAATAAGATGCTTAGATTGTGTGCTGTTTTTGGCACCCCCTCTGGCCAAAGTGGTACATCTGAATTCTTTCTTATCTGCCCTACACATGTGTTGAAGTCACTGAATTCATTCTACTTTCTTTTATGAGTTGCATGTATCACTTCTCAAAATTCCTTGTGGTGGAAAATGTGAAAGAGGCTGTCTGCAGCCAATTGTCAATCACTTCCTCTGACAACTCCCCAGTGATTTAAGGCATTGAAATCTCCTCAATGAAGTAATCAATCTGGGCACTGATGTCTTCTTTGCTTTTGTGGCTCATTAAAAGGCACCTTTGTTATTTCAGTGTGTTTCCTAACCAGTTTAAACTCCTCACTGGATAGAATGGAATTGTCATCTGGATGTATAAGCATGACAAAATATTTACATTACTGCTTATCAAGGTATATTTTTGCACTGTATGGAGAACTCTTGCTGTAATAGCGCCATGGTGATGCTGTAATTGAATGTTGCAACTGAAGTAATAAAAACATATTTTGTTCACACGTTGTTCACTTTGACTGTCTTGAGATTGCTTGACACCTGTACCTATGATATAAATGTATTTATTAGAATAAACCTCAGGAAACACTTCAGCACATTAAAACTGAAGTGGCCTGTACAATCAATGTAAAGAATGAGTGGATCTAAATAAGTCATCATAAATAAATCATAAAAGGGTAAAGTGAAAGCATTATTGAAAGCAACAGCATTCAACCTCAAAGTAAGACTACAGAGTATTTTTAAAGATACCAAATGAGGACATAGATCTAGTAGAAACTGGCAGCTTTTTTTTTTTTTTGCCAACAGATTTTTTTTTACACATAAGGGGCAGAAAATGGAAGCTCAGCACAAGCTCAAGCAGGAGGAGCATTTCTACTCATCATTCATTAGTCACCACGCGTTAATATCTCTCCCTTTATCCATTCTTTCTCTCCTCCTGCTCTGCTGATCAGCTGATTATGGGCAATTACTCTCTTAAATTCTAAGCTAACCAGATTCTGCCACAATCCTGTTTAACCAATCATCATGCACCTGTCATATTTTAAATCTGTCATCCTCTCTTTCACAGTCTCCTCCAACCCAGATTCAGTTCATCCACATCTAGTCCAGATTCTCACAGGTCTTTTTCTCATACCTTACTCTCTTCCTTTAAGCCACACCTCCATCAGTGTCTAGTCTCCATAGGGGGGTATCCTATTCCCACCTTCTGCCTCACTACCCCTTCGAATACATGAAGTCATCACGATGATCTAATAGTTAAGGTAATGGGCAAATAAGGTAATTTTTAATGATGGTGACTTGATTGGCTCTTTCCTTTTCCATTCATTTTTTTATTTGTTTATTTATTTGTAAAGGGACCATGTACAATAAATAAACATAAATGTTTCCATTTGATGCGTTGTACCAGAGTTAGCTTAAAGCAAATTTACATCTGTAGTCCCTTGGCAGGTCACAATTAAAACATCAGTTATAAAACATTACAAAGAAATGGCAAAACATTAGCTCAAAGCTGCAGAGCTGTAGATCACCCACACAGGCACATACACTCACATACACACATTCACACAGTCATATTTAATATTAGTCACCCCACAAACCCTGGACCAGCCCAAGTGGAGAACTGGGACTGAAAAGGACTGTCAGTCCTGAGCTGTCCCTTCAGAAACCTGCTAATGCTGCAGCTGAACCAGCCCATTACCAGATGAGAAGAACAGAGGGAGTGGGCTTTTAATGTTTTCAGTTCAAATATTTCTTTTAAGTTGTTTTAAGACATTATACTATATAAAGGACAAATGATGCCGAAACCATACCTTTTAAAAGGGGCACAGATTGGCATCTGTGCAGTAGTAAAACATAAATTCACGTCTTCATGGTGTGAACACATCTCCAAGGTCTTAAAGGAGGCTTTCTATTGAAAATGAGTCATGTACAAGTACAAACATGATGTTACAGAGATGGTACCATAGCTAATACACCCAGGGATGTGTGGACTAACTTCTTTTTTTTTTTATCTTATATAAACTTCTTTTAAATGTCTTTGATCATCACTATTGTACAGTTGCCAGGGAAAACATCAAATGCAAAAAGAAGACAAGGACATATCTCACCATGTTTCATCATTTGCATTTATTGAATAGGAAGGAAAGGGGAGAAGCGAGTACAAAAGCACAACTGAGCTACATATTGATGTCACGCTACTTTTGTGTTTTGCTGTTTAGATTGCGTAGTTTAAAGAGGAAAGCATGATGCGCTGAAGTGGTGAAGCTCACTGGTGGTCTATGGAAAGTGATGGTACGTGTCTGGCTTCTCTAATGAACTGACACTGCTTGGATTAAAACCAAACAAGTTGCTCTGAAGCTGCCAATCTATAGCTGCCACTGGCATGGAAGAAAAAACATTGACACAGGAGGAAAAACAAATAAGGGAAATAATAATAGGCTTCAAGAGCCAAAGACTTTCCAAATGTAAAGATTCATATTTAAGGAAAGACAAACACCTTGAGACTCTATAAAATAATGGATTGGGGTATTTTACACATTCAAGGATAACTAGTAAGTTTAAAAATTGTTTTCCTGTTAAGGAAAAGTTAAAAACAGGTCCCGTTTCTGCTGTTCTGAGAATAGAATATATTTTCTCTATTACCCTGTATGTAAGTGACAGAAGCCCTTAGATAACACACATAAATAAATTTGATTTTCCTTTGTTTTAATAAGCAGATTTTAGTTTTCCCAAGTCTTTATTCATCTAACTTATCTTGTTTGGTGAAATGACTGTATTTTTCAGATGAAAATGGCTTGATTTCAGCAGTATTCTCAAGATCTTGAGAAACTAACTTAAAAAAACAGCTTTCAAAATTATAAGAATTAGCTGAGATTGAGAAAGCATTCAAATGTATCTGTATCACAGGAAAAGGGAGTAAATAAAAAGTATTAAGGTCCTTTAGTTTCATCCATAATGGTATTTTTTTATTTTAAAATACCAAGCAGTTCTTTCCCACTGTATCACGACTATGTATGTGGTATCTAAACTAAATTGGTCCAGCCATGAATGGAAAATAATCTACTTTTTTTCTAAGAATGGATTTTTCTACTGAACACTTTTTTTGTAAAGAAAGCACACCTTCCTGTTAATGCACTTGAGAATGCTCACAAGAGTCGTGATGAGGTTTCTGTCAGAAACAAATTTCACAGCTTTATTGTGAAAAGTTGCTAAAAGGGTAGATGCAGTCTTGTAAAATGCACGGCCTGTTTGTATTGATTTGGAAACTGGCCATTAGTGAAGCAACTCCTAGAGTCAGTCATGGTAACCCCAAAGACAGAAACACAAACCACAGGATTAGTAAAAATATAAGACACAGATAAAAAAAAAATCAACTGATGTTAGGAAGAAAACATTTTTAAAAATGAGACAAGACACAAAGAACATCCTCAATATCACAGAATACAAAGGCAACATTTCTGCAACAAATAGAACTGAAGGCAGCAAAGGAAAACATTCCTCGACAGATGAAACTGAGATACAAAATCTAGAAAACAATACAAGCATTGTGAAAAAAGGAAACAGCTGATTCAATGTGACATTGTTGTCAGCACACCTCCAGTTTCACAGCCAGCTGCTGTCTTATTTCATGCACATTGTTTAAAAAGTTTGACAGTTTTAGGAATAAACTTTTTTTTTTCTTTTTAACAAATTATATCTTATCACAGCATAAAACTGGAAACAGTGTAAAACAGCCAAGCTGGCATTGTCATAAGGTAACAAGACACACCTACAAGAGAATATTAAAGCTCCTATAAGGACATCTTCTGCTATTTTTGATGGATAGTTTTGGTGACCCCCAGTAGGCAGAGTAGAAGAACTGATATTTTTTTTTTTATCAATATAGGTTGGTACTTCTGAGAGTATTTTTTAACATACATTCAATCCTGCCTTCTTTTAACAGTAAAACTCATGTTGAATATTTGAATGTATAATCTGTTTCTAAAGGTCTCAGACACTGGAAATCACTAAAGAGAAATTGTATGTCTTTATTCTTTGTATGTCTGATATTCTTGTTTGCTTGAGGGTCATAAGGCGGCACCAGTATTAATGTCAGCTTATTTTAGAAACCAGCAAAAACCCACTGCTGCTTTAAAAACACCACTTAACATATATACTAACTTAGTAGTAAGTAAAAAAACTAGCTGTACGTATGGTGGTGTCCTGGACCCAGGCTAGCTGTTTTTGAAGTCTTTATGCTATGTTAAGCTAATCAAATGCTAGCTGTAGCTTACTTTTCATCAGACAGACCTGACAGTGGTATCTTCTCACTCTCACAAAAGGTGACTTTGTATATTTTACAAAACAAATGTCTCTATTAAAAATCTCATAGCTGTTTACAAAATCATATGTTGATCTAATCAATAAATATGTAGATTGTCAATAAAACAAAATCAGTTCACAATCAAATACAGTGGGCTGTAAAGAATATAAATAGTACAAAAATGATGCCAAACACGCTCCCACAGAAAGTTGTGCATTACTTTCTGTAGCTGCTGTTGTGGTAACATGGAGTGACAATGTGCTTAAGTGACACGCTTTCATTGGTTCATGTCACTTCTGATTAAGAGAGACAAGCCTCTGAAATGTAAATGACTTTTGCGGTGTTGTTGTATTTATGTTGGGGTGGCTTTGATTCTCCCACCTGTTCCTTCCAAGAGCTTCTAGACATTCAAATCTACATAAAATTTTTAGATAGATATTCATATGAATAATAGACGCAGTCCTATAGAATAAACATTCCTCTATCTGACTTTGTCTTTTCTTTTCTACGCAGGTAAGATTTTAGTTTTTAAATAAACTGTATAAAAATCTAGTAGAAAACACTCAAACAGCCACAAACATTCACATGTTAACACAGACAATACAAAGGGGAAAATAATGAAGCTTAAATGAGAATATTTAACTTTAAAACAGTGGTAAACCTTAGAGGTAGAAAAACTTGAAAACATTGAGAACTTTCACAAAATACTAAAAAGACAATGAAAAACCAGCAACATTTAAGCTTATACTATCCTTAAAGCTTAGACTCCCACAAACCTTTTCTGTTCAGAGTGTAAGTGTGGATTATAAATTGTGTAGCCTCCATGAAATTTGAGGTTAAAAAGAGGTGAAAGGACTGACCGGTTAACAAAAACATCCCATTGGATTGTTTCCTCGATGACATAAAACTGCACTAACATAGCCAATGGCAGCTATAGCTTCCTGTCTACAAACCTGACAGGTGTGATGGTTTTATTACAGGACACATTTAATGTGATTGTTTGCTGCATGAAAAATGTTACTCTGGGTTCAAACAGCCACTATCTGTGTCTAAAAGTGTTTGCTTGCACTGCTCTATGTTTTAAACGTAGAAATGAATAGAATGAATAGAATCTGTTTATTTAAGTTTATTAAATTAGTAATATTAGATGACTTTCCTTGGCAGGAGATGCCCTCCAAATTTTGTTAGCAAGATGGCCTGTGACCGACAAAATGCATCACTTAATTGCTTAATACCAATCCATTGTCTCAAGGACAGAAGTTGCTGTTAAACAGCAATGATTGGGGCAGTTGTGAGCTTGAGGAGTTGGAATATAGACTGATCAAACATAAGCAATAGGTGACTACACTGCTGTCAGGACAGGTTACATCATGAAATAGAAGTGAAATGGGGAAATTCACAAAGGCAGTCTGAATTCAGCATACCTTTAATGAAACATGAAAAAAATCAACTGTTGTAAAAAAAAAAAAAAAAAAGAAAAGAAAAGGAAAAGAAATAGGTTTTAAAATTAAAGCTTTAGTGGAGAACTTTCATTTTATTGTTGTTTTTTTTAACTAATTAAATATCTCGCATCTATGGGTTTCAAATTTACGTCCACTTCTTAACACAAAGCTGATTTTTTTTATCAGTAATGAGCTATTCAGTTGTTTTTATTTTACGAAAATGGAATTCAAAGTTTGTACATTTCATGAAGCCATCTCTATGTGTTCAGATTCTTACAAATTGGCTAAAGTTTCTCATCATTTTTAATCATGATCAGAGAAACTTTTCTGTATTTTAGAAGGGTCCTACCATCCAGTGATTTGTTGGATTTAAGTTTATCAAACAAACTGTTTGCGTGACTGCTGAATCCAGAGTACCATGTCTGTAAGTGACTGACTGCCATAGCTGTTGAGTGTGTTTTTGTAAAAGAGTATGTGTGAGGGTTTAGGCTCAGTTTCAGTGAGCATACCAGTATGTGGAGCAGGAACTGTGTGTTTGTGTATTTTCGTTTTTTGGAATTGTGAATGGTTTCCTTTATGACCCTTTGGGCGGTGTCCATTTTAAGGCTGTGGGGTCAATAGTCTTTCCGTTGCCACGTTTGGTCTCCTTCGCCTTCCACTCATCAATAAGGTCCTACAGAAACAAAATGCACCTTTGTTGGATATACTAGATTATACATTAAAGCCTATATGTGATTTTCTTCACTAATAACAAACAAGCTACCAGATGAATAAAGCAAGAATGTATAAGAAGCGCTATTTACCCCCAAAATATCAGTTTAGACTTTTAAATGTACTGTTTTGGTTTCTACCTGTCTCTTCAACACCAGGTGCTTTCCCTTCCAGTATTTGAGCATCTGAAGGGATTGAAGTGTGCTGACGATATCCACCGGGTTCACTGCCGTCTCCTGACTGATTTCTGTAAAAACAACAGCAGAACAAGAGGAGGTCAGCATATGGCATTACGGCTGCCTGTGATCATAATAATGTAGGTTAAAGATATACCATGCTAAAATTCTTGTTGTAGCTGCTGGGATTTGCTTGGATACAGGTATTGTGGTTGTTACACTCACCATCTTTGTTTTGTGTATCAACATGCTAATATTTTTCAAGCTCATGAACAGGTATTAGGTTTAAGTTCAGTTAGGTTTAGAGTTGGAGGTAATTGCCTACAAATGCATTTGGTACACGCCACAGTTTAACTTCACAAAATAGATATGCCTCCTTATAGCTAAGCCTAAGAGTGGTTTTAAAACCAGTATGGGTGGACCATTATCAACATGTACCTAGCTTTTATACAAGTGAATTGTAAACTGATTGTTTCCTCCTTTTAACAGATACATCATTGCTGTGTTATCTTCTTTTTCAATGTAATAACAATAATAACAACCACTTTGATGAAAACATCATTGTACAGTTTTGCATATCATAACAAATCGGCAGACTGAAAACCCTATTGAATGCAGACTGAGGTTACAAGAGGATTTATTTGCATTCATGAATTCCTTATATCAAAATAATAAGTAATTAAATAAATAATAATAAATAATTTGAAGTTAGTTCATCTTATAGCAAATAGGACAATAGTGCCTAATACGATTGAAGTTTTAAAACCACATGTTAAACAAAACAATCGCTGATGGGTTAAATGATCAATGGTAACAAACTTTTTTTAACCAAAGCTTTGAAAAATCAAAATCTTTAACCAATGGCTGCCATTGCTATACTGTAAACTCTCAGTCTTGTTCTTGTTTTTAGCACAGCAGTGCAGCTTTGCCCTGGGATAAAGACAAACAAAAAATAAAGAAGTAGAAAAACCTCTCTCAGCTCTAAAAAGTCCACAGTTATAACACATAAACACACACAGTGTTTCAAAAACTCCGGCTGGCTTTGAGGCTCCTTCCTTGGTGTTTGTATAACACTTTATTCCTCCTATGACTCACTATGTCAACAGTATCTCAGGATCTGAAATCTATTGTCGGAAACTAAGTTTAATCCAATTCTGACCTTTGATGGAGATCTCTTTGCCCTGGAAGTTGTTCAGGTAACGGAGCAGCACCTCCTTCCAGTAACTTCTGTAGCTGATAAGGCCCAGGTCAGACAGGGGACGCTCAGGTGAACCCACTTTCTCCTCCACCTTAGACAACAGGTAACCTTATAGAGAGAAAAGAGCAGGATTTGTATTCACCTATAACAGAACTCCTTTATCCCACTGAGAAAAAAAGAAATGATGATGCAGAGATATCTTGCACAAAACCTCATGAATCTGTCGCAGTTGTGCTTTTATGAAGCTTTTGGTGGGTGTGAGAGAAAAGCACAGACACACAATGACACAGGGAGGAACACCTGAACAGAGTGTCTCTACTCACTGAAGTCTATGAGCATCTTGCCGTAGCCCTGCCTCATGTACTGTGGCATGGTCAGGATGCAGGACACGTTGTAATTCAGGAAAGAGTTCTTCTCCTGCAGGAAGAAAATAAATCCATAAATCTGATCAGATCTTTGCTTTTTTTCCCTTTCGGCCTCTTCGATTCCCCTGTTTACTTCTGTCACATACCGCCACCCTCACTGGTTAAACGGAACCACAAACTTGGAGGAGGTTTACAAAGAATTCATCATTACATCATATCCCATGGGCATATCACACTACTGTACATTTGTGCATATTATCATGGGATGAGACACCCTGGATGGTTTACTATTTATTCACAAGTTTTCATGCTCCCACTGTACCTTGGAAAAGTATCCCACCAGGTGGCACCCCGTGTTGTCAGCTTCAGTCATGACATAGAAGAGGAAAGGCTCGACATCGTAGTACAGAGTCTTGTGGTCCAGAAAGAGTTTTGCAAGCAGACACAAGTTCTGGCAGTAGATCTGTAGGAAAGACCATTGACAGTTAAATCCATTTAGGCTTACAGGTAACACAGCTGACAAGCACAAGATAGTTTTATAAGAAATGTCAGAAACCAATCACTACTGTTTTATTTAATTCCTAGCCAGTCAAAGACAATGAACTTGAAGGTTGCTAAAGAATACTTGTCGAGTTTTAATACAATTAAAAGCTGAAGAAGAAAACTGTCCTGAAGAAGCTGAAGAGAGTGATATGAGCGCCTATTACTCCCAGCACAGGCAGAGTCTCCCACATTCTAGTTTAATGTGATGCACAATACTGAGTAGCTTTTAGTTTTTGTTCCCCATGAAAGAATTGATGTATGTTTTTATGGCAGTTGTATCTTAAAATTACATTACGTCATGGAGCCTGTGAGACATGATAGCAGTGTCGATAAGCTAAAACATTACTGATTTCCGGGAATTAGAAAAATACAGAACCAGTTTCTATCCCCATCCCTAGAAACATTACAACATTCCTTGTAAGAGGTCCAGTGATTGATGGACTATCTGGGGTAAACTGAGGAGAAAAAGCTAAGCAGTCCTCTTACCTTGTTCTTTTTTCCATCCACCTCAAAGACAGAGATGTTTGCCTTCCTGTAGATCTCGTCACCTGGAGGGTGTTTCCACACACACTTGGCCTTCATGCAACACATAGAAGTAGGTTAGTTTCTATAGGGCTAGCTTTATTGTGGTCATTGAACCATGAAAAAACTCTTGTTTAGGTTTAATAGATATTTGTTGTTTGGAGTCAGGGAATAATGGGGGACTCAAGTAATCAAAAGCAGAAATAACATAAAAAAACACCAAAGCTTCAAAACCTACAGTGCATTTTTGAACTCTTATCCTTATGGACAGATTTGTATGTTGTTGTTCTTTATGAGTTAAAATTTCAAACCATTCAGGAGTTTGGAAGGTTTCTTTTTGCTCACTGCAGATAACAACGGTGTGAAGTGCATCAGAAGGTCAAAGGTAGATACAGTCTATCTAAATTGAGTCTTCATTATCTGTGAATAAAACCATGAATGGCCTTAGGCACTGAATAGTAAGCTAATAGTCTGAACTAAGTCAGTAGTCTGGGATTCATTGCATGTGACTGTCTATTCTGCCTTTGAGGCTGACTGACCTGAGCTTCAGTGATTGGACATTTTTCTTCTCTTATTCAAATGTCGGCCAAATAGAAGAACAGGACAACTGATGAAGAACACAATTTCAAACAGTCCAGTGTATCATACACTTCATATCTACATATCATCTGAAATGCTGAGTCTGGTGTCTCTCATCTTCCTTTTGACAATACCCCAGAGATTTTTTTACAGGGTTCATGTCAGACCAGTTGTCTAACCAATAAAGCACAGAAAAACCATGGTCAGTAAACCAGTTTCTGGTAGTTCCAGCTTCCTTGTGGGCAGGTGCCAAGTCCTGCTGGAAAAGGAAATCAGTATCTCCATAAAGCTTCTCAGCAGATGCAAGCATGAGGGGCTTTAAATCTCCTAGTACACAGCTGTGTTGACTCTGGACTTGATAAAGCACACTGGACCTCTCTGATCTTCCTCTGGACTCTAGGACCTAAAAAAAAGGACTTGGGTCCACTGAGCAACAGTCTAGTTCTTTTTCTCCTTAGCTCACATAGGACAGCACCTCAAACCAACTTACCTTGTCTGTCTGTGTGTAGTGGCTCTTGATAAACTGACACCGATCACAGTTCAGTCCTTGTGAAACTCCCCTTAGTTCTTGAATATGTATTGTTTGACAATCCTCTGTAGTCTGAGCTCACCCATGTCTCTTGTGCACCTTTTCCCTTCCAGTCAAATTTCCAAGAAAATTCTTTTATACCATCTCTGAGGACAGCCTGCCCTTTCAGCAATGGCCTTCTTTGGCTTACCCTCCTTGTGGTGGGTGTGAATGATTGTCTTCAAGGCAAGTATTCTAGTGTGTTCTTTACCATAAATGTGGTTGTGTGTACTGAACCAAAGTGAAAGAAAAAATGCTTCAGAAACCTGTGCAGGTGTTTTGAGCAGATAAGCTGATCTAAGCTCTTTTCGGTACTGAAATAACTGAAAAGACAGTGGATTTTTCCACAATAATCCAACATTATAGATAATTTTTTCATGAGCTATAGGTGTAGAAATCAAGATTGAAATAAAAGAACAACTTTGGTATATTTCACTTTGTGTTAATCTAGAATAAAAGGAAGTAACACTTTTTAAATTAAGATTACAGAAAAAATGAACTTTTTCATGACATCCAAACTTTTGAGATGCACCTGTATAATGTAACCATGTCAAATTTTAAAGTGCATCTTCACCAAAAGTGAGGGCCCAGTGCTAAGCTACTGCCAAATTTTCAAAGGCAGATGGGTGCTGAAGCAGGCTTGCATCCATTCTGGGAGTACCCATATCTGTAGACTGATAAGATAGTGAGAAGTGCACTTTGGTTTTTATCATATGTCTGTAAAGTCCTTTATGATTCCATCAAACATCCGCTGATAATCTTAATCCACTTATTAATCATCAGAATGTTGTAATTTTTGTAAAATTGTAAAAACACAGTAATGGCACAAACTAGTTCAAATTGGGGGCTGAGGCGTTCTGTTCTCTGCATTTATGTCAAGGTGATGTGAACAATTCCTCCTTTTTACACTGATTCTCACCATGTGCCTGCGCAGGATGGTTTGGCTTTTCATATACTTGAGGCAGAACTCGCACATGTACAGCCGTCCGAGGCGGGCGTATTCCTCTGGGTATGGAGAATGATACCACGTGTCAAGTTCGTAGCGACCAAACACGATGGTCTTTATCATGTTGCTTCCCTCTGACACCTGGCCAGCTAGACGAAGCTTCTCCTGTACAAGTAAGGAGGAAAGGGAGATGGGGAAAGGAAGGAAAAAGAGAAAATGGTGCACAAAGGACAGGAGGGAAGGGCAAGCAAGCAGAGGGGAGAGAGGAGAAGAACAAAGATTATTCAAAGAAAAAGATCAGTTAAACCGAAGAGTACACTATGAAAATCCTCAGCGGAGGCAAACATGCACGAAAGATTTCTAACATTTAACCATTCAAAGATGCAAAAGAAAATATAGGATGATGAATAATTAGAAGATCCAATATGAAGATGAGAATATATAATCTTTTTTATAAACTTCTGAGATCTTTTCAGGGTCAAACAGATAAGATTTGCATGAAAACCAGCACACTTCCACAAACAAGGGGTCTTGTCTTTTAATGCAGTAACTACAACTCACAAAACCCTCCACAGTATGTAATTGTTGAAAGTAAGCCTGAATCAGTGTCAATGGTATCTCATATGAATGGGTCAAAAAAGAACAGAGCTGGGAGAAAACAGCAAACACAAATAACAGGAAGTGACGCTCCAAACTACCAAAAATATCACTGACTCCTCCTGTGGCTGCTGAGGAGAGTTTGCTGACTGAAACAGAGAAGAAGAGGAATAATGCAGAAAAGGGGGACACTGAAAACAAAGGGGAGGAGACACAGTAAGGGGAGGGAGGTGATGATGAGTTTTCTCTCTTACAAGGTCCTCCGAGGCACGTGCCTGCGCTTTCCTGAACAGCTCGAGGTCGTAGTCACTGGTGATGTTCTCTAGCAGCGGCTCCCTACTAGCTCCATGGCTCTGACGGTGCTCCTATAAATACAGGCGAGGATTGAAGGATGTGAAGAAGATCGCTGAGATGGCATATATTTTTCTTTAAGATCAACTTACCATGTACTTGTCTTTCTGCTCCTTACTAAGGCCAGAGTTCCTCTTCTTCCTCAGCTCTGTCACCTTCTCTTTGTAGCGCAGTTGCCGCTCCGTAGGGGCCTGAGACAACACAAAAAAAAGACATTTTGCACTTTCATTTGTAAAAATTTGTCTTTGGCAAGTGGATGTGTTCTTTAACTGTAATGTGCAATAATAATAATAAATTTAATAATGAGACCATTGTCCTTGGTTATTCCATTATCTTTGGTTTACCTCTCCTCTCTTAATGCACACAGCACTTCTCTCACCCTGCCTCCTACCATTTCTCTGTATCTTTCTTTGTCTGATGTTTTGGCTGATTTCATCAGCTGTCCATGTTATATGGTCAACCAAATCAAAGAGTGTCATTCACACTACAACAGAAATGCTCTATGTGGTTGTAGTGGCCTTTTGTTCCTCAAAGGAGAAAACAACAAACAAGAAACAATTATGGAATGGATTATGGATAACAACCATGGATGTATCAAGAGAAGGACAATATCTACTAGCTCCCCTTCAGATAGAAAGGGAGCCAGTAGGGCCAGATAGGCAGCCAGATAGGTTTGGATTTTTTTTTCACCCCTTAAAAAATTAAATAATCATTCAGACACTGCATTTTGTATTTACTTTGGTTGTCTTTGTGAAATATAAAAATTGGTCTGATGATCTGAAACATTTAAGTGTGATAAATATGCAAAAAAACTGAGGAATCAGAAAAGGGGGCAAATACTTTTTTAATGGCACTGTATGCATATGATAACATAAATAAAACAAAATCAGGTGTACTTTTTAGTTCCCTAGAGGGAGAAAAAGTGGGGACCCTTGTACAGGTACATCTCAACAAATTAGAATATCATGAAAAATTTCAATTTATTTTGTCGCTCATTTCAGAAAGTGAAACCCATATTATACTGACTCATGACACATAGAGTGAAATATTTCAAGCCTTTATTTCCTGAAATGTTGATGATTATGGCTTACAGATAATGAAAACCCAAAATTCAGTGTCTCAGAAAATTAGAATATTACATAAGATCAATAAAAAAAGGATATTTTAAACAGAAATGTCAGACTTCTGAAAAGTATGTTCATTTCTATGCACTCAATACTTGGTTGGGCCTCCTTTTACATGAATTACTGCATCAATGGGGCATGGCATGGAGGCGATCAGCCTGTGGCACTCCTCAGGTGTAATGGAAGCCCAGGTTGCTTTGATAGCAGCCTTCAGGTCATCTGCATTGTTGGGTCTGGTGTCTCTCATCTTCCTCTTGACAATACCTCATAGATTTTCTATGGGGTTCAGGTCAGACCAGTTTGCTGGCCAATCAAGCACAGTAACACCATGGTCATTGAACCAGCTTTTGGTACCTTTGGCAGTGTGGGCAGGTGCCAAGTCCTGCTGGAAAATGAAATCAGCATCTCCATAAAGCTTGTCAGCAGAAGGAAGCATGAAGTGCTCTAAAATGTCCTGGTAGATGGCTGCATTGACTTTGGACTTCAGAAAACATAGTGGACCAACACCAGCAGATGCCATGGCAGCCTAAATCATCACTGACTGTGGAAACTTCTGGACTTCAAGCAACGTGGATTCTGTGCCTCTCCACTCTTCCTCCAGACTCTGGGACTTTGATTTCCAAATGATATGCAAAATTTACTTTCATCTGAAAAGAGGACTTTGGACCACTGAGCAACAGTCCAGTTCTTTTTCTCCACCGCCCAGGTAAGACGCTGCTGACGCTGTCTCTGGTTCAGGAGTGGCTTGACACGAGGAATGCCACATTTGTAGCCCATGTCTAGGATTTGTCTGTGCGTAATGGCTCTTGATGCATTGACTCCAGCCTCAGTCCACTCCTTGTGAAGCTCCCCCAAATTCTTGAATGGATTTTGCTTGACAATCCTCTCAAGGCCGCAGTTATCCCTTATGCTGGTGCACCTTTTCCTATCACACTTCTTCCTTCCACTCAACTTTCTATGACTTTGCTTGGATACAGCACTCTGTGAACAACCAGCTTCTTTAGCAATGACCTTTTGTGGCTAACCCTCCTTGTGGAGGGTGTCAATGACTGTCCTCTGGACATCTGTCAAGTCTGCAGTCTTCCACACGATTGTGTAGCCTACTGACCCAGACTGAGAGACCATTTAAAGACTCAGGAAACCTTTGAAGGCGTTTTGAGTTAATTTGCTGATTAGGGTGTGACACCATGACTTTCTAATATTGAACTTTTTCACAATATTCTAATTTTCTGAGACACTGAATTTTGGGTTTTCATTATCTGTAAGCCATAATCATCACACAACATTTCAAAAAATAAAGGCTTGAAATATTTCACTCTATGTGTCATGAGTCTATAACATATGAGTTTCACTATCTGAAATGAGCGACAAAAAAATATAGAAATTTTTCATGATATTCTAATTTTTTTGAGATGTACCTGTACTATGCACACTTTCAGTTCATGATGAAGTAAACTTTAAACAAAAAGTAAGGCAATTTGTGTTTGGTACATTATTTCTTTGTTGTAACAATGCTTCTTGGCAATAAATTTTATACCTTTGGAAAGCCTCTTTATTACCCTTTAAAATGGTGCCACATTTGTAAGGATCATGCATTTGTGGGATGAGCAGCAGAGCTGAGTATGTGGGTTGTGCCCAAGAAAAATGTGCCAAATCTTCTCTGCCAATGCCAAACAGCTGATTCTGCTATTGACTCTTGTTGGGTGTTTGGTGGATTGGATGATTGAAGTTTGAAGAAACAAGACATATTGACAATTTAACCATTTATTCATTGAACGAACAGGAGCCTCAGTAGTGTGGAAGAACCATACACAGCCACAACAGCCTGGCACTTCCTCCTCATGCTGGTCACCAGCCTGGTCACACACTGCTGTGGGATGGCATCCCATTCTTCAACCAGCATTTGTCGCAAGTCAGCCAACGTGGTTGTGTTGGTCACTCTGGCACGAACAGCACACCCAAGCTGATCCCACAAGTGTTCAATGGGGTTAAGGTCAAGACTGCTGGCAGGCCATTCCATCCTCTCCACTTTGAAATTCTGGAGGTAGTCTCTGATAAACCCTGCTCTGTGGGGGCGAGTGTTGTCATCTTGGAGGATAGAGTTCTTGCTGACAGGGTGAGAAAAAAGTATTCTTGGGGTGTTGTCTTCTTGGGACGCCCACTTCGCGGCTTGTCTCTGACATTCCCCGTTATATGGAACTTGGCCTTCAGTTTGGAGATGGTACTAGGGTTCATTCCAAACAATGCCGCAACTTGCTTTTGCGGAACACCAGCTTGAAGTTGCCCAACCGACGGGCCCTATCCAGATCAATCAAACGTGGCATGCCGATTCTTGAAGCAGACATCTACTGACCACTGTAGCAGGGCACATGCTCACAGGTGCTGCCAATCAGGCACGTTATTGGCAGCACCTGGGGGTACCAAAAGCTCAAAACAAGAGTCAATAGTAACAGCAAAATAAGCTGTCTGGCATTGGCAGAGAAGATTTGGCACATTTTTCTTGGGCACAACCCACATACTCAGCTCTGCTGCTCATCCCACAAATGCATGATCCTTACAAATATGGCACCATTTAAAAGGGTAATAAACAGGCTTTCCAACATTATAAGATTCATTACAAAGAAGCATTGTTACAACAAAGAAATAATGTACCAAACACAAAGTGCCTTACTTTTTGTTTTAAGTTTAGATTGGATTTGTGAAAATAAAAGGGTCACCACCTGTTCTTGGATTAACTCACCAAATTCAGATGAAAAAACAGCAAGTATTCCTTGAAGTTTGCTCCCTTACAGAAATACAGTATGTGTATGAATGTGCATTTGTGTCTGTTTTAGTTGTCTTTGCATCTGTTATCATGTGCTGAGCCTGTCTGACATACTTGCTTTTCTGTATCAATGTGTGTGCGCTGTTGTATTACCTGGTTTCTTGTGGAGTGTCTGTTCTCATCCTGGCGATGTGACAGCGTCCTTTCCTCGGTCTGTTTGTCGCGTGTAGATGCTTTGCCCTAACAAAACATCAACACTGTCTAACACCAAATGACTCAGAGCCAACCCCCCCAAGACAAACATTTCAGCAACCAGCTCCATGTTCACAGAAGTTTTACAGCTTGAAAACATGAATTTAAGATATAGAATGGTTAAAAAAGAGATACTGTAGGACAACAGAGAGAACCCCTGCTGTTATATTTCAGTTCATTTGTGTATGTGTACCTTGCATTCATCAGCCGAGAGGTTGTGGTATAGAGGACAACCTGATATGGAGAAATGTCTCTCATGCCTTCCTGTTAGATGACCTAAAAAAAGAAAACAGATACTCTATTTTATGGTGTCACAATATTACATCAAAAGTCATCAAGGGAACTTTTTTTTTTTTGCTTTTATTTAGTAGTTTATTGCATTCAGTAACCAAACAAAACAATTTAAATCCAACAAAAATCTTCAAGTTTGAATCAAAAGGAGCAGAAAGAAGAATAATCTTATATTATCAACAAAACATATAAATCTAACAACCTCGACTAAAAGGTTGGTGTCAGTGCAGTGTTTTTGCCCTCACCCAATGAGTTGCACCCAGGCGTGGGACACTTCATATTGAAGTTGTAGCTTTCGTGGAAACGCCGTCTTTTGGGCCGATGGGAAAGATCGTGAGCAGCAGCCTCTTTGAGCGACAGTTCTTTGGCTAATCTCTCATCCTCCTCTTGTGAAACTACTATATCGTTGCTGGAAGACACGTGGTCATTGCTGGGACTTGAGACCTCTATGTCTGACTCTGAAGATGGGGCGTTACCAGTTGGGGTGCGAGGAGGGGTCTCATCACGGTCTGCTGCCTGCTTCTGATCTGTTGAGCAAAATTTAGACACAAGGGCAGAGTGAATAACTTCAACAGTGCGTAACACTAGGTTTACACATAGATACAGTAACATACAAAAGCATTTACAGACGTGCCATTAATGTGAAAAGGTACATGCTATTGGAAGTCAGTGTTTATCAGTGTATAGGGTATATGCCTATATTCAAAGCTATGCAACTTTTTCTATCCAAGTCACTATACTGCCACACATCAGTCTTAAACTAAATATCTGAAGACTGTAACAGATGCAGGTAACCCCTACAGCAACAGCTGCCTATAAAGAAATCCAATAGGAAAGACTGATGTTACTGCAGCAGATGATCTGTGTTTCAGCTTAAAGTGGCTGGCAAGTGAATAAGAGTTTGTCAGCAGAGCATATCCTTGCTGATTTTTCTTGTTTCACTGGGCAATATAAGTTACAGGCAAGCTTGTTATTGATGTTGTGCTAGACATAAACATTACTCCTTTTACCATTTGAATGTTACGTCTAACTTTCTTGAAAAACACAGTGGTTACAAGAGAAAGCAAAGGAACAAGGCCCATGTTGTTTAGATGGTTATCCAAAATCCAATGTTATGCAATGTTGAATAATTATGAGTATCAAGGTATAGGATCAAAGATGGGAATTCTGAAGCATTGATATTTACAGGCCCAAACAGTAAGGCAAAAATATGACATTTAGATTAGGCTTTAAGTATTTGGATTTTACTCTGAAAAATAACTGTTCTTAATTATGCAAGACTGCCTATGAATAACTATCTCTCAGATCAAAAAAGGTCAGAGTTACTTCTTTTGTCTTTAAGAGGTAAAACAGAAACTATCAGAACGAGCGTGCTGCTGAGGCTGTTATTTCTCTTTGGTGCTGTTCGTGTTACAGTCCCCATATCTGCCTTTACATTTTCGGGTTGTCTCATTTCCAAATTTATTTGGCAGGATAAAAAGCCAAGGATGACGCTCAAAGTTTGCAGTGTGCCAAAGGACAAGGGTGGCTTACTGTTACCTTATTTTAGAAATTAGTACTAGATTTCAGTGTTCAAAATATTTGTACCATGGATCAGAGCAGATATTAGAACATATTGGTGTATTAATAACAGGGCTCCATACCAAATTTACCAATTGACCTTGTCTTTTAAAGAATAAGACATGGAAGGAATTCAAGAAAATCAATGAAAGTAGGAAGAACACTGAATTTACCACTGTCCCTAAAAAGAGCAACTCAAATTCTAATGACTGGGGATTTCCTGCCAGCAAAATTGGCCAGGGGCTTTACCAGATGGGCAGAAAAGAGTCTGATTATGATATTTGAAGGACCAAATTTCAGGACTTTCTCACAGCACCAGATCCACAACGGTATTGCATCTCAGTATCTATTTAGACACTTTAAAATTTAACATTATCTGTGGTTACAAAAGGGTTGGAGCACCATCTAAATTTAATTTTGAAAGGTAATAGACTGGGTAATCATATAGAATCAAAAATCACTGTATTCTATTTATATACATATTTATACTGATCATACATTAGATGTGAAAAATAAGTGGGAATTGGAGGCCAATTCCATAATTTCAGATGAGTGGGAGAAGTCCTGGATATCTAAGCATAAATGCTTAACTAATCCAAAAACTGTAAAGGGTTCGGTTGGAAGTTAAGAATAAGATATTCTAAAACATCAACATCAAACTATGACAGGAATTCTAGCCCCTCTGCTGGAGGGGGTGTGGTCTGATTCTGCCAAATAAAAGCCATCTGTGATAAAGTGTAATTCAACAAAATGATTCTGCATCTGGACAATGATTATTTTTTATAATGGTTGTTATGCCAGTGATGAATGTAATATTTTTTTGTATGAAAAGGATTTTTAGGATTCAATGTTGTAAGTCAGAGTAAGTCAAAGAGAAATAATTAATGCATAGGTTTGTACTGATGAGAAAGCTAAATAGCCTAAATAAGATTGAAATAAACCCTAAGTGACCTAAACCAAACAGGTCACTGCAGCCACAACAGATAATTCTGGGAAATAAATGGTTAGAGGGATTAGGGCAAAACAAATCATATCCCATCGAAGGATCAAAATTGGAGGCTCAAGCTTCCACCTCCAACCCTGAACCAATGAAAAACAAGTCTCAAGGAAGTGAACTGTAAAGAAGGCTAACTGCAAAAGCAGGTGGGCATCTGCTCAAATAAATGGGACTCTGTCAAAGCAAACAGCTCAATGAAAGTTTTATAAATATACAGTTTTATAAGAGGTATGAATATGAAGATTTATTGCACACAGTTCATTTGAATGACAAAACACAAGTTCAGGTTCTGTGCTAAGACATATTTGTCTTCTTTATAATCAGGAACACACTGCGTTCACTGGCAGGGCTCATGACATCAGCTGAGCAGCATCTTAATGAATGAATGAAACATGCAGATAGGCTCCCCTCCTTCCCTCCTCCTCCTCTTCCTCTGCACCTCATATAATAAAGCCTTTCTTTCCCTAAGCCATTCAGTTTTCTTCACTCTATTTCCCCTCAGCCTGTCACTTGACTTATCTGCTCTTTTTACTTTTCTCCCTACCTCTTTTCATCCTCCTCCCTTTTACTACCAATTCCTCTAATGCATAAATAACAGTCCTCACTTGATAAAGAAAGTCTTGAAAGCATTCTTTGGGCACTGTATGAATCAAATTGCACACTATGCACATGCACACTATTGGTCTTACCATTTGCTTCAGTATCCGATCCAGATGACCTGCTCTGGCGCAGTGGGTATTTTTTGGATGTGGTGTTTAATGCCCCCTGCTGGCTACGTGTGATTCTGCGCCCAGAGGAGAAGACAGAGGCTGCCACTGCTGCTGCTGTTTCTGCTGCTGAATCCAAGCTTTCTTCAGGACTCCCTGCTGTTGGAGAACTGCTCCGCAATGTGTTGCAGTTATCTAAGACACAATAGATTAACCAATTATGTTAATTCTGAATCTAAATACAAAAAATAGATAAACACACTTACAGATAGATTTTCTTCAGATTACTTCTTTTATAGTTCCGGTTGCTTAAAATTTCTTCCTTCTAATTGAATTTATTATACATTCATTTTGTTAAGCTGCCATTAATTTTACATAAATACTGCTTTAATACGTTTTACCTTTAACTGCTGAGAGTATGACATCATTGCTGTCAGTAGAGAGTTGAAAAGACTGGTCAACATGTTGTTGATTTACAGAAAATCATTTTTTAAACTTTATGTACTCCTTGCAGTTATTTTCCAAGCATAAAAATGTCACATCTCCAAGTTCCAGCATTAAAATTGTGACAATTTTACTGCTGTTACTTGTCTTATGTCACTGTAAACTGAAAATCTTAAAATTTAATTTAAAAGTTATAGTTGGCTTCATCCGAGCTGAATGAATAAAATCCCCTAAAAAACATCTTAGTTTACAAAACAAGTGTCAAATCCTATATGGAGTGTCTAAACCAGAGCAGTCTGTAACTGAGTAGCTTCAGGAATAAAATGGAAAAAAAGAGGTATATTTACTTGAGATTGGCCTCAGTGGTTTTGAAGAGAAAAATCCTGGCCCAGAGAGAGAAAAACTAAACCTCCGGCTTTAGTCTTCTGGATAAAACTAACCTCTATGTTGTTTCTAATCTTCATGGACTACGAGGGCCTGGCCAACTCTCCTTGCAAACAAAAAGCTGAGGAAACAGTGCTGTCCCTTCTTTCTCTGCTGTAAATCCCCCTCTGGCAGCCACAACAGAAAGAGGTCACACAGGGGGTGGAGGAGAGTGTGTATGACGGTTGTGGGGGAAGGTCAGGCTGTCTGAATCCATTCATGCTTTGACGCTGCCAATATATAAGAGCCACCGCAGAACAGTTGAAGTGTGGGGGGCTGGAAGACTCTGCTCCATAAATGAAATCATCTTCATTCATTTAAATGACACACAGATGAAATCAAATCTCATGTGCAAATTCTTGGCTTGACGATAACATTCCTAAAGACATATGTGCAGGATCGCTTAAGTGTGCTATAGGTAAAAAGACAATGACAAAAATGTACAATAATAAAATGGATGGAACTTTTGAGTGTAAGCTTCACAGAAAAATATAAGATTGGCAAAGGCTCCCAGCAAGTTCTGATTTAGACTAATGTCATAGTAATTGCTAAATATATCAATATCATGTTAAGCTATTCTTATCAACAATAATCCCTTAAAACTAGACAGATATCACAATTTGTCAAGGTGTATGGCAAATAATTTAACCAAAATCAGATTCTTTAATGTAATATTGATATGCAATACAAAGAGATCATCAATATTTTATAGAACTTAAAATAAGACAACTATAATAAAAAAGGAACGTTAAACGGGACCCTTTCTTCAATTGCCATCAGCTGTTATTTAAGGACTAGGTTAATTGTTACCATATAGGCTACTGATGCTGATGCTGTAATATAGCCATATAGCCTATTCCTTTTAAAGGTACACGCAATGAATTATTTGGAGAGTTTTCTCAGTTACTCGTGTAAAGTGTAAAAAGTTAATGTCACACTAACATACCTATTTGTTTAAATTCGTTTCTTGACATTAAATTGTTTTTTAAAGTAAACTTAAATTGCTTACCCTGAGAGCTTCGGCTGAGGCGCAGTGACGCACGAGTCAGGCGCGTGCTGCTGCGTCTGTGTACGCTTTTGGAAGCTTCTGTGTGCTCGAGATCGGCGGAAAAATCCGAGTCCTCCGTCCCATCCGAGCTACTGCCGGCTGTCCTCTGAAAGCATAAATAATGAAAACTCCAGTTAAATAAACTCTGTAAACTCACCCGAACAGCCTCACAACAGTAGGCGTAATTTTGTCAGACCGACTTAAGTCAACAAAATGTTTTTGTTTTATTACCAGCGGATAATTCAACAAAGATCCCATACTGTGGGAGGAGCATCACCTCCTCCACATCTCCTTCGGAACTGTACCCCCTATTTTCACAACTGACTTGCCAATAAACACTTTAAAAAATGGAAAACAAGAAACAACAAGAAACAACAACAAACAACAAAAACAACAAACGATTCTGAAATCTTCTATTGAACCAGCTTTTTTCTCATATCCTGAGTAGACCTTCCGCGTAAATTTCCAGTTTGTTTCCAGTTAAATTAACAAAATGTTAAGAAGAGTGAAGAGCGCCAATTGATTCACTAAGGAAATTAAACAACGAATGTTTGGTCATCTCATCTGGCATTCAATTTATCCAAATCGTAGGCTGTGTAGCTTCCTGGCGCACGGGATGAATGGGATGGTGCTGAGGCGTATTAGGGTTCACCCTACACCACTAGAAACCAAAATCAGGGTGGGGGTGGGGTACGGGGGCTCAGGAAATTTGCATTGAACAAATATTGGGCTCATTCCATAATCTGAAATAAAGTAATTGCCTTTATGTGATATTATGGGGCTCCCCAAATCTCCATCGAATGAGGAAGTAATAAAACTCTGCATTGAAAACTATATGTACTTTCTAGTTTAAACCACCTTTAAAGATTTCATCATGTTTATTTTCCCACTGATCTGCCGCATTTGATTTTTGACAAGTTCATCCGATATAAGACTAACATGTATAAAGCGAGACAATAATAAAAATACAGCCGTTTGAGGAGATCCAAATAATACGCCGAAATCAGTGACAGAGATACATTCCATATATGATATAATCACAAATGTAAGACAAAGACAAGCAGTCAAAATGTGAATCTAAGAGTAGGTTTGCTTTGTTTTATGCACACTTATGTAGTAAATTTGCATTACAGATAAAAAAAAGCGTAACTTTTAATATACAGGTTGTTAAGTTCTTGTCAAGTATTCATCCTTTAGGATTTATTCAAATCATAAATAAGGTAATGGACATTACATGCACGGAGAGGAAACATAAGGCAAGTGCAATATTGCACCACAGCGTGAACCACTAGCGCACATTTTATTTAAAAACTTCACAACAAGAGGCCGTACAACACATTTACATACGACCAATTACAATGGGGAATAGGCTGGGTTAGATATGGTCCGACCAATGAACGCAACCCTTCCACTGATGCTGGCCAATCAGAGCCTTGTTTTGGTGCGGCCGCTCAGTTCCATCCTCTCACTCAAAGAACAGCCTGTTCCCTTTCATCAGTTGGAGCTGCCGTTAGAGACACCAACTCTAGTCTACACTAACGCATACTACGCCTCATGGTGAAAATCTTTCTACCAAAACTAACAAAGTCCAGAGTTTTAACCTCTTCTCACTCTATTTACCGGAGAGGCGAAACTTTATGAACCAAACCCCATTCTTGCAACTCAGCAATAACATTAGCTAGCATAGCCTTTCGCTAAAAACACACCGTTCAGTTGAGTGACTCTACGGTTACCTATCTACAGTCAAATTCAAAACACAAAACCGATAACTAAATTTTGAAACCATATTTATATTAACAGACAAACAATGTTTACCCACAGGTTTTATATTTTACCACTTCGCTGGCTCAAATTAGCTATGACGTGATGTTGTTGTATGTCCGATGTGCAGTATCTCCTAACGGCTAAGTCTGCAGCAAACACCCGCCTTACCTTTCTACGGGGCATTTTCAACGATCCTCGGTGTCTCCTTTTGGGTGCCAATGTCGTGCTTTGGGGTCAAGTAATAGCAAGTTGCACAAACCACCAGAGCACAAATTACAAGGTTTTAAGCAAAGTCAGCTGAAAAAAGGCGCATCGACTTCTATGCACTTCCCTGTTAGTACGACGCAAGACAGTTTTTAGTGGGTCCGTCGGAAAAATAGCTCCGTGTGGAAAATACTCTTGATTCAAATATTTCTAACCGTGTTTGAAGGGCCATAATATGGCAATTTGGAGTTAAGAATTAATTTGAATATGTGAATCAAATTGTAAAATGACTAATGTAATGTGAGTCACTACAGTTTTAACAAAACACGTTTGTGAAAAGGCACCAGATTTAAAGAAGGCCAACAAGCGAAAACCTCCACAGTTTATCATTGTGATACATTCACTAAAGAAACATCCGTACACTCTAAAAGCATTAGTTGAACTTCCTTTTTTGTTTGTTGAATTTTGCGTATAAACTCACCTTTAGATATCAAACAATACCGGAAGTCAATGGGGATGAAACATCTCATGCACCGAGTGCGCAGATCGCAGATTGCCTTGAAGTAGGAGGGACAAGTAGCAGCACGTTGCCTTTGACGTGTAGTGGTCCCTTCCTGCTTGCCTTTTCCCTTTTCTTTCTTGTGATCAACGCTTCATAGGCTTGAAAGCAAAAGTTTCTTCTCTGAAAGCCACATAGAAAGGACACAGTGCTGTTAGAAACGGCTCCATTTTAACTATTATGGCTGGTAGCACCATCAAGACTGTGCACGATATTTTTCAAAGCATGGAGTATGGACCAGCAGCAGCTTCAACCACTGCCACCGCACAGGTGAAGTTTTCTTTGTAATTCACGACAGACAGATGTCTTTATTATTTTGTGGCAATAAAGTGCATTTTCAAATTTACTACTCACTAAGTTGAATGTTCTCCCGATGAACTATTTGACTCATGTGAAGTTCATTTACTGAAACTGACTGTAGCCCACAAGGCAAGCATGTGACATGACAGTGTGTTAATTTAATTATGAAATGTCAAGGCTGAAGCCAGTGGGAACATTACCTGTTGATTTTTATGTCGGAGTCTGTTCCAGCCTACCCAAAGAGTCAAATCTGAGCATGAAAAAAAATGTTTAACTGTGCTGCTAGTTAGATAATTTTGGGTGATTGACTTAGTAAAGGGTTAGAGCCAAGACTACACATGTTCACAGCTCGGTAAATAAACATGAAAAAAGGTGCCCTGTTTTATGTTTAGCCATGTCTTTCTTTGCTGTAAGTAGGGAGTGAATCAAAGGAAAATCAAAGCAGTGAAATATTAATACTGGTACAGCTTCAGTCTGTGTCAGTGAGCTCTGTACTTTGATCTTCTGTCTGTAAATTGTTGACACACTCCACCAGGACCAAACTCCCATCTGCAGAGGTGGTGTCTTTCTGACCAATAAAGTGAAAGCTTAGGTATGGATATGGGCATCACTTATGTACAGTGGCAGATTGTGTTGTAAAGGGGCTTTGTGGCAAGAAGATTTTGTTTTATTTCACAGAGTGAAATAAAAAGCACTAGACCAAAGGGTTGTCCTTGGCATCAGCAAATCACCTTTTTATTGGAGTTTTTTTTTTTTTTCAGTTTTTTGTCATTTACCACGAATACTAAAAAGAAAGAAAAAAAATGGTATTAGAAAAAAGCACATATCGACTTTGTTGGTGCTGATTTGGGGATTTATATTAAAACATAAATGATAGATTTAAAAAAGATGCTTTAGGGGCACACCAGTTTTGACCAGGATTGTCCTTTTTGACAAACATCGGCCATCTGCAAAGAAATTGGGCACTGATGTCAGAAGTGGATGTTTATCAGTTGTGTTGTATCAACTTAATGCTGGCATTTAGATCACCAAACTGTTGATTCAGAGAAGAGATTTATCATTGGGCTGAAGAAGGCATCTGTTGGTCAAACATGAGAGAAAATGATGGCAATGTGAGAGTGATGAAGTGATGGAAGAAAACACAGGTATCGGACAGTTGCTAAATTGTTACTAAACTACTACTAAATTATACTTAATATTAGGGATACACAATATTATTGGCATGATATCATGGTATTGGCAGATATTAGCCTAGGAAGTATATTGTATGGGGCAGATATGAAACTTTCTGCCAATATTTACAACAATATTTTGGCTTTAAAAATCCGCCTATATCAGTTGTAAATATAGTGGAGTTTAAGGCTGGAACAACAGACCAATATCAGCGAAAGTCTTTTTCTTTATTCATTATAATCCCCCCACAACCCCAAATGGGATAAGCATTATAGAAAATGGATGGATGGATGGGATTCCTCACACTTTAAAGTGCGTTTTCAGTACTAAAACTTGTAAATTTGTTCATCCAAACATTTAACTTTGGTGTTTTAAGGACTGAAGTTTTAGATCTAAACTACATTTAGATATCATTATCGATATCGGCCAAAATTAGTTTGTAAATATCAGCATATAGTTTATTGGAAAGTATCAGTGCATCCCTTGTTGATATTCAAATCTACTTTGTTTAGTTTATTTTGCCCTCAAAAAATAGTAATCTTATGATGGGTCAAAATGGAAAGGTCAGAGTTTTTGGTATTTCATCATCGAGGAATCAAGTGTTCTTCAGAAACTAAGGTTTCTTTAGTCACAGGAAACTAAGAGTTGTTGTTTTACCAAAGTTGTTGGAGCTGTTAGTGCATATTTGAAAGGATCTTAACATCAAGGTTTCTTTTTTTTTAATTTGTTTATATGAACTGTAAAATGACATGTAATTCACATCAAATTGCCCAGTTCTTATGTGGCAAACAAAGGAAAAGTAAGTCCTAATGTCCAAGATACATTTGCTTATATTCAGTAAGGTTTTCAAAATGGTTGATGCTGAGATACTTTTGGATACCAATATTTATAAGTGACACAATCTCTAGCTTTTTTTAAAAACTAAAATAATTACCAAAAATATTAATCCAACTTTAAAAACCTGCTGGTCTTCAGTAATATTTATACTCTTAGTTGCTGATCAGAAAAGAGAGCAGTTGTGGTCTATTCAGATTCACAGGTCAGCAAAAACTCAAAAAACTAATGCCCTTTTGGTTTCTCATGAAGGCAAAAAAGTTTTATCACTTTCTTTCAAAAATTAACTATAGGTCATGAATTTTTTTTATTCTCAGTTATGTTTTCGAAACCATGTGTTTTAAAGTAATACAATACTGTTGTCTTGATGACATTGCATTTGAAAATGCTGGACCTTGAAAAAAACCCTAATCGATTTCACAAGAAGGTAACTGTGTGGAGACAACTGAATCTGTCAAAAATGGAAGCAGACACCTGCACATTGTCTGAATTGCTCAAAACCATGCCAAAATGTTGCTATTTTTTTTAAATGTAAAGGGTGTGCAGGAGTTTTCCTTAAATCTTTGATAGCTTTTAACAAGAATTGACCCAGTATTATGTGCCAAGGACTTGTGTTGAGGAAGTTGTGGTATCAAAACAAATGTTGGCATAGTTTAATGTTTACTATTGTCTTATTAAAGTTTGAAATTCTAGTTTTGGGACAAACTTTGCACTCAATTGTTTTTGAAGTTTCTTCCTGTCACCTAGACTGCATTGTAATTATTAAAATACAGCATGTGTCCTCCTGTCATCCTCAGAGGAGTTTTTGATTACCATGTCTCATTAATCGTTACATCCTCCTCCCACAGGCCTGGCTGGATCATCACTCTCGTTCCCTGGGTCTGTTTATTGATGGCAAGTTTATTCATCCAGCAGGCAGACAGAGTCGCTCCTTGACTGATTCTAAAGGTAAGAGTGGACTGAATTCAAATTTTGTGGAAAACTTCACAGATTTCTCTAACCACTTATCAAGTTTTGTCATCTTCTGACAATTTTTAAAAAAAAGAGATGATGAAAGTGATTGAAGCTTGTTTTCCAACTCCTCTGGTCTGCAGGTGGAATTGTGTGCAGCACAGTGTGTGCTGCAGAGGACGATGCCTCTCAATGTGCGTCCTCTGCTGTCAGTGGCTACAAGGCCTGGAGTGGACTGTCCTGCTACCAGAGAGCCAAAATGCTGCTCAAGTACTACAAACTCTCCCTCACACATTTAAGGGACCTCAGCACCACACATTAATGTGAAACTACATGTCTGTGTTTCCTGTCCTCTGTTTGCAGACTGGTGAGCCTTCTCGGGCAGCACGGTCAGTGTGTGTCAGAGCTGTGTGAGGCTTGCGGGGCCTCCTGCTCACCTTCCACCCTCATCAGACTGCTGCAGTACTACAGCAGCTGGGCTCAGCTCAGAGACACCCTCATCAGCAACTGGACTCCACTTGGTGAGGTTATCAGAGTGTTTGCAAAGAAGAATTCAGTTGTCACTTTCTTTTTAAATAACCTTTTGTTGAAATCCATATCTATCTATCTATCTATCTATCTATCTATCTATCTATCTATCTATCTATCTATCTATCTCTCTCTCTCTCTCTCTCTCTCTCTCTATATATATATATATATATATATATATCACTCTATATATATATATATATATATATATTTTTTTTTTTTTCTAGGTGTAGTTGCAGTGGTTGTGTCCGATGACTGCTCTCTCTATTCCCTTATGCTCAAAGTCCTACCAGCACTGGCCATGGGTAACATACACATCCAAATGTATTTGGAACATGTAGAAAAAAGAAATGTGAAACGATCTTACTAGCATGTCACAGACAGAAAATAACTACAATGATATTACACTAATTAAAAAGCACAAAAAATGGTTAGACAGTTGATGGCACTTTTTTATATGTCAAAAAGGAGAGGATGGAAGAAGCAAACTCCTAATAATTGCCTCCTTTTCCATACGTTACTGATTAATTACCCACCTTCCTTGTTAATATAAACCTACACAATATTTTATTAGATATTTTTTTTACACTTGCCTAAATGCACAGTTTTACCAATAATCTTTCTGGCAAAGTTGTAAATTCATTACTAGTATATGTATCTTAATCAAAAGATCTAAATCTGTTACAGATAAGTATAATGTACATAATGTGCAATATATGAGTATACCTATAATATTGGATATATTTGTGACTGTATACATATTTATACCCACAGTCTAACAAACACCTCCAAATTTGTGTTTATGTTTTAAAAATTAATAAATAAACTGAATTTAATACAACAAATAAGAAAAATAGGTCCCTATAAACACCTTATAATATTCAAACCTTATGATCGTGTCTTTAGTACTCCTTTTAAACTTTTTTATACTTGGATGATCAACAGAATAAGCCCGTAATTCCATATAGGTAGAAATGTTTAATGTGAATTAGAAACCAATCAAAGGCTTTAGGAAATAAGAGCAATGATCAAGTAAGTAGCAAATCTTTATCAGTCAATTGTTCTTTTATTAAAACCCCTGAAAACAATATATGAAGCACCCTACATTTCTCTTAGTGCCAAAGATGATGCTAGCAAGTTTTGCCTCTTGTCTAATGGATGTTCAAAGTACTGAAAATATTCAGCTTACAAAAGATGAGCATGAGTGGCAGCAGCAGATTCTCACATTTCAGCAGCTAAAACAAATAAAGACAGACTTATGTACCATTTAATTTAACAAAAAGTACAATCTTTCCTGCTCTTTTTGTGATGTGACCTGAAATAAAGATTGTGCATTAACTGTGCTATACAAATACAGAGAGCCCCCCCTTCCTCCCACATCCTCTCCTCAATGTTCCAACCAAGTGCAGCAAATTTGATGGACTGATCTCTGTTTTAATATGTAGCACAAAGATGATTAAACCAAAAAGATATTTTCTCTATCTCAAAGTGTCCATTAGTTCTCCACCACAGTGTCTACAAACATCATGCATGAGTGGGCAAGGTTGTTCCAGAAGGCAGGGCTAGCAGTTTGACAAAGGAGGGGCTGACATTTAAAAACATGAACACAGCAAGCTTTAGCCTCTGAATGAAACATAAACTGAAGGAAGTGCCATCCTGTCTGTGTGAACACAGAGCTGAGAACAACAAACTTATAAGTCATAACAATGTACTTAGTTGGGCTACATTTGATGTCTGCTATAGTAATGTTTAAATGTTGCATATTTTACCATGGAAAATGATTGTGTGAACAGACTTACCACATCAAGTTGTTTTGTTAATTTTTGTTAAGATGTATCTTGTTTGTAATTAAATCCTTTTGTTCAACAGGAAACTCTGTCATTGTTGTCCCTGGTCAGAGCACAGCACCTCCTGTGCTGCTTCTTGCCCAGCTTTTTACAGGAGCAGGGCTTCCTGCTGGGGCTCTAAATGTTTTAACAGGAAGTGATGTGTCACTGGGTGCCAAAGTGGCCCAGAGCCCCAGCATCAGTTATCTTACCTACAGTGGCAACAAGCAGGTGTGTGATAAAACTTTGTCTATTATTCATACATTTGTTTAGCGTCTTTTTATGCTACCGAAGATGTGTTCCTTCTCTGTTAGGATGGGCTGATGCTGTGTAAGGCCACAGCTGGGTTGGGCATTCCTATTTCTTTTTCACCCTTCATTGGTGCTAGATGTCCCTTTATCATCTTTGAATCTGCCGACATCGATAGTGCAGTTGATGGAGTGATAGAAACTGCTTTCAGGAAGAAAAGAGAGGTGATTACACCGATTTTCTTTCTAAGATGGATAAATTGTGTCTCATGCAAGACTGTCTCACTGTCACATGTACTCAATAATCCTCCCTCTCTCCCTCAGGTCCACTGGGTGTTGTGCGTTCAGGAGAGCGTGCTGGACAGTGTTGTGGCCCGTCTCAAGCTGCGCTTGGCAGGCATGAAATGTGTGGGCTTGAACAGCCATGAAGAAAGAGCCTTGGTGGACTCTGCAGTACTAGAAGCTCAGCAGCAGGGGGCCACGGTTAGTCATAAACAAAAGAAAGTCATGCTGAGCTACCACAGGTTCTAAATGAATGACAACCACAGTGTTTAATTTAACCCAGGAAAAATGGTTGGGAAACACTGTGCTATCATATGTAGATGTAAGACTAGTTTAACATTAGCAGAGGCATTTTAGTGAACATTATTGACTATATGACTTGACAAGACCAAGAAACAAGTGAAGCCAAAAGATTTAGAGCTCCCCCGCTTACTAGCTGCAGTGTAGGCCATAAACCCTACCTCGTCCATGTTAACAGATGCAACAGGGGACAATATATTTTTCCCTAGCATGGTTTCTGTCATCATAGTTAGTTCTTATCATACTAATCAATGTCCAAGTTTTCACTTTCCAAGAAGTGCATTGTGGATAGGAACTCATCACATTTACTCAAATTACTGTAATTGAATAGTTTTTTTTAAACTTTATGATAGGTGTGTGACTTTACCTTAAGCTGGATGGAGATCCATATTCTCATGCTGTTATTGCCACTAAGGAAAGTTTGTGTTTTACTGTACAACTCAGTAGATACTAAGGCTGGGCAACTAATCAAAATTTAGATTAAATTGCAAGATGTCCTAAGGCAATTTTTCATATACAGAAGTTGCAATATATCTCTGGCCTGAAATGTGTGTTAAAACAGTTACAGAGACAGAGAATAGATGTTATGCTGTAAACATCATGCAAACATTGAAGTTACTTGGTGTAAAAAAAACAGCAAAAATGTTCTGGACCTAAATATTTAATAGACTTGTTATCATTTGTTCTTCCTCATGATTGAAAATTAATAAGCATTAGCTAGCTCATTTATTTGTTATGAGCTTGGCTGCTAAAATGTTAATGCCTACTGTTTGAGCCACCTACTGTAGCTCATACTCTGACACTCCAGCTGTACTGTATTTATGACAGAAGTTAGCTCCAGCTAGGTCAAACATTTAAAACTGGAAATGCACAAGTAAAAACTGTACAAAGGTGCAATATGTTAAAAAAAGGGGAAGGGGTGAAAAAAGATATTGATTCTGCTCTCTTTGATCCCCAGTTGGTTCAGTCCTGTGCTGCACCCTCATCAGGTTCCCAGTACCCTCCAACAGTGCTTTGTGGTACAGCCCCCTCCTCTCCATGTGTGGTCAATCCCTCTAATGGACCACTGCTGCCTCTCATGACCTTCAGAAGCAATTCAGAAGCAGTTACGCTCGGTACGGAGACTTCTGACATAAATGATTCTGTAACAAAACTGAAAATACATATATTTTTAGACTTTTTAGAAAACTTTCTAAATAAATTTTTTATTTCAATTTAGTTTTTTTTGATGTTTATGTCACAACAATTGTTCAGTTAGAGTCTCTGTTTGAACAGGAAACCACAGTCCTCATGGCAAGGCAGCCTCTATCTGGACTGAAGACCTCACCCTGGCTCTGGAGACAGCTAAGAGGTGCTCACATTCACAAACTCATACATGCAATTTCTTTTTTCATCCTCTTTCCACTCTTTATATTTTCCTTAATTTACCTCATATTTTCTTTCATCAACTGTGTTCTCCCAAACATTTGATTTTCTCACAAAGCTATATTTTAATTCAGTTATGTTCTTCATTTTCTTCAATTTTCTGCTCTCAGGTTGTTTTTACAGTCAACATAATACAACCTGGCATTTGCAATAAGTCACAGGAAGCAAAGAAACTTAATTGTGATAGTTACTAACCATGTGTTACTCTGATAGACACTCTGACTTGTGAAAGTAGGAAAGTCAGTCAAAACAACATAATGTCTTAGGTGAAGTGCTGTTTTTATTCCTGACACATATTCTTAATTTTACTCCTCTCTCCCCTCAGTCTGTCAGTGGGCTCAGTTTGGGTGAATTCCCACTCAGTGTCTGACCCCTGTCTACCTGTCTCTGGTCACAAAGACAGTGGGACCTGCACTGATGGAGGACAAGAGGTGGGTTTCAGTAGTTTATGACACAGTCAACAGTTTGACTGGGTTAGGGTTGTCACAATACTGGAATCACAAATGTTAACGTGATGATGGTAGAATCCTAGATGTCCACATCTGGTTGATGTCATGGCGCGACAAAACAAAAAGGAAAAATGTGGAAAACTCCTGCGCACTGTCTAAACGTCACACAATCATTGGAAATATTTCAGTAGCAAAATTTATTTTGAGTTCATTACTCTAAATATTTAACATATGTTGTTTTTGATAGTGCTGGTACTTTCTGACACTGTCAATCATTGAAATAACAGAAACTGTAGAGTTTTGAAAAAGAAATATGAATTTTTACAACTTTTTACAACCTTAGACAAGATACCAAACACTGACACTGTTGTCTGATGAAGTATTTGCACCACAAATGTAAAACTAAGACTCATGTATGAAGTGTTAATCTCCTAATAGTGTCGACTGACTTTTTGGCACTGAGCCTTTCAGCTAAAGGGATTCAGCCACTGTTATGAGAGTTCATAAAACTATGCTAAAGCTCTACTTTTTATGAAACTGAAACATGTGACTGGTGCAGTTTAATGCGAGAGTTAGCTTTGGATTAGTAGCTGAAGAAAAGGCTGTCACTGAAGAGCATTTGGCTTTGCTATTTCAGTTAAACTAGTTAGCTACACAAGTCCAGTATAAAGGAGGGAAATGTTGGTTGAAACAGACACATAACAACCGTCCATTGTATAAAATCCAGAATCTGTTTAGCATGTCCTGCTATAGGATGTCCAGTAAGAATGAAGATAAATATGTCATTCACACGGATACCATCTTTAAAAATACTTAAGTGATCATTACCTTAGCTGTCATGATCCTTGGACTGAATTGTCTGAGCATACGTGTAGAGTCAGGGAGCGTCATGCTCAGCTCTGATTGGTCAGTTGTCCAAGATCAGAAGTTTCTGTAGTTTGGCCTTTTTTACAACATAGATAAGTCTTGTGATGTTTGTTGACCACCACTTCACTTTTTCAGGGTCTCTACCAGTTTCTGCGCCTATCCTCTTCTTCCTCCCCTCTTTCTCGCTCGCTCCCCGTCTCTCTGGACTACACAAAGTTTGGAACAGCAGCATCTCCAGCTGTCCTTCCTAATGAGTCAGATTCTTCCAGGTGGGGTTGATAGCACTCCTTACTTTAAGTCATGTTTCTTAGTATTTTAATAGCAGCATCATACATGCAGTAGTACTTCATGCAGTTGTAACAAGATGAATCTCATCGCATGCATCACTCTCTCCTTTCTTAGTGCTCCTAAGCCTTACTTACAGTTTGTTGGGGGTAAGGCATGTAAATCGGTGTCTGGCTGCAGTGTGGCAGTGCAGTCACCAGGGGGCGGTAATGTGTTAGCCTACTGTCCAGATGGAGGACGGAAAGATGTGCGTAATGCTGTGGAGGCTGCTATCAAAGTCCAGCCAGGGTGGGTATTTTGCAACACAAACATGCACAAAAGAACAAATGTTGGCAGGTTGTTTAACTGCTGGAGTCCTAGCAAATAGAACAAGTGATGCATTTGGGTTTTTATTTACTTAAAAACTCTAAGGACCTAAAACTAACTATAGACAATGCACAAGACCAAAATGATTTAAATAACAGATTTCTCTTATCTGCTGTAGGGTTCGCATGCAACAAATAACACTGAGCAAAAGTTTTACTGTGCTGCTTTCCTCTATGCATCTAATTACATCTTTTTACATTTCTTCACTGCATGTTTACACATGTGCAGTATAAGGTCTGTTTTTCTCTCAAAGTACTAAAAAAGTCTGAAATCCCAGTTTTCTGATATACTTTAGCCACTAGTTTGTGAGTAGTGTTGTTATAAATAAGATTTATTGGACTTTTTTGTTCCATTAACCGCAATTTCCGATGTCTCTCATCAACACAACTGAAAAAGCTCATATTCATCTCATGGCAAGATCTCGAACTGTGAAATGGATGTCATCAAGAAGATACTGTTTAAGTGTTCATCAGTTATTCATCGACCAAGAATCAAACTCTCCATATTTCATGAAAAGTAACCCAGGGTTCAAGCCTTAAAAAACAAATTAAAATAATAAAACTTTTACTAGTGAAATTTGACCCTTATAAAATGCATTCAGTCAGACTTTAAGACGATCAGTCTAGCTACACGGCAAGTTATTTCACAATGTAGTATGGTTGTGAGCATTTATCACCAGTTAAAGTCCAACTTGAAAAAAAAAAAACACAACTCAAGGTTGCTGAGTCATGCAGACTGAATAAACAAAATGTACCTGCAGGATTAGCTATTCAAATAAAACCACAGAATTTTCCGTTGATAAACACACATAGTATAAACTCTTAAAGGTATAGTGATTAATCGCTGTAGTATCCCTAAAAGACATTCATAGTTTCAACTTTGCCATGCCTATATGTATACATGTATGTGTGTGAGACTTATTTGCATTATTTCTGTTCCTAGTTGGATGAAAAAGAGTCCTCCTGCACGCGCTCAGTCACTTTACTCTCTGGCTAAGGGCCTGGAATCAAAGAGGAAGGACATAGCTACATCAATCAATATCCAGACCGGTTTCTCATTGGATGAAGCAGATAGGGAGGTTGAACTCGGCATCAGTAAACTAAGTGACTGGGCAGCTTACTGTGACAAAGTCAAAGGGGGAACCTTGGTGAGGATTTTTCACATATTGTGCCAATAATAGTCAAAGAAGATGACTTTCAGAACATGTATGTTTTTGCTTAAACAGCATTTTGTCCTCCTCTCTCCAGCCCATGCCTCAGTCTGGCTCAGCTCTCTCCTATGCTGAGGCCTTAGGAGTGGTAGGGGTTTTCCTCCCTGACAAGAATCCCCTCCTGTCCATGGTGACACTTCTTGGGGCAGCTATCGCAACTGGCAATGCTGTTATCTTGGTCCCCAGTCAGAAGTACCCACTACCTGCTTTAGCATTTATCCAGGTCAGTTTTAAAATGTTGAATCTGTTGTTTGGTGTTAACATAAAAACAAAGAGACACAAAATGGAAAACTAGCTTAGATTTAAGTTATGATGTATGTGAAGGATGTGACTTATTGGCATCGCTGAATTTCAACAGGGTATATTCAGTGTTGCATTTTTTATTTTTTAAAGGTTTGTTTTTGGGCATTTTGTGCCTTCATTTGATAGAGGATAGGACAGTGATAGAGTCGGAAACAGGGAAGAGAGCGAGGAGAGACATGCGGCAAAGGGCCCCAGGCAGGACCCGAACCCGAGCCGCCCGCGTACATGGGGCGCGCGCCTCATCCATTCTGCACCTGCGCCCCTTCAGCGTAGCATTTTGTATGGACTTTACAACCTAACTTAGGAAACAACTTGCATATAGAGCAACGGGCCACAGAAGAGTGTGTTCTGAACCTGGAGTTTCTGTATTCATATGCAGATGCATGTTAATTATTTTCTGCATTAGGAACAAGTAGAGCGGTAGAGCAACTGGCTGATTATCTTAATTAATCTCTAATGATATTTATGGAAATAAGCTGAATTTATTTTTTTACACAGATATCTTGGAAAGTAGAAAAAAATGCTCTTCAAGTGGATTGAACCCTGACTATAGAATCTACAGTCCTTGAGGCTTCAAAATTGCTGAGACAGTCATGTGCAGCTGAGTCTCATCTGTGTAGAAGTCTACATATATATTAGAATGATAATAAGAGGGGGATAGTGGGGTCTATGGTAAGGTCGCTTTCCTCATGCATAGAGGCTGTAATCTTTGGAGGAGGTAGCCTAGGTTTGACTTCTTACCTGCATGACATTACTTACTCTCCGTTCCATGTTACCTTCTTTATCTTTTGTCCTACATTTTAAAATATAGCTGTAAAAATAGATACATACACTGGAGATCAAAATTAGAGAACAATTTATGAACACTTGATTTATTCCAAAATAATGTAATCTTTAATGCTCAACATTTGAAGGATTTTTTTTGTTGTGGCCATACCATGCTACTGGAACATTGTTTTAAAACAGATAAAGGAACTTCAACAAAAAATAATTATTTTGTGGAAAACACAGTGATCCAAGTTTAAGAACAGCAATGCCTGTAGGACAAAGAAAGATTATAGCAAAATTTTCTGAAGGTTAGAGCAGTCAAAAATTAGTAGGAAGTGTACAGGCCTTTGCTTTGAATGACTTGAGCACATCTACAGCCACAGGACGTCAGCAGTCTCTCACACTGCTCTGGTGTGATTTTGGTCCACTCTTCTTCCAGTCTCTTCCACAGTTCAGTGACTGTAGTGGGTTTATTGGCCATAACTTTGTCACCAAGGATTTTCCAGAGGTTTTCTCTTGGATGTAGATTAGGACTCTAGGCTGGCCATTTCAATATTTCAGTGTTTTCAGTTTCAAAGAGCTGCTTTACACATTTTGCTGGTTGACATTGAGCATTGTCCTGCATGAAAATTACTGTCTGATTAGGTGATGAACGCAGGGAAGGAATCATATGTTGTCAAAGAAGGTTCTGATAAACATTTTCATTCACTCAGCCATGTAGCTGTACACGAGGCCCAACTCCTGCTGCAGAAAACATTCCCCAAACATGACACTTCCTCCTCAACTTTTCACTGACTGTTTTATTCACTTTGGGTTCAGTCTTTCCCCAGTTTGATGATTTACAGAATGTTTTCCATTGGATCCAAATAAATTAAACTTGCTTTCATCACTTAAGTGAACTTTGGACAAGTTTTCTTCTGTCCACACAACATGTCCCTCAGCAAAGGTTAGTCTAGCTGTTTGATTCTTTCTGCTAATGAGAGGTTTGGTCACTGCAGAGTGGGCTTTCAGTCCAAATGTTCTTAAATGTCAAGACACTGTATGATGAGACAGAGTCCCTGTTCAGTGATGAACTAGCGAGCAATTCCTGCTGCAGTGTTAAACCAATTGTCCATTGAGGTTCTCCATATTATTCTGTCCTCTCTTTTAGCTGTCTTTTGTGGATGACCAGTCTTCTTGGTGGACTTGAATGAGTTTGTGACTTTCTAAAGATGTAATATTCTTGAAATCACAGATTTAGAACAGCCAACTTCTCTTGCTGTGGCTGACAGGGTCATCCCTTTGGCCTTCATCTGGACAACCTGCTGCCGGAGGGTTTCGGTCACTTTAGAATGGCTCACTATCTTGTGAAGTCAGTGAAAACAGGAAGTTAGACTGCAAGTTAAATAGGGTTTGTCAGATAAGTAAGGAAATTAGCACCAGGTGCCAAACTATAACCAATTACTGGGAGGTATCTGAAAGTGTTCTCTAATTTTGATGAGTGTTCTTTTTAAATATTTCATTTAAGTTTTTTATACTGTGCTTCACATTATATGTAACACATGCAATATGCTTAAAATTCTGCTCTTTTACTCGTGTCTGGGTCATTTTAAAACAAGACAATTCAGAGAACTTGAAATGTAGGAAATTGTGGATTGTTCTCTAATTTTGATCTCCAGTGTATATCTGTAAAAAAGCAGCAATAAGAGCTCTAATGTTAAAATACAAATGTAGAAAAACATAGGCCAAAGAGGCAGCTCTGAAGTACGCCAAAGTCAAACAGCTAACTGCCTTTCTAACACCAATTTATATCTGTAGCCCCTTTTTTCTTCCTTCTCTCCTCTCTAGGTCCTCCAGGCTTCAGACCTACCAGCAGGTTTGGTAAATGTCATTACTGGAAGTAGAGACCAACTGACAGTGGCTCTGGCTAATCACAGTGTCATCAAGGCCATCTGGTATTGGGGCAGTGCTGAGGTAAGGATTTAACACAAACATGAGACCAAAAAAAAATAAACCTTAGGCCTCTCAAAAAGCAGAGTTCTCCTTCCTTCCACATAGTATTATCTTTAATCTTGCTCTCTGATTTTCCTTTGTAGGGCTGTCAATACCTCCAGCATACCTGCACTAGCCCCCTGAAAACACTGCGCCTGTTCCGTCAAAACGATGATGGGGAGGATGGAGGAAACGACTGGTGTCATCCACTGGTCCTGGAGGAGATGTGGAGGAATGCAGTTCAGTGGAAAAGTGTCTGGATTCCCACAGCATAAAAAAAACTAATGGAGGGTAAATGTTAAATGTAAATGTTAAGAAGGAAAATTGTATAATCATCCTCTATACTGTGAACTGTGACCTTTAGACTAAATGGAAGGAACATTTAAAACAAGATGTTTGTGGGATTACCTTAACTCAAAGTACACTAACACCCTCCTCAGTTAGTGTTGCTACACCTGTCAAGCTTGTTTTGCTGACAGAGACAGTTTATGATGTCATGACTTCACTCTCATATCACTGAACAGCTTTTATTTAGCATGGAAACTGTTTACATTTAACAACTGAGTCAGCCAAATACTAACGATTGGTTTTAAAAGCAATACTACAGTTTTAGGCTATGGTTGTTAGGCTGAGAGTAGATAAAAGCTGTGTTTTTAATAGCTACTTCTTGTTGGCCATTGTTACAACATGTTATGGCCGAGTATCTTTGCAACAGATATGAAACATAATTGAAGTCTAAGGTATATATAACAGGTATGTAACAGGCTTGCAGAAAAACTGGAATCCACGAATTCAGACAAATAAGGTAAAAAATTGAGATATTCAAGGAAATTTATGGAAATTTATTTATAATGTATGCTGTAAATCCACAGATGTTCAAAAGCTTTCAAAGAGATTGTTTTTCCCATAAATTAGCTTGAAACTTAAAATTATGAGAATATACAAAACATTTTTCTTCAATTGAAATAAAGTTTTACAAAATCAAAAATCACTGAAGTTCCCCCACATGTGGATCAAAGCGCTCCTACAAATCACATCTTGTCAAAACAAAAGTTAATATCTCTTCTTATTCAATTACAAAAGATTAAACGCAATAGATGTTACATGAAGGTTGCCATAGAAGAAGCTACAGAGGTTTAATCTGGAGCAGAAGAAGCCACAGAGGTTTATTCTGGAGCAGAAGAAACCACAGAGGTTTAATCTGGAGCAGAAGAAACCACAGAGGTTTACTCTGTAGCAGAAGAAGCTACAGAGGTTTGATTTGGGCTGAATTTGAAGATAAAACATAAAGCAACTAAAAGAGATGACACTGAATTGAAGAAGGTTTTAGATGGAACTTGTTGAAGATTATATGTGTGGAGAGGGGTGAAATTTTCCTTTGGTCCAACAAAGACAGGCATTCTAGGTCATTCCTACTAGTGCCAAGTCCACCTGACATTTGCTATTGCTCTGCTGTTTCTGCAATGGTAAACACATGACTAAGACTTTCTACCTCTCTTTTGCAATCATGCTTATTTTTTATTTAGTCACCACACCTCTGCATGATTTATCACAAGTATCTTGGTTTTAAGGTTTGTCTTTCCAGACAACTTTACAGGTACCTAGTCCCTAGATAAAAAAGTATTCAAAGCACTTTTGATCATTTGAACTACCTTAGCTGAGTTATAAGGATATCATTATTTTGTTAAAACATTTTGGTTAAAGTAGATGCATTTCTTACAACTTACATCTTTTTCAGTCTTCAACTTGAATCTTCACCCGCCTTACAGTTCTCTGAACAAAAGTCTTTGGATCATGTTTTGATTCAATCTGAATATGCAAATACTCTGTACTGTATATCATTATTACTGTATAATTATGCTGTAGTTTGATGCCATGGAGCTATTCTTTAAGCGACATTCCCTGTAAAATGGTAGCTTGTTTTAATATCCTCCCCTCGCATTGTCAGAAGGTTTCACACAGATCTGTTAAAGGGCTTAAGGCACTGTGGGCCTTGTGGTCTGTATTCCATCAATAAAAGAAGATACTGTTTAATGGCTTTTATTACTTTTGTTGTTCTTCTAGCTAGATTAACCCTATAAGTTCATACTGTACGTGGCCAGCAGAGCTGCTTGGCTATTGATAACACTGTTATCCAACTGAAATACACATTTTTGTTTACATGGTCTTTTATTCAGAGATTAATGTCCCCCTGATTTTAATAACTTTGATAATTCTTTTATATCCTAACTACTTGAGTTCAAGACCAACTGCAGTTTAACCATGTGCTTACCTGTTACCCTCAACTTTCACTTGTGTTTGGTGCTAAGTGGCAGTAATAGCCTGTTATGACGCTAATATGCTAAACATTGCAAGTGTACACCACTATCACATCAACATATTAGCATTTCAGAACATGTTTGCACGATGATGTTGGTATGTAGCTCAAAACACCTCCTCATAGTCAAAGTCATTTCAGAGTTTGGAGTTTTTGAAGTAAAAGACAACCAATTGCTTGTAAATATAGTTAATTTTTTGTTTTGGAAAAATGATACAGGTAAAGTGCAGCCTAAATGATGCTGTCAAAAACAGGGTAGCTAAATCAACACAGAGAAAAATAAAATCAACCACAGGCTTTTGTGTTTCAATTTTTGTCAAGGATAAAACTTAACTTAAAACTCAAACCATTGTATGTGCTGTAATGCCAGCAGTGCATGTGCTTTTTTCTTCTATCTATATTTTTAACTTTGTTTATCTTGTGGCTTTACTAGTTATTACCAATCAACACAGTAAAATAGAGCCAGAGTTACAAAAACTTACTTGCTATGGTCAAGATACTTGCTATACTGGTTCCCATTTTAACTCCCTGTTCCTTTTTTTATTTTTCCAAACTAGTTCCAGCCGGTAAAGCACCCTTTCACCGCCATTGTGACAAAAACAGAACAAAGTAACAGGAAGGATGGCCTTGAGGCTGGTATGCTGAGTCACAACATGACTCGGCACAATCCTCAGTTGAACTTGATGCTGCTTCTGGACAAGATTGAGCAATTGTGTTTTATGACACAGCACAGAATAATAAAGGGTTGAACTAATTTGCTGAGTCACTTTATTGAAGGATTTTTAGGATATAAAGAATAGCTAAGCACCTTTATTTAGCAGCAAAGCTTTTTTGCTGCCTAGTTTATAAAATGTCAGACAAGTTCTGTTCCTTTTCATTACATTTGGGAATTAAATAGAAAACTGAACATACAGTGCTTAACAAATTTATTAGACCACCTGTCATATTTCTTGCAAAGACCATCATCCAGCATCATGAAGTGCTTTAATGCAGACTCTTTCATTTTCAGTGAGCTCTCAACATTTTACCATTTTGAACAGGAATGAGGGATTTCAAACTGAATTCACCCAAATTTGAGCCAGCTTACTGGGCTTCTCTGAGAAGTCAAAAATTAATAAAGCATAACATTCAACTGCTAAAACTCATTTTTCTGTTCAGGAATGCAAGTAAATAACTATGATTTGACATATTAATCAAGAAATATTAATGTGCTTTACTATTTTTTCAGTTTTTTGTAAATCAGTACATTTGAAAATTCATGGATAACAATAATAATTATATTTTAGCATTGAAAATATCATTTTGGTTAAAGAGCTTCTACATATTGGTGTATTAACCATTGCAGAAACATAAAAATGATTTGGTAATTACCAGTGCTGTTAATTTAGGGCAGCTGTGGCATAAACCTTACTTTGGTTAGATGCCTTCCATTAAATAGAGTATTTTTAAGATTAATTCATATTGTATATTTTACCCATTTTTATAAAAATATATATGCATACAATTAGTTGAATGTGAAATAAAACATGGTCATTTTGTGAGATTCTTGCTGAAATCAAAGAAGTAAAAAAGTTCAGTTGATAAATAATAACCCACTTCAATAGATGTGGCACTCTGAACAAACAGAGAAAATAAATGTAATAAGGCCATTTTACAGACTGCATGTCGATTTTCATTTGTGGTTGTTTTTGAATTAGGGAAAAGCGATACATTTGATAAATTTTTAATAGCACCTTGTACTGCAATTTCAATGGTAACATTTTTTGTTTGCATTGATTTTCTTGATTTTTTTCCACGTTGAGATAAAATAAAAAAAATCCTAATCACAGAATAACTATTTCAGAGCAAATCAGAGTTTTAATTTTAATTCACCTAAAATCAAGATTTTGACCTCTTAAGACACCTAGGACCTTTGTGACTGGCACGTCAGCATAAAGTCAAGAAAGTATTTAACCTGAAATAAAGAAGATAAAAATGCAACCTCATCGCTTTTACACAGTTTTACCAGCGTCATGTGTGACCTTTGTAATTGGCGGAAGCGTTTGCTGTGACGTTACGTCTGTCATGAGATCAGCCGTTGGGTATAAATAGACGGAGCGGCGCCTCCACCATTTCAGAGTAGGGGAGAAACCATAAGGAGTTCTTGCTTCAACAGTGTTTGAACGGAACTTCTTGCTTCGTCCCGATTTCTTTCCAGCTCGTGTGCATTCCGGACAAGACAATCCTTTTCTACTTGAACACTACTGAAAAAAGTCGCCGTAAAGCTCTATTTTTGTACCTTTTTGTTAAGAAAAAGCACAAGAAACGCCAGCCAAAATGGAGTCCCAAGTGCGTCAGAACTACCACCGCGACTGCGAGGCCGCCGTCAACAGGATGGTCAACATGGAGCTGTTTGCCTCTTACACCTACACTTCTATGGTGAGGAAACGCACATTTCTACGAGAAATTGTTGTAAACTGCAAATTATTGAATGCAAATGATGTGCTTATACGTTGTGATATCTTAAATCTTCAACTCAAGATGGTTGAGCATGGTATTTTTGCATGTAACTATAATATGACACCACCGCTTCTGAGCTATTTCTCATATATTGTCACAGTGTTAAGTAGCACGATAATAATGGCGTACCTGTTCTGCAGTTCTCTGTTTATCAGTGATAAGCAGGTTGCCAGATAGCCAGATAAGGAGTACTCTAGCCTCAATTCACCTCACTGACGATAAAATGCTGTGTCATGCTTACTGCACAGTTAATCCCTTTGACTAAATGCTATCTGCGTCCTTACACACTACACTCCAAAGTAATGACACATGCTTGACCACTGGCTGGCTGCATAAGTACTGTTTGTCACAACCTTTATCTGCCAAATAATTATGGGTTGTGTCCTCTAATAACTGTTTATTTCCTCCCCTTTTGTGTCTCACAGGCCTATTACTTCTCCAGGGATGATGTGGCCCTTCCAGGCTTTGCCCATTTCTTTAAGGAGAACAGTGATGAAGAGAGGGAGCATGCTCAGAAGCTGCTGTCCTTCCAGAACAAGAGGGGAGGACGCATCTTTTTGCAGGATGTCAAGGTGTGTACAGACCCAACAGCTGGTGTTATGACCTAAGTAACCACACCCTGTATGCTGGTAGAGATAACATGCCATGCTTAAATGTTGCCATGTTCATTCCCTTTTGCTGTATACTCTTAATTATTGAACTGAACTTCATATAAGTAGGGATAATATTTTAAATATTTGTCTCAACTTCACTGTTGGTTGCAGTTCTGAAAAAGTATCTTCTGCTAATTTTTTTCTCCAAATACACAAGGTTTAATATAAGCATTCAGCCAGGTATAATGGAATTTTGTTTGCTCTCACAGAAACCTGAGCGTGATGAGTGGGGCAGTGGGCTTGAAGCCATGCAGTGCGCCTTGCAGCTGGAGAAGAATGTCAACCAGGCTCTGCTGGACCTGCACAAGCTGGCCTCTGATCACGCAGACCCACACGTAAGTTAAAGGAGAGATCAGCAAATAAGTCAAAATTAGTATGTGTAGTAAACTTCAAAAATATTTTGTCTTCACCACACCAACACTGTTTCTCTGCTCCTGTCCTCAGCTGTGTGACTTCCTGGAGACTCACTACCTGAACGAGCAGGTTGAGGCCATCAAGAAGCTGGGTGACTACATCACTAACCTGACCCGCATGGATGCCCATAACAACAAGATGGCAGAGTACCTGTTTGACAAGCACTCCCTGGGCAGCAAAAGTTAAATGCAAAGCCAGGATTAAGCATCTCATGAAAGTCAAGACACGAAGGCCTTAAAGAATAAACACACCTTTCTGCTTTATCTGTTCACTCACTCAGCATAACTACAAATCTAATCTGCCTTGACTATTAAGATCAGTTCTCGTTTGATCTGGTGGTGTCGCTGTCAAAGTGTCATGGTAGCATATATTTCCATCAGGTTATGGCTTTGCCCTCATGACCTAGAATTCTCCTGACATTTTTAATAACTTGTGACTGATTCTTTTATGTTCTGAAACTAAATAAAAAAAAATTTGAGCTGGACTTCATTGTGTGTTTGCATCTGTCACAGGGCCTATTCAGTGTTTACCAGTGGGCAATGTTAAATCACAGAGCACTGAATTCAGATAGCTGGGTTTAAATGGGGTCATAGTTTCAAAATGTACATGTGAAGTTAAAATAATGAGGTATTTATTCCTCATGAATCCATTAAGGGTGCTCATGATAATCATAATCAGTCCAAATATTGTCCATAAACTTGAAGAGGTTTTCTTGGCTTAAAATACACCTGTTTCTATTAAACAGAAACTCTTTTGGATGAGAGAACACAAATTCTATTTCTTCCCAGGCTACTATTAATAGAATACTCAGAAATACCTATATTGCTAATAGCCATGCAAAAGTTATGTAGCCATTTACAACATCACATTGGTGACCAAAGTGCTTTACGAAAGAAATCTACATTAAAAAAACGCACAAAACAAATCCATAAAATGGAAAATAAAAGCTTTAATAAATACAGACTAAATAGATAAAGTGTCACACTTCTACAAGGTATTAAAAGCCATTGTGAAAAGATATGAGATAAAAAGATATAAGTCAGAGATAGCACACATCTCAGAGGGGAGAATATGACCTCAAGCTCCGACGTAGGCAAAGAGTTAAAATCTCAGTTAAGTAGGATGGGGCAAGAGCTTTAAAAACAAATATTAAAAGTTTAAAATCAATTCTAAAATGGACTGGAAGCCAATGAAGAGAAAAGAAAATCAGAGTGATGTGCTCTCATTTGGTTGTGTTAGTCAAAAGACGTGCAGCTGCATTTTGCACAAGTTGAAGACGTCTAACTGAAGAGCGGGAGGCACCAACGTAAAGTGAGGGCTCAAAAGGTCTGCATTTGGAAAGAAGATGTAATGATAAAAGCTTGCCTTAACTACATTGTCAATTTGTTTTTCAAATCTTAGATGATTTCACAGATTTCTGACAGTCAGACTGAACCTAGAAGACAAAGCATTAAAGCCAGCATCTTCAAACACAATAAAGTCTGTTTTTTCTTTATTTAAGTGCAGGAAATCTTGGCAGTCTAGCAAAGAATTTTGTTCAACACTTTCTTTGGCTTCATTGGTAGATTTGTGAACTGTCCATGTAACAGTTAAAAAAATGCATTGTGTCTGGCTATGATTGACCTAAGTGTCAACATATGTAATGAAAAAAGAAAAGGGCCAAGAATAGATCCCAATGGGACCTCACAGAAGAGAGAAGCAGTAGTTGAGAACAGTTCAGCAATCATTACAGAAACGCCTCTATTAGACAAGTAAGCCATGGTAGAATTATAATGCTGGTCATCGGTAAACACAAGTTTTAGTTGACAGCATTGTTGATAAGTGTGCAATCCCGCTAAACAGGTCCATCACTGACAGATGATTCAAACCAAACAAAAAAGACAATTAAAAGAAGCAGAAAATGTGAATATTCACATGTAAAACCTAAAAAGGTGAAGTCTTTAAAATAACAAAGTAGAGAATGTAGCAGAAAATTAAAGTTTAAGTAAATCAAGCTTATTTCTTTGTTTTGTTGATGAACTTTTACTTTCCACTGTACAATAAACACAGGAAGTTGTTATGCGGTGTGTGACTGTTGTGCATGGTTGCCATCTGCTGGACAAGGTTGATGCAGAGCCTTCAAGACAAATTAACTTTCACTTTTTTTTTATTACTTCTCACCTGGAATCTTGTACTTGGCTTTAGTTGTTTTTTAAAAAATACCCTTTTTCCCATTAATGCAAATAATTAATTGCTCTCAAACGAGACACTAATTCAATTTCCCTCCACTGTGAGAGTGAACCCCCACAATGTAAAATAAGGACACCTTCACATGTAATTTTCACAAGTAGCTGTCATATCAGAATCTTTGTAAGTTTTTCACTGATTTGGAGAGAAATCAGCCCATATTTCACTTTGTTTGTGGGACTGGCCAGTGAAGATGGACGTGCAGTGGAGGTGGACGGTAAGTAGTAAGCTGTGAGGGATATAGCGAAGGATTAACAGGAGGGGGAGGGAGAGGGGGAGGAAGGGGTGTCTGTGTGCAACGACTTCTCAGCAGTCACTGGTGCTGGATTTATAACGACTACGCTTGTTTGGATGCAAATAAATAGAAACTAAAAAGAAACCAAGAAGCAAGAGACGCCACAAGGTGAGCTAAATGTTTTTATTGCTTTATTTTTTCTAATTTCTTGGATTTTATTTTATTTTTTAACCTTTGAGCTTGATTTCTTATTTATAAATAATATGATAATTGGTTATTCAGTTCATAATAAATAGAAACTAGGAGGGGGGCAAACAACTTTATGTTTAATTGTCTGATCACAGGATATTTTTTATGCTTTTCCCTAGAAATTATCATTAATGAATGTTAGTATATATCTGTTATGGTTTGATATGTCTACTATGGCATTCTTAACATTTACGAATGAACTTAACCAAGACAGCTCCTACATGAGAGAAACATTTGATTTTACACATAATGGAAGATGTTTCCTAAACTGGAGTAGATTAGTTTAAGTGGATTATTGGAGGCTAGTGAACAGCTATTTGCAGAGTCTGCGTTCACGTGCAATTACTAAATACACCTGTGTTGCATGCAAATGTACCCTAACAGCCCATTGGGCTTACAACCTTCCAGTACTATCACCACGAAATAGTGTCGCTTGAAGTCTGTAGGATAAGCAGAAAAAAGCTCTAATGGATGACTGATGCTGTCTTGAATGCAGAATTTCTTGGCTTTTAAAAAATTGCAGCTGAAAAACAGCAGTGGATTTAAGTTTTTATGTCAACTGTTGTGGTTTTGTCCTGAATTTCTTATGAAAAGATTATACATGAAGCATGTATTACAGGTCAAGTTGATAATACAAGCGAGAGACTATCACAAGCAAAATGTGATTTTGATCCATGCAAGTCAAGCAGAATTTTTTGTTCTGAAAGAGAGAAATGATGAATTAACGGGATTATGACTATTTGTTTACTGTATTTACCCCAAGACAAGATTTAAACTCATCTTAATGCAAAAAAATGAACTTTGTTTAACCTGATACTTTGTCGACTTTGTTGACTCTGTTTCCCCAAGTAACAAGTTATTCTTTTTTGTTTTCTGGAGATCTGGACTGATTTATGTCCACATCTAAAGACAAACTTTTCGGGACAAACCAGCATTTTAATCCAAGGTTATGGGATAATCAAGTCAACATCTCAATAAAACAATTAGGAATTAATTGTTATCACGATAAAACTGAACCATTGTAGATATATCTGATTCTTATCAAATGCCAGTATTACCTACGTGTGCAAGTAAATACCTTCAGTGTTTGGGCTGGGTGAGGGAGCCTAATGGGGCCTAGGGTCAGTTCAAAGCCATGAGCTTTTAGAAGGATAAAATTCCCCCGCCGGCTGTTCACCTCCAATCAGTCTGCAGGCAAATCAGAGCAGAGAGCCTGTGCAAAAATCTGTGCAAACAGCAGCAACTATCTGAAACTTTTGGTCCAAACAGTTGAAGGTGGTTCAAAAATGAATTGTTTTGATTTAAAAATCTAAAAATAGCTACTTCAGCTCTATTTTTTTTTTAGTTGATCAAATTTTTATCATTATCATCAATCAATCATTCTAAGTACATTTTGAAATCACACTCAAATTGTTTGGCAATCTTCCCATCAGCAGTTTTCCCACAGTGCATTTTGGGCATTAGACACTTCTTGCACCGTGAGTGAAGTTGCTAACTCTGTTAGAAGTCCCATCATAATACATTTTGGATAGTATATTATACATCAGTTTTTTTTTTCCAAACTTGTCTTCTGGTGGCCCACTTTAGGAGGTACAAGCCATCATAACCCAACATCTTTGTTTCTATACATTATAGCTTGTCAAGTCTACCTTTTGCTCCATCCTCAGCTGGTTGGTTGGGATGATAGCTGATGGATAACATTAAGTCTGGACTCCTTCTGGTCCTGACCTGAAGTTTTCTTTTTCACAAGCTTGGAAGAAGCCTCACCGCCTCCATCACATAGGACAACATATGTAGTCATGGGCCATGGGTCCCAACCCAGACTTTGGGAATGAGTGCTGTACATGATGAAAGAGTACTTTCTGGTCCAGTTTGCACTTGGCCTACCTCGCGTGGCAAAAATATTTAAGATCACGTAGCTTTTCAAAAAGCACTTGAACATGTTGTTTTGAGTTGGATTTGAACAGAATTTTTTGGTGTTGGGAAGTTTCCACGGTGTAGTTTGACTTAAAAACTTAATTTTATCTTGCATAAATGTACAAGTAAAATTGAGTTGTTATAACTTTAAATGGCTAAGGACCTGCTAATGAAGAAATACTGTTTTTTTCTGGACTGGTTTTTTTTTCAGTTTCTTAATCTTTTAATAATAAGTTTCCTCTAATGATTTGAGTTTTATCAACTTATCGAAGTTACTCTGTAAGTATATTTCCACTACTTAAAATTTTTTGACGTATTTTCACCTTGTTTGGTTTTACATTGCAGTATGCACTCATGGGAAAAATATTCTAGTTAGAGCAAGTTCCTCAAATGATCTGATTATTTCATAAAGTTGACAGTTAATTTTCTAACTGGTTAATCAAGTTGCTAATTTATTCAGCACGAAACCTATTTTGAAAAGGTGGCAGCTTTTCTAAAATTGAGATAGTGGTATAATCCTGTTTTTGCTGGATTAGAGTAAAAACATGCAGACATTACAATAATTGTCAACCATGTGATTACATTTCTTAAGTTTCCTAGTACAACTGAAGCTAATGAGAGTGATGGCAGGTTTTCAGGGATGTTTTGTTCCCCTCATGGGTCTGGGTTCTTGGAGGAATAGTCCTGGGATAGCTGGCCTGTAACCTTTATCCTAAAACAAAAGTGCCAACCTCATGATGGCCCCCAGACAAACGATGAGCAAAGTGTCAAATTTCCTGTATATCCAGCTGCAAAGATATCCCATGTGCAAAAATACAGTCTAAACTGCAACTTCCATTAGTCTCCTTGAGCTATTCTTCAACTATGAAACACTGTCACTGGTTTTCTATAGTAGATAAAAAAAACAATGTTACCTTGAATTAGATGAATGTCAGCTAAATGTAAGCAAGTTGCATATCCCTACTGTAAGACACCCAACAGATAATAAACAGCAACACACACTTGTACCCATCAGCACATTTTCTTCTTTTTTTCTTATTAATTTTTCTTTAAAGAAAAAAAATGAATAAAGAAAATCTTTGTTGACCCTATATATCATATGAAATGGTTTATTACAGCTTTTAACACTTTCATTGGTGGTTACACCTTTAGCTGCTCATAATGAGCCTTTATTTGATTGTAAATTGTCTCTTTTCACAGGGTTTCCATTTAACTTTTTCTTGGCATCATCACTTCAGATGTCTTTAAATGTACACAATTTCTTTATTGCCATTTGAACCAAGTAAACCTTTGACATAGTCTACAACCTGCTTTAGTTTGTGAAACTCTTTAGTTACAGGGAAATTCAGCCTTCAGATCGTCTGTGAAGGTTTTCAGTTATTCAAAGCCTGATCCAAACAGTAATCTAACTGCCTTTTGGCTCAAGCTTCAATTTCAGTTTCCAGACATGACCTCACTGATGGAAGAATCTGGCATCAGTCCAGCCTAAATCTGCAGTGGCCCAGATAACAGCTGTGCACATTATCCTGATTTTGGGGTGTTCTGAACCCGAGCTAAAACATCAGGATGAAACGAGGAGAGTCCTGGCAGAGAGGTCAGAATGATGCAGCATTAAGAGCCTTCTTCTATTTAAAGTACCCACAGCAGCAACATAAGCCGCAGACCAATATTAGACTTTAATTTAATATCAAATATCCATTCATTTTCCTCTAATATGACTTTGCCATTTTAAATCATTTCATGTTATTTTTCAAAGTGACTGCTCCCATAAAAACCTAATATATTTGATGGTTGTGTGTTTTGCCTGAGGTTTTTGTGTCCAACAAAACCATTAAAGGCCTGCTGCAGTTTTCAGTGGACAGCAGTGGACACTTTCCATTCCCTCTATGGCAGAGACCATTAAAGGCATTTTTACACAATGTGATTGTACAGAAAAAGCTTAAATTATGTTTTTCTAATTCCTAAATAAACAAAATAGACTTTGAAAAAAATATTCTTTTGCAGGTCAGGATCATTAGGGCTGTAGTGGAGGGCAACGCTATAGACTATATAAAACAACATAGGCTCTGTGACATCATTTATTGCTTTCTAGAGAATTTATTTGAAGGTAAATGATGGAAGGTGCCATGTTGGAAATACTGACCGAGACAACATTCCTGTCACAGACAAAGACAGGGTAGATGCATGTCTTCAGCTTCTCGCAAACAGTAGCAAAATTCTTGTGTATCAGTGAAGTTGGTTTCAACCCTAGGATAGAGGTTATTCTTAGCTGGACTAGATGTCAAAACGTACAGGACAGAGATTAAAATAAGAGTAAAACACAGCAATATCTGCACAAGGTAAGGACATTCGGACTGTTCAGAGATACTCACTGTTCACTGAAAGACACAGTGGGCCATGAGCCAGAAATCAGACTTCTGATGTTTATATTTACCTGATTTTAAGTATAATAAACCATTTTTTTAGAATAACCTTTCTTTACTCATTTCTGCTTTTATAATGTCTATTTTAATGTAATAGTGTTTGGGTAAACACATGTTTTTCTGCTTATTTGGGGGCAAAAAATTCTCAGAAGGGGACTGAAAAAACATTCTGTCTTTCACATTCATTACAGGCCAATCGGTGGTAGCCTGCTCACAGCTGAAAGTGCTATCATAGTTTTCCAGTGGTGGAGCCTGATGGTCTTCAGGACAGTTCTGATTAAGAACGGCAGCTCCCCAGCCTGCATCACTCCCCATTCAGAGTTCCCTGCCTTACTGAACACCAGTGCTTTACGAACTCTCTTCAACTTAATGAGGGCAAATTGAAAAATTAACAGTCCTAACCAGTAGAGGTGAATGGAATTTTGTCATCTAAGTAGCTGTTGCTTTATTCTTCTAATGGTTGATAACTAGACAAACTACAGTATGCAGCACGGTACGTTTACTTTATGATAACATTTTCAGCTGTTGAAGAGGAAAACTGGGCTGAAATAACTAGTTTCAGAGTGGTTCATTGTTGTTTCTTCACTTGAAGCCAGCAGACTCAAACGGCTAATCAGACACATTGAGGTGGAAGAACATGTAGCTGAGAGCCAAAGCACACACTGCAAAATAGCACCACAAACAGAGGCTTTCTGGGTGAAAGTGGAGAGCTTTAAAATTTTTCAGCAAAGCATACAATTGAGCGAACATTGTTTTTGAGCCCTTGTTTACCTAAAACTTGCTAAATTAAGAGTAAAAACTATACCCGTTTTCTGCGCTGTATAGCCTAGCTTCTCCAAGTGCATCCTGTTTGAAGGGACAATGTCCACTGGAATCACTGAGGGCTAGTGCGACTACTATTGCCGACTACCTCGTACAACCCAGCTTCAAAAATACTGAAATATCCCTCCACCCTAAGAAACAAAACAAACAAATAAAGCTTTCTGTGATATATTTTTTGCCTACCAGCACCATTAACATGTAAACCATCATTCTTTTAATCAAATTTGGTGTAATAATGGGATAATAAAATAATTTTAATACACTATTCCATTTATCATTTGGATATTTGCAAGACCTTTGCTTTGAGTACTTGTCAGGCAGTTAGTAAAATGTCTGCAGTGTTAATAAAGTTGGATAGCAAATTAGCATTGTGCTACTACAAAGCTAACCAACTGATGCTGTGGCTTCATACTGACTGCACAAACATGAATATCAATTTCTCCAGCCTATCTAGAGAGTCAAAGAGCATATTTCACACACACATAAACACACTCTCTCTAATCCCTTGCTTATGCAATCCAGGGAGATAAAAGGTTTAATATAAGACAGCTATACTTAAATCTCATCTCGTTATGGAAATATGGTGTGTTTACAGTGTGGGTACACCTCTCTTCCATAGCCGCCATGGGAGTGGATAATTGGCAGAAGGAGAAAACAGGGGCGGGGTGAAGGAGTCATGATAGTAGGATGGGCGGAGAAAGGGGAGGAGACCAGAGAGCCAAACGTCCTTAATTTGTTTAAGCCAAGGGATTTTCGGATTACCTTTGGCAATTAATCTTGTTATATGGCTGTGCAGCAGTGGGGGGACGTCTACCATGGGTGAGGCCTGTCTGTGTGTTGAAACATCAGTGTGAGTAAGAGAAGGGCAATATTAATGCCCCTTTAAATCCTTATATTTTAATGAGTTAAATTCACAGATGGCCTGATTTAGTCAAGTCAGGTTTATTTATAGAGCACCATTCATACATAGGGCAAACTAGAGTACTACACAGTCAAAACAAAGCATTGAGAACATCATCAGGCAAAAATAAGACATTAAAACACAAAATATACTTAAATATGATCCCAACTAAAACCCCTGCTTAGGCTCATGTCCTCTCTGAAAGGTTCATTTCATGTATAAAAAAATACAACAATTTCCTTTTAAAGTCACTTTTAACCCCATTAGTTATTTCCAAATAACCTGTTGATTAGACTTGAGTTCTCACACTGCATATTTGATGGGTCCTTCCTTGAACCCTAAAACTAGTCTTAATCTTTGTCTCTTCAATATTTGGACAAAAATAACTGATATCTGAATTCCAGGGATATATGATGTTTCATGTTTTTTACCTGTGCTTCACTTACCACGAAGAGACAAATGCAAGCTGTGATATGAGCATGACCATTGCTGGTGTAATTATGCAGCCTGTTCCAAATGTGTGTTTAACAGTTGCCAGGAGGACTTTTGCCTTCACTTGGTAGGACCCGACTAGGAAGAATCCTTCCTACAGAGGAAGGATCCTGGACTTTAAGAAAAACCTAGTTTATTCAATATGGCTGCTGTCAGGGATTGGAGCCAAAAGCCCCTTTCAACAACCAAACAGCTGATGTAACTCAGGCTTCATGCAGTATTTTCCACTATTAATGGTTACTTACTACTTTTATTGCTCGGACTTATTCCTGCTGTGCTTTTTGCCTTTTCTAACCCAAATTACACAGGCAACAAAACAACCTTTTTCTTAAGTATTCTCCTAATGAGTGCTGGTGATTTAAGGCAGTGGTTCTCAAATGGTTTGGCATGTGAATTTGTATAACCTTGCAATGTCATGGCAACTGTACAACAAAAGAAACTGTATCATACTTTACAGCAGCTTTTATTGCATGAACATGTTGGGCCTTGAGATTTTGTCTTGTTATTGGGTTTGCGTTGGAAAAAAAGTTTGAAAACCCCTGGTTAAAGGGATGCCAGAAGTGCCCATTTTGTCTCACTTTTTTAAGTAGAAAATGATATTCAACTTTTAGTGGATGCTAGCTTTCTCCAAAGTAATTGTTCCAGTCTAATATAATATGCAATTTATATGGACAACCTTAATAAGAGTAAACTTCTATGTTTAAAATATTTCATGGTATGACTGTGCCGAGTAGCAGTCTAAACAGCCTAAAAATAGAGAAGTGCCAAAAACTGCAGTTCCACTTGAAGCTGGCTCTACAGTGAGTTAGTTAAATCTAACATTAATAATAATATACCTGGTTTTTCAGCAGTAGAAACACGTTCACGGCCTGGCATAAGCAATAGTGTGATGTTGCTAATTTTTCAGATCATGACAATATTGACAGGTGGATTTTAAGTGTTTAATCCTGTTAAGCTCAGGATTGATTTTGGCTTTTGATCTTGGCACAATTACATGTTATCATCTACTAGAGCTATGAGGATGTCCACTGCTTTAAACAATTGCTCTTCTCTTTATCAATAACTTGGCTCCCTTACTCTTTTCCAGCCCCACCTTTTTTTCAAGAAAGAAGTATCTTACACAAGAAAATCAACATGGTTAAAGCCAAAATGCCAAGCTTGAGGCTGCTTTTTTATTCTGATTTTTAATGTTGTGCGACTTATGAAGGGAAGGCTGTGAGTGCCACCCTCACAGCTGGAATTTCTTGCTTCATTTCAGAAAAAAATCTCTGGAGCTAAGCTTGTTCTTGGTAAGAATTGTTGTTTTTGTGTGATATTTGAAACTTAAGTATAAATGAATGATCCAAGACAGGAGAGTGAGATTCAGAGATTGAGAGTGAGGAGGATTAAAAGGATTAAAGTCAGGTGAAAGGTCAAAACAGATCTGAAGAAACACATCTGAAGAGAGAATGAATGTTTTCAAGGTTCAGTGTTTTAGCAACGTGATAGATGTCTTACATTTTATTCAAAGATTAAGAAATTAGGAGTATAAGAGTATGTGGTCTGCTCACCTTTCATTTCACAGAGCCACGATGCGATTGGTCAGCGTGGCAGGCGCGCGGTTACGCAGGGCCGCAGAGGAGGAGGGAGAGAAGGAGCCCCCGCCTCCTCCACCACCCTCACACCACTCCAACCACCAGTTTGCCAGCATGAAGAACAAGTTCTTCAATGAGCTAACACACCTGCCAAGTGAGAAAACACACACACAGACACACTGATGAAGAATTTATATGAAGTTTATACATACAAAAGGCAGTTTAACCTCCTATCATCATCCATCCTGTCATCTCATTTTAACTCCTGTATGTTTCATGTCATCACTCTGTCCTCTCTCCATTCTGCTCGGCTCCTCAAGACCATAAACTCAAAAGTAAGTCCATCTCTCGTCAAATGCCATTATTTTGTTCTTGTTTTAAAGAAAGACATGTCTAGTCTTCTATTAGTGAAAACAGTGAGGTAGTTATTGTAGTAAGTGTAGGTGAGCAACACAGAAGTGATATGGAGATAAAATCTTAATCATCACAACAGAAGTTTGAAGTAAGGCTTCTTTGTCAAACAAATAGGGGCTCTAATCTGCCATGGAAAAAATAGAGTTGAAAATTGGGAAATATCAAGAATAAAAAAATATGACCGAACAAGAAAAGAAACAGACATTTCAAGTAAATAAGCTACTGTCCGACACTGCAATGAACCATGGTGTTCTGCAAAGTTACTTCTGTCACAGAGTGACTGTGGCATTAAATGTTACTGAGCTGTCTGACTCTGCCCCTCTCAAAATGGATGTGCCTCTCCTGATCCTCCTCTCAGCTGCCAGCTGAGAGGAGGATCAGGAGAGGAGGGCAGAACTTTCTTTCAAGTGGAGAGGGCCAACCAAACCTGGGGGCCGTGCTAACTCCCCACATGACATCATGAGGGGAAAAACAGAAGGTCTCATTTCAGCACACATTTTCTGAAAGAGAGGGGGGCTGAATGGATTTTTCTGATTCTTGGGGGGATTGTGGACAGGCCAGGGGCCAGATTTTTGCTAGAAAAGCCTGAAAAAGTGTATTTTTCATAATATGTGACCTTTAAGGCATGTTTGGGTCAAAAAAATGAGGCTGAGATAAGATGTAAGCTATCTGAGGGCACCGCTTGGCAGGAAGGAGGATTGCCACAACCCTTGGCCATGCTCTGGATGTCCTTACATATCACTAGGGGCATGAAAAATAATCTTTTGAAAAGAGTCTGTGGATGTGCCAAGGGCCTGAAAACTGTAGGCAATCTCAGGGTGTAAAGGCCGAACAAAATAGATGTATTCAAGCTTGACCTTGACTGCCAAGCAACATACAGATCCTTAGTGCCCCACATGCTTAAGACATATGCACATGACTAACATTATATGACTGATATTAATATATTTTTTCAAATAATTTATCGATTGGCTTTTTATATGGTTAGTTTAAAAAAAAAATAGAGAATCTACTTCTGAGAGGACAAAAAGCAGATCAAAAAATACTTCCATTCATCTTCAGTGAAGTCCAAAGACCAGTTTTAGACATTTATCCTCAGAGAAAAATGAAAGCTTGTTTAACATTACAAGCTGATCCTTTCTAAAATTGTTGGGAATTCAGTAGTGACTAAAGAGCTAATTTATTGCTAATTCACTACTAATTCTTAACATCTTCACAGACCAACATGCAGTAATATAATTTCCTCCTTTTTCTCTCCAGTGCCCATGTGGGCTGTGGGAGCCATTGTGGTTGTAGTCCTTGCCCTCATCGCCTGCATGGGTTTCTGCATCTACAAGAAGTGCTTCAACAAAGGCAAGAAGCCGAAGAAAGCCCGTGAGAGGAAGGGTGGACGAGGGCGTAGAAAGAAGGAGAAGGAGGGAGAGGAAGGAGAGGAGAAGAAGGTAAAAAATGTACATAGGATTCATGAGTTGCCATACTGTTGCCTGTCAGATAAGGCATTTCAGCCAAATAAATACCATTTTGCTAGAAGGGTAGGCAACTACAAAATAAAACAGGAAACATGGAACCTAACACAAGAAGCACACAAGGACTGAAAACTGGACACAAGAAGCTAAACTACAGAAACACTGAAAACACAGGAGGATACAAAGAACCAAGGAGGGAAACTCAAACACAGGGAGTAAAACTAAAACATGAAACAATGAAACAACAAAACAAGAAGCACAGGGAAACTTAACATGAAACAGGGAATTAACTAAACATAAAACACAAGGAGCAAAAACTGAACATGAAACAGGGAAATAAACTAGACATGAAATACATGGAGTACTACACACGAAACACAGGGGAAAACCTAAACATGGAACACAGGAAATTACTTAATACAATAAAAAACTAGACACATGGAAAATAACAAAAGCCCAAAATACACAGAAACACAAAGACTATATAAAACACGAAATGAACTGAACTAAACACTAAAAGCTGAACAAAGGAAACACAAGGGCTACAGATAACATCTAAGAACTAAACCTAATACAAAGTCAACCTAGAAATCACAGAATTCACAAAGGAAAACCATAGGAAAACTCAGAAACATAATAAGCCAAAACCTGGGTCATGACATTTTGTATCTATTTACATGGAGAAAAGACAAATACTCATGTCCCTCTTTAGCCGATGATTGAAAACAAACACATAGTAGGAATTGGCAGCCAGTTAGCATAGTTGGGTTTTATCAGACAGACCACAAAATATTTTTCCTCCTGTTTCCAGACTCCACACTAAAGCCAACCAGCTACTCACATCATGTTAAATGCAAAGGCATGAGTGTAGCATTGATCATTTTCTACTTTTGGTAAGAAAGGGGATATGCACATTCCTAAAAATATGTTCAACAATACAACAGCAAACAAAATTTAGGAGTATGCATCAGAATAAGAGCATTCACTGTTGACAGGCTAACAGATGCTGTTAGCAGCAGGAGCAGCAGCAATAGCACTGCTTAACCTACTATTGTCTGACTGAATCACTGCCTCACTGTCCACAGCTGTTTGGCTCTGATTCAGTTTGATTCTGATAATGAACTGACAGCCTCAGCTGTGAGTGAACACAGTTTGAAGAGGCTTATGTTAACAGGAACTGTTTGAACATTGATTATTCTTTCAATGACTGATAGAAATTAATACAAAAACTGCATCATATAATAACAACTTTAAAATCTCTCCATGACCAGAATGTTTTATCGCTGAATTAATTTTTTTGAGCTGGTGCTGGACTGACTGTAAACTCCTAATGTTAGGTTTCTTTACATAGTATATTGAAGTCACTGCACATGCAAAGAGACAGTAAAGGATGTGGGTAGAGGATGATGAGATTGAAAGCTTAAAAGAGAAAAGAGACTGAAGGGGGAGAAAGAGTTGGGACAACTTAATTTTACCAATGTTGGTAAGAGAAGGAATCACGAAGTTGCAAAACAGTGGGACTGCCAGCATGAATGCATTAATCATGATTAATCAAAGGCCATAATTAGAACGCCTTTTTTTAATTGCATGCTTTATTTTCCTTTTAAATGCATTTTGCTAAAGCCACTCAAACGTTTCTCTCTTGCCACACTGATGTAAAATAAGTCCACCTTAATGTCTAATCTTAATGTCTTAAAATCTAATGGCCATGATGGCCTACATGTCATTTAAAAGAATCATAACAGAGAAATTTGTACCAGAAAACAGTAAATTTAAACCCCAACTTCTGTTTTGTCACTCTGGCACAGAGCCAGGCAGCTGTGCTCTGGTCAGAAGCATTTTATAAAATCGTATTTCTCGTGAGTGGGTGTGGCGTCAGCTCATTCAACCGACACACCCACACCATCCTAGAGCAGATTTTGCTGCCTCATGATTTTGTTACTTCATTTCATAAATTTAGCGATGTTTTCCATAACTGAAATGTGGCCTGGTGGTTTATAACACCAGTGGCCTGTCATACAATAAACCTAAAATAAAGACCTTTTGTCACTTTACAGGGACTTTAAACACACCCTGGTACACAATGAAATCAAGATTGATTCATTAAACATGGCTCCATTTTGAGCCATGTTTGTGTCTGTGTTCATTTCTGTATCCCATCTGGTCCAGGGTCTCTTTTAGGGGATTCTTTTGAATTGAATACATTTACCCTATAACAGGAACACATCACATTAGCTTGAATTCTACATTTGTACATAAACAATGTGTGCATGAACCTTTATCTGTGTCTTACAGGAAGGAGAAGAAGAGAAAGAGGAAGAGAAGGAGTTCTTTGGAAAATTGGAGTACACACTGGATTATAACTTCACTGATAATCAGGTAAACAGAATTTATACGGTTTAATTGATTCAAAAAGTAACCTGCAGAATGCCTGCTGTTTAACTTCTCATCCCCTCCTTCTCTAGCTGATAGTTGGCATCCTCCAGGCTCAGGACCTCCCAGCAATGGACATGGGAGGGACATCAGATCCGTATGTCAAAGTTTACATGCTGCCGGATAAGAAGAAGAAGTTTGAGACCAAAGTCCAGCGCAAGAACCTCTGTCCGGTCTTCAATGAGACTTTCACCTTTAAGGTCTGTTCATCAATAAACCAATTTGTTTTGATCAAATACTGAAAAGCCGTTTCCTCCAAGTGTTGTTTTTTTAACTCCTGTCTTTTCTCCAGATACCGTACACTGAGTTAGGAGGTCAGACTCTGGTGCTGCAGGTGTTTGACTTTGACCGTTTTGGTAAACATGATGTCATTGGAGAGATCAAGATCCCAATGAACACCATAGACCTCGGGCAGCCGATACATGAATGGAAGGATCTTGTTGGAGGAGAGAAAGAGGAGGTACTTTTTTCAATTCTCTGAAAGTATGTTAATGCATATTAGTATTATAATTTAGCAATGTGAAAATTCACTGAGTATGTTTTTTACTTTACAGCAAGAAAAGCTGGGTGATATCTGTATTTCACTTCGATATGTTCCCACCGCTGGTAAGCTTACGGTTAACGTCATGGAGGCCAAGAACCTGAAGAAAATGGATGTTGGAGGACTGTCAGGTAGAGACAACGTTTGTTTAAGCATGCTTGAACTGAAAGACCAGTCAGGTTGTTCTTAAATGCTCATCTGATTTACTGATGTCCTGTCTTTCTCAGATCCCTTTGTAAAGGTGGTGCTGCAGCATAATGGAAAGCGACTGAAGAAGAAGAAGACATCAGTCAAACAAAACACTCTGAATCCTTATTTCAATGAGAGCTTCAGCTTCGAAATACCTTTCTCCCAGATTCAGGTTTGTGCAGTTTTTAGTTTGCACTAGTTCCACCAGAGCAGAAAACTCTGGTGGTGAAAAAAATATTATGCCATGTCTTCCAGTTTGAATACAACCATAAAACTGGTTCTTACTACATCTCCTCTCCCTCTGCTATTTCCCTACACAGAAAGTCCAAGTGCTGATCACTGTGTATGACTACGACAAGCTGGGCAGCAACGACCCAATCGGAAAGTGCTGGATCGGCTATGGTGCCTCAGGTGTGGGGCTGCGTCACTGGTCAGACATGCTGGCCAATCCCAGGCGTCCAGTGGCCCAGTGGCATACGCTGCAGCCAGAGGAGGAAGTGGATGCTGCTCTGAAGGCTCCCATCCGCTAAATACACCCTCTCACATATATTACACACCATCATCTGCATAGAGGAGCGTTCTCTATTTTAAAAAAACAAACCAATGACTGCTAACTCAATAGTTAACTTTAATGTTCTTCAGTTTTACACTTTGATTCATTTGTTATATTTGGTATTGGGATCTCTGTGGATGAATGTGTGCTTTATAATGGAACAGCTCCCTTACAAATATACACTATATGGACTAAAGTATTTGGCTGATCATTACACCAACAGGCACTGGAATCACATTGTGGTAAAATACACATACTTTGATATGGAGTTGCTCCCCATGTCTCAGCTATTACACCTTCCTCTTTCTTGGAAGGCTTTCCACAAGATCTTGGAGTGTTTCTGCCAGAAATTGTCCCCAATCATTCTGTGGAGCATTTTTGAGGTCAGACACTGATGTTAGATGGAAATCCTGGTTCACAATCTCCGTTACATTTCATCCCAAAAGTGCTTGATCGGGTTGAGGTCAGGGCTCTGTGCAGGCCATTCAAGTTCTTCCTCACAGTATTCATCAAACCATGTCTTTATAGTCCTTGCTTTGTGCACAGAGGCACAGTCATGTTGGAGAAGAAAAGGGCCTTCCTCAAACTGGTGCCACACAGTTGAAAGCATAGCATTGTCCGAAATGTTTTGGTATGCTGAAGCATTAACATTAGCCCTCACTGGAAATAAGGGGCAAAGCCCAAACCCTGAAAAACAGCCCATGCTATTATCTCTTCTCCACTAAACTTCATAGTTGGCACACTGCAGTCAGACATTTCTGGCATCCACCAAATCCAGACTCAACCCCTGATTGCCCCCCCAAAAAAGTGTAATTTGTCACTCCATGGAACACATTTTCACTGCTCCACAGTCCAGTATTGTTGTGTGTGATTTACACCACTGACACAGTTTTTGTGCTTACATTGGAGCCAGAGGAAGTTCAGTATGGATGAAATTCCTGGAGCCGTCTCATTGTAAAGATGGCATCCAAAACAGTACCATGCTTGAGGTCACTGAGCTCTTCAGATCAAACCATTTTGTATCAAAAAATGTTTGCAAACAGAGGCCGCATGGCACCTGTGGCAGCGGGTCTGATTGAAACACCTGAATTCATTAATTAACAGGTGTGGCCACAAACTTTAGTCCATAAAGTGTATGTTAGGAATACTCCAAACATTTTTACAAAATTGTTGTACAATGCAAAATCATAACATCAAAACCATGTTGCAAACAAATCTTAGCAAGTGTTTTTGTGTAACTGCAGGCCAAAAAGATCTCAAAATGGGTTGACAGGCCACCCTCGCCCAAGATTTCCAGATATATGCATTATTTCAAGATATAAAAGCAAAAATTAAATAAATGAATAAAAACTCCTGGTTTGATTGTAATGAGTAAAAATATGTGACAATGCAGCAAGAAAAAAAAATCTAAATAAGATGTCTAACTTTATTAGTTAACACACTGTATTTAAAGACAAATAAAACCATCTGCACTTGCAGATATTTACACTTCTCACAATAAAGTCAGGCATTTTGGTTTTCATTTTAAAACTTGAAGGTGTTTATCTAGACTTATCTGTCAAAAGCAGCCTATAAAAAGTTTACATTAACAGTGTATGGTAATAAGATATTTTGACAAGAAATCAGACAATAAAAAAGATTTCAGTTTTTGCAGTGAACTCAAATGACTAACAAGAAAATGATCAATTCTAAATCAGTGCAAATTAAGGGTTAGAAAAATATGAATCCCCTAAAACCCCTTGGAAACTACTTCTCCCATAGTGCAACTCCGACCTTTCTTTTTGTCCTCGCTGTCTTATAAATGTTTTTCTCTGTAAATCTCAGAACTCCTTTTTCATAACACAGACTTCTGTTCTCAAACTTCTAGACAAGGTATCATAAAAAGAATTACAAAGCTAAATTATTTTACTGTTTTGTTTCATTTCCCTCTCAGTTACCTTGGTAACTTTCTTTTTTCCGAACATTTAAACCTGATCTGTCCTGTGAGATGTGTTGTTCATTGTTTTGTCTTTTGGTGTCTTCTTCTGCGTATTTGAATGTGTGGAGACACTGGAGTGTTCTGTTTGTGTGACTACTGATGTTTGCGTGTGTCCAATGGATCTGGTTGTGGATTCACTTTGGATTCTTATTGTGTGATTGTAAATAAATAGCTGAATAAATAAATCCAAACAATGACAGATGGCTCAGCATGTGGATAGATAACCCTAAATGCTTTAATACCAGCATGATAGCTTTTCAATCACACACAGGCAGAGGGTCTGTTTCTCACACGCACACACACCAGCCATAAAGAGTTAAAGATGACACAATCTTTAGAAAAATCCTTTAGAACCATAAATGTTTATAAAGTATCACACTGCAGAATGAGATTACCCTCTATAATACAATCAGCGGCTGTGTTAAGGTAGCAGTCAGAGGAATTGACACGATGACCTTGATATAGAAAAAGTGAGTAATCCTATGACCTGTAACTACATTTGTCTTTCTGATCCATTTACACAACCAACATTTTAGCTTCTTTCTGGCAAACTGAGCTGTTAACAAAGCACACCTCACTGACAAATGTGAATCAGGGTCTGAGGTCAGATCATGTGTTTGATGCAGTAAGTGAAAGACTGGATTAACAGTGTGTCCTCTTTAGTCCTTGTCTCACGCAGCAATCCAAACATGTGAGGCAGGAATTAGAGAGGGAGGGGTGAGGGGGTGGGGCGTGTAACAGGAAACCTAACCACAAGAAGAAAGAGAAGAAGACATCAGGGGTGAAAATCATGTTCCCCATTTATATTAAAGAAAGAATTACTTGGCAGCATATCAGCAGAGTTGAAATAGATTATTCTGAATGTATTTCTTCAATAAGTTGAAAATTGAGACATTTACAGTGAAACAACAGGCTATAAAAGATTTCTAAAAACTTGATTTGATAAGATTTTATGACAACTATACAGTCTAAATATAAACAATGTGTTGGTACCCCATTAGTAAATACTTAAGTCATTATCTATAAAGCATTATCAATTATTTATCTCATTTATAAACTGAGCTATAAAAGCTTTATCATGCTTTAAGTGAACGCATTAGTAACCCTAACCCTTACTAAGATAAAGCATTTAACGCAGACACATACCTGTGTTTATGCTGTGCTGCAATGTATGCAAATGTTACATTTTTAAGATTTAATATCTGAAACTAACCCTGAATCTGATTTTCAATAGGCTTGTGATAGTTGTGAAACATACAAGGTAAAATTGGAAAGAAAAAAAAGACACATGGGGATGTTCGTGTTATTTTACATGACAGTTTTTCAAAATTAACGTAGGATAACTACGTCTCTGTGATGTACAGCTCCTATAAAAAAAATATTTGAACCCTGGGATGTTTCTCCCTTTCATTGATTTTATAAAAGAACCATGGTCAATATGATTAGGATTTTTGATTAAAAAAACAATTAAATACGAAAAACTCTTTAAGTGAAAACAGAATTCTACAAAGTGAAAACAGATTTCTACAAAGTAATGTCAATTGAATATAATTTGTAATGTAAAATAAGTGCAGTGCACCTTCTGCTACAATCACAGCACCAGTCTCTGTGGAAAGGTCTCAATCAGGCTTGCACATCTGGACACTTTTCCTCCATTCTTCTTTCCAAAACAGCTCAAGGTCTATCAGGTTGCACGGGAATCAGGTGTGAACAGCCCTTTTCAACTCCAGCCATAAATCCTCTATTGGACTGAGGTCCGGGTTTTGACTCGGACACTCCAGAACAATTCCCCTTGTAGTCTTTAAACCATTTCTGTGTAGCTGTTGCTATATGGTTTGGTCATTGTCTTGCTGGAAAATGAATCTTCTCCCAGCCGTAGTTCTCCTGCAGACTGAATAAGATTGTCCTTTGGAATTGTCCCATATTTTGTCACATTCATTTTTACCATCTAGCTTTCCAAGCTGCCATGAAGCATCCCCACAGCATGATGCTGCCATCTCTGTGCTTCACAGTGGGGATGGTTCGTTTGTGGTGATGTGCAGAGTTTGGTGTTCACCAAACATAGCGTCTTGTCTGATGGCCAAAAACTATTTTGGTCTCATCAGACCAAAGACCTTTCTTCGACTTGACCAGTCCAAGCCATCCTAAATGCCATTTGATGGACTCTAATTGAGATTTAATGAGTTTTCTTCAACAGTGGCTTTCTCTTTGCCACTCTCCCATAAAGTTTTGACTGGTGAAGAACCAGGGCAACACTTGTATTCTCTTCCATTTCAGCCGCTGAGGCTTGTAACTCCTTCACAGAGTCAAAGAGGTCAAAGGCCTCTCTCACTAGTCTCCCTCTTGCAAGGTCACTTAGTCTGTGGTCCAGGCAGACTTCCACATATTCCTTTGTTTTCTGGAAGAAATGGATGTAACTGAACTCTTAGGAATGTTCAGTGCCTTGGACTTTCTAAACATCCTCTGACTTATACTCTTCAGTAACTTTGTCTTTCTTGCCTGGAGTGTTCTTTTGTCTTCATGGTAGCTAGGAATACTGATAAACAAGTGACTGGACCCTCCAGACACAGGTGTCTTTATACTACAATCACTTGAGATGCATACACTGCACTCAGGTGATCCCTATTTCACTACTTGTGAGCCTAATTGGCTGGACCTTACTTAAATTAGGCCAGTCCCCTTAAAGGGGGTGAATATTTATATATTTATGCAGGCACTTATTTTACATTCAATATTTTTGTTTAATTGACATTACTTTGTAGAAATTGATTTGCACTTTGACATTAAAAAGTTTTTTGTGTTTTTTGTATTTTCTTGCATATATATATTTATCTAATTATTAAGTGGTTTTTTTTTTTTTTTTGTCAAAAAACCATTGCAGAGCAGAATCCATGAAAGGGTAAAACTCCCAACGTGGTAAATACTTTTTATGTCTGTTTTATGTCTGCAATGAGTGGGCAGTGAAAGTACAGTGCTGAGTAAAGAAGAAGGGCTAGAAAGATTTTTACGTTGACCTACAAAATGTATTCAATTTATTCCTGAGTCAGAATGGAAAGTTTAAAGAAAGCTCCTCAAAGTTTTCCATAGATTTTGTTTTCATGAATGTCCCCAGAGGATGTACATTCCTGGATGGCAGACAACCTGACAATAAAATCTCTCTGGCTCTATCTTTGGCATTGAAATACAATATTTATTTTTTATTCATGACCAAACAAAATAGGCAATTTCTCACTGGTATGCTCTAAACTGACCATAAACCAAAAAACACTGTGGATGGACACCAAAACTGGATGAAAATAACCTTCACATTTGACAGCACAAGCTAGTCAGTGCAGGATCCTTTGTGCAAAATTGTTTTAATGACCCCTAAAGAAATGACCATTTTCATCCACCTGAGGGAGCTCTTTACTCTTATTTCGTATTGTTAGACATACTGTACACAGGGCAGTGTGTTGCGTAGGCCTAAATTATTTGTTCACAGTGACCATGCTTTTTCATTTTGATTTTTTTTTCTTTTTATTTTCTTTTTTTTGCAGTCAACACACTGATGATCGCTGATTGTATCAGTGCTCCTTCTTCTGTCTTGTTGTCTCTCTCCATCGGCTGGTTGAAGGTGGGGGGGGTAAAGCGTAACCTGACTTGTCAGATGGATGTGTTTCACACATCCATCTGGGAAAGCTTCAATAGGAAACGTTTGGGAAAAGGCAGAGGCTTTGAAAAAACTCCGAGTGTGATTGGATGAACGTTCTGTCTGTAACATCTCTACGGGCCAATCAGAGCAACAAAACACGTGACGTAGCTGTTATCGAGCTGGGCATGCGCAACTACCAAGGAATAACGCGAAACATGGCGACTATAAACATGTAAGTACTCAACTTTTGTTGATTTTTTTAGGGAAAAAAAAACCCACTGCTGTTCTTTGTTCTTCTTTTAACGAAGAATTGTTGTCAGGTTCTGATAAAACTGGCGTTTTAGCAGCATCCACACTAATCTCTTCTGACATAATTGCACAAACCTCTTGCTGCTGCTTGTTTACGTCACGACTGTGCCGCGCCTGAAAGTACTGCCCCTCGTCACTGATTGGTCCTGTCACTTTCCAACCGGGCCCAAACGGTTCAGATGGGAGCTTTGCAAGATGGATTTGCCTGAAAAACAAGGAAACAGGCGTATCCATCTTCTTTGCAAGGTTAGGTAAAGCCAACTTGTTTAATTTCTGCACCCAGGCTGACTAGGCCTGGGTATTTAAACTGCTGTAAATTACCCTATTCCTTTTTGATACTCACCTTTACTACACAAAAGTTGCTGTAAACCAGTTTAGGACATTCCTTGAATTTATGTATGAAAGGGTCATATTGGCACATGTGCTGCCAAGAGAGAAACATATTGATTTGTTGCTTGAGGTTTTCTCCTTTGCATGTGTGTAGACTTCAACTCTTTCTCTTTAGAGCATTCACTTTTGCAGCCAACTCCTCTGCAGTTTGAGTCTTCAACAGTGATGTGACATTTATATAAACCAGAGAGAAGCAGCTAAAAGCATAGTTATTTGTCTCTGCACTGTAATCAACACACAATGGAACTGGATTTGAATGCAGTCATCAAAATATTGGCTGAATGAAACAAGAAGATGTTGTTTTATTATCAATATATTTTATCAAGAAGAAACATTAAACATCTTTCACACACACAGAAAAGGTCGACAGAGTGACTACGGCACTAGCAGATCATATAGAGAAAATGCGTGCTTCTCCATCAACCATAAACTGTCTTCATCACAATCATTAGGCAACAATTTCAGCTTTTTTCTTCATTTCTCCTCTTCACTTCCAGCGTCCACCCACCTTCCCTTTACCATGGCCCTTTTTACTGCAAGAGGGAGAGAAGAGGACAGAAAGGATGTGACAGACAGTAAAGAAACAGAAGATCAGCTTTTCACTGTTCTTATGGTTAATATAGCTACTCACAATTTCTGAGCATGTTGGATTCTGTTCAGCAGCACAATGATCTGAAAAGTAAAACACACAAAAGAATTGATTCTAGACTATCTAGAGATAGTCAGCAGAATATATATATATTTTTAAAAAAACGGAAGCCAATAAAACACAAAAATATTCAACTAAGGATTGATTTTACAAGCTCAGCATTTGAACAGTAATACAGCATGTTCTTGCTAAAATACCAAAGTTATGTCATGAAAAGAATCAATTCAAGGGTTTCTACAAGGGTCTTTGTTTTTTCTCAGGTCCAGCCATGGAAGTATATGATTTTCTCTTTTTTTTTTTTTTTAAATCACAGTGGTACCTCATATTTCTGGTGCTTCATGTGCTCCATATAGTCAAACTTCTCAGACTCCAGCTGATAGATCCAGTTCCACATCTCCTGGGCCCGTTGCCTTGAAAACATAGACACACTGTTTAGATCAGTCTTCTGTAATTTGGCTCAAATGTGAGAGCCTAAATCTAATCTAAAAAAAATCACCTTACAGTAATCCATTTTAATGCTAGTAGCAGTCATATTTGATTCATATTGCTCTTTTAAAATTCCTGACAAGAACATTGACCACCAGGTTCTTGGTCACCACTCTTACTAAGGCCCTTCTCCCCAGTTGCTCACTTTGGCTCAGACACCAGCTCTTGGGTGAGTCCTGGTTGTGCCAAACTTCTATTTGACAATCATGGAGGCCACTGTGCTCTTGGGAACCTTAAGAACAGCAGAAAGTTTTTGTAGTCTTCCCCAGATCTGTGCCTGTCAACAATCCTGTGTCTGAGCTCTGCCAGCCAGTCCTTTGACCTCATGGCTTGGTTTTTGCTCTGATATGCACTGACAGCTGTTAGGCTTTCTATAGAGAGGTGCGTGCCTTTCCAGATCATGTCCAATCAATTTATTTTACCACAGGTGGACTCCAGTTAAGACATAGAAACATCTCAGCAAAGACTGAGAGAAATGGGAGGCACCTATGCTAACTCAAGTATTTTTGCAAAGGGTCTAAATACTTGTGTCAATATGAAATTTCAGTTCACTTATAATAAATCTGCAAAGAAATCTTAAAATTCTGATTTCAGTTTAACAGTTTTTTTTCTACTGTAGCATTAGGTTGAAACAACGAAACTGAAAAAAATGAAGGGGTCTAAATACTTTCTCAATGCACTGTAGTAACAACAGGTAACTGGATGGATCTACTAATGAAGAAGCTTTTCATGGGACAAATGCTGGTAGAAACAAAGAATGGAGTCACCTTTTTTATACTTCCCAGCGTACTCTAGGCAAATGTTTCTCAACTGGTGAGTCCAGACCCAAAAGTAGGTCATGGAAACCTTTTCAGTGGGTTGCAAAGGTGTGCCAGAAAAAACAAGTGTGCCATAAAGTTAATGAAAACCCTTGGATTAGCCACATTTTACTGTCTGAGGGCCAAATTGTGTGGGTTTTTTTTTTGCACTAAATAAATCTGATCAAAAGTTTGGGTTACAATTTCTCATTGACAAGTTGTTGGTGGGTCAAGAAGCTCAACCTGCTGAGAATCACTGCTTTAGGCTATCATTACTAACTCGTAAAAACGCTTTGTCATTCTTAGGTCAGATGCCGTCATGGAGGTCAGGCTCATGTGATGAAAACTAAACTATTTTGATTTAATGGGAGCTTTAAAGCTGCTGTAGTGTAGCATCAATGTGCAGCTTTCTAAAAATCCAATGGATTCTCACCGGAGTCCATCCTCTCTCATATTTTCGATACCCAGTGGCTCTCGTCTCTCAGCGAGAGTCTTCTTCTTGATCTCTCTGCCTGTAAGACGCTTCCCCTTCCTTGACTCGGCCTGAGACAGAACACACACATTCATCAGTGTTTTATCACCAATAACATCTGACAATAACAGCTGTTGTAACAGAATATTAGCAGCTTTCTGACCTTGGCCAGGAAGCCTCCAAAGTTTGCTCCCATGCCAGACAGCACTTTCTTCTTCTTGGCCTCATCATCAGCCTTCTTCTTGGCTTCCTCTTCCTCTTTTCTGTGGCGTTCCTCCTGAGAGAAGATTAAGATAGAGTGATTAGAAAGCAAGAAGATGATAAGAGTAGCTTTTCTTAAATTTAACATTTAATAGTGGCTTCACTAGTGGCTCGCTAAGAGACTGGATCCATTATATTTAGCCATCCAGTGTGAACAATTTGTGATTTGTGTGAAGTACCGCGATCCTGTTCTGTCTGTCCTTCTCCTTCTCTGCTCTGACCCGCTGGATCTCAGCTCGCTCTGACCGACGACGCTCCTGATTGAAAGAAACAGAGAGGTCTTCAGATCAAGTAAATTACATAAGTGTCAACTCAAATATGACAAACAGGTATGTTTGATTATCTAGCTAAACTTGTTCTGCAACAACCTGTGCTCTAACTGGCATCCTTAATGTCGACATATTGTAAAAAAATTAATAATATTGAATTACTGAATTAATTAATGTCTTATGTTGTAGAATGGTTGGATTCAGTCACTCATTATAAGGCTGACAGTGTGATATTTTGGCAGCCCCCCGGTATATTTACAGCCACCCAAGTATAATTGACAACCATTTTACTTGTTTTTAAAACCCAGATATAATCACCATCCATGCATGCACGAGACGCATCAACTAGGCAGTAAATTCACCATTTTAGAAGCGGCACCACATATTAAAATTAAGCTCATCAATTTAACATTATTCTGCAGATGATTGCTGACAATAATAAAAAACACAATAAAATAAAAATAAAAATATGCTTGTGCCAAACTTCTTCCATTTTATAGAGGTAACTGTGCTCTTGGGAACTTTCAGTGCTACAGAATTTATTTTGTAGCCTTCAGCAGATCTGTTTGATGTAACAACCCTGTCTCTCTGAGCTCTGCAGGCAGTTCCTTTGACCTCATAGCTTGGCGTTGTTGTCTGATATGCGCTGCCAACTGTGAGGCCTTCTGAAATGAGGTGTGTGCCTTTCCAAATCATGTCCAATCAATTTAATTGACCACAGGTGGACTCCAATCAGGGTGTAGAAACATCTCAGGAAAGATCAAGTGAGATGGGAGGCACCTGAGCTAAAGGAGGTCTGAATACTTTCTAAATGCGCTCTACTGTAAGTATTCACATGCAAATCTCCTGCAATGATTATGGAATTACAGACTCAACTTCTCAAAAACCACAGATGTTATTTGAGCATCTTTTTGGAAAGTTCTACTGATGAATACCATTAAAAGGGCAGAAACGTACAGAAAATAAATTCTCTCTACCACCCAAGTATAGTATCATAGCAGGAGAGGAACGCTGAAGGCTGGAAGGATTTGACTCTGCTTCTGTGATGTATGATGATAGGTTATAACATATCTAAGAGAACTTACAATTCGATCCTTCAGACCGATAAGTTCTTCCTCGTCCTTTTTCCTCTGCTCAAAGTGGACGTCGATCAGAGTGTGCAGCTCCAGTAAGTCCTTCTCCATACGCTTTCTGTGGATGTCCTGTTGGAACAAGCAAGTGTTTATCTCTCTACAGGTATCTCTCCAATCTGGTTCAACTGAAACTTCTCCACTGACTTATCATTTGATGTCTTTGATGTCTCAAATTTAGAGGCTCACAAAGGTTTGGAACAAGTCTTGGCAAGTATAATCAAAGAAGACACACTAGAATAATTTACCCTCTTTTCCCCTTTTGAATATAGTACTTGACATGACATTTGACATTTTATGCATTGTAAAACAGAATAATTAAAACCTTTACAGTTTTTTAAGATTCCATCAAAAACATCAACTGAAATTGGCGAGAGCGTTTTTCATTTATGAACAAATCCCTACACACAATAACCGTCCCCCACTTGGAGGAAAGTTCCACCCTCCCCTACTGATTCTCTCAGCTACCAGCTGAAATGTTGGATAGCTCAGTGGGTTACCCTGCTGACTATGGTTTGAATCCCAGTCTAAACTTTGGGGGAAAAAAGTGTTGGTAATATCATGAGTGCTGCATCCATTTCCTGAGAGGGGAGTGGTCAGGGGCGGAGTTAGACAGCTAATTACCATTTAAAGCCACAGACACAGAAACAGCTCGTTCTGAGAAGGGCTGTAAAGGGGTTTTTAGACATGCAAAAATCCAATACTGGAGTGTTTTTTCAGCAATAAACTTCACAGGCGTGTTTTGGGGACCTCTAAGAACAATATAAACTTGTCTATAAAGGGTAAAATATGTCCCCTTTAAACAACATGATTTTGTGAGCGCTGAAAAAAAATTCTGAAGCAAGTCCTTTATATATTAATCCAAAAATAAACTTGTGAATCTTTTGTGTGCACGTGTTACTTTTGAGACTACTCTAGCCTCACATATGCATGCCTAAAGTTGATCTTATAACATTTTCTCTACCACACAGACATACTTAACTAAGACTAAGCATGCATATTGGAGAGAAGAGCTAAATCTTCACCAAGACTAACATCCTTGTTTTTTGATTTTAACTGTCAAGCAGCTGAATCATAAAAATAAAAAGAATAAAATCAAAGAATAAAATGAAGCCAATGTTCTAACTTACATCAAAGTCCACTCTCTCCCCTTCTGGGATCTTTGGTGGGGCGAGTTGAGGAACCATCGGCCTGTTAACAGAAAGTAAACATAAGACACAGTAATAACATAATAAACATAATAAACTGAGAAATACAGCTTGAACCTACTTTGGCTTGGGTCGCTCCTCCTCTGTAGATGAAATTTTAAAAAATGAAAGAAAACGGAGTCAGATAACAAGATAGTTTTTTCAAGAGGCCATCAAAGGCTGATATGGTATTGTTGTGTCTGAAAGCAAAACAGGCATGCACTCAGGCAAAGGGAAGGGAGCACAAAGTCAAACATTTTCAATCAGTTATGATTAAAATAAACAGCAAGGATGATACTCATATAAGATCTCTGCCAATCCAGGTTCATACTGAACTTCTCCACTACTGGGTCATTCTTGGTTTTATCTTTTGCTCTATAAAGGTAGAGATTGTCTACAAAAAGTATTTGAATGATTAGGAATTATTAAGGGAAAAAATACACTAGAAAGTCCAACACTCATTTTCAAAGGGGAAAAAACTGATCAAAAATCAATGTTAGATGGTTTATTTAAGGAGGAAAACAGAGACGATGACTGAGGTGGCTGACATGGGGCCGGGGCTTGGGAGAAAACCTTGAGTTTGTACTATTTCTCACCTTCCTCGTGGGCTTCTTGATCTGATGGACCAGCCACATAAAGACAGAATGAAAGATGGGAGGATGGTGATAAAAACAGCACATGGAGCAGTTAAGGAGTTACCCATGATGGAAACACAATAAGAACGTAATGGAAAAGCCAGGTGAGGGGATGTGGAGAGGGAGAGTGGGATGAGAAATTTGGGATTTGAAATAAAAGCAAGAGGACATAATGAAATAGATACAAGGAGTCACAAAACAGACAAAAAGAAGTAAAGGATTATCCAAGATGGTCAAAGAGTGAAAATAAAAATAGTGAGAAAACAAAATGACATTTATGGAGAGGTAAGGAGAGAAGAGGTGAGGATGGATTGAGATAAGTACAGAGTTAATCTCTGATAATGCAACAAACATCAACAAATAGGCTGACTGTTTACTCCTGTGTGTTGGATGAGAATATATGTACTGCTCTAATGTTCCACAGTTAGTCTTGCTAAGAACAATAGTCAACACAAGGAAACACCAGCCTCGCTCTGTCCAAAGGTCAAAGGTCTTTATATTAGCATCTCTGATAAACAAAATTTAAGGGTGGTTTAGCTCGCTTTTTGCCAGCCTTTGTGCGAAACTAATCACTTGCTAACTTTAGCCTCATATTAACCATTAAACATTCGAGTTATGTAACACGATAGTAAAACAGCCGTGTTTGCTAACATTTTTGACTTGCTCCAAAACTATCATTTCCTATCATGCAATGTGAGCCACATCATTCACTAGCATAATGCTCACTGTGGCTGTACGGAAATGTAGTTTTGTGGCATATTCTCTCAACATTCATTATAACACCATGCATTTGTGGATAACTTTGCTCTTGCAAAAAACAATTTCAGTGATTTTTTTCCTAGACTGAGGCATTGGCTTTAACTTTAAAGGACAAGGTAACAATGTAGCTACCTGCTGAGCACTTTTAAATTCAAAGACTCAAAAACAAACAAACAAAAAAAGGGTTTCCATATATTTCATTTATGAATTTACAAAACTAAAGCAACAGGCTCACCTGGATTTAAATCAACAGAAAACAATTTATAGAGCAGAACTACCATCTGCTATACATGCATGTGTATTATAATAAATGTTGTGAAACATAAAAAGGTTGATGCTGTAAATAAACATTGCACAAACTTCCAGAGAACATGTTCTGAAACAGAAGTATCAGACTGGATATTTCCATCATCCCAAATTTGTTTCATTTGGTGAAAATCAAGAGGACCACATGAAAGTCTTGAAAGACAGCTGTGATTTTGTAATATCTTTAAAACTGGAGCAATGAAGATTTATAAGTACAAAGAAAATGTAAATAATCTTACAGTGAATCCTTAAATGTATTGCTTATCAGTCCCCTGTAGTCTGCGATCAAAACTATTTCACTGTTTCAACTGAGTCCTGTTTAGTAACAAATTAGAACAAAAAACAGGACACCAAATATCGAGAGTTGCTTCAATAATATTGGTCTTCTATTGTGCCATGTAGATTTATTTGCATTAATGGTTAAAGTCTGGGAGGTATTAAAAAAGCTGAAAAAAAAACAGACTGTATACAAAAACTGACAACTTGGTGTTTACCTCATGGGGCTATGATGAAACAATAAGTTCAACATAAACTCCCATTTTAGACCAGCTCAACTTTTTCCTTCATTAAAGATGGCCAACATGTGTATTTGGATGATACATTTTATGTGTTGATCATTTTTATTATTTTTAAAATTGTTTACTGTATAAATTGAGAAAAAGTTAGGTGCAGTTAAAAGTCGTCAAGGGTTCTAGATGATAGAAATATCACAGGTGAATTTTCAAAAATGCTCAGAGCAGCAAAAGAAGCAGAAAAATATTTACAGCACAAAGGCCCAATCAAGTGTAAATGGAAATGCACCAATATATAATTTTGTCCTTAAATTGCGTAAAGCATATTTTGCAAATATAATGCAGGCAAAAGAAACTTTTTAATCATTTCAAAAGCCCAGGTATCAGATCAGAGCTCTAAAGGTTGAGCTGGGGCATCATGACTTTAGATACACCTTTTCCCTGCATTAAAGTAATAGCTAAATAAGGTGTCTGAAATCGTGGGATATGGCATAAACACTCTACCTTGGTAGTCGTGTTGATCTGATGGCCCAAACCAGCACAGTGTCAACCAATAGGGAAGAAAAATGGAAGGAGAATTGACAGATCAGGGTTATACATCTATGATTAACTCACAGTTATTAATAAGTTGGAACTACTGCCAGGTTCATTAGAGTAGAATAAAAATAAACCATAAATAATGAATAAGAAAACCCCTTGATGTTTATTCAAACACACTAGTTTTCCCCCAGACTTCAAATGTAACACCCCAATACATCTGAATCTCCAAGTCTTACCTCCCCCATCCTCCTCTGTCTGCTCAGGCTCGTCCTCCTGCTGCTCCTCCTCCTGCTCCTCTGCAGACCCAGGAAAACGTAAATATCATGATTGATGTCAGTTCTTTTGTTTGAAGGGACTCAAGTAAGTAGCATAAATGGAGAAATGTTACTGAACCTACCCTCTGCCTGCTCCCTGCACAGACAAAGGAAAAGTGAACGAACATATTCATGAGTTTATATCACAGTTAATATATTTATACTGAGATAAACAAGCTATGATGAATGATCAGTATTGAGGGATGGCACCCTACTCACTCGTACTCCTCTTCTACGTCAGACATGACTGCAGTAAATGAAAACAAAGGGCAAAGAAATCATCAGGATACACACAAAACAGATCAGAGAGAAAGAAAGAGAGTGAATGATGCTTTAATTAATTCAGATAAGCTAAAGGAAGCAGTTACTCAGAGAAGCTCTGCTAAAATGTTGAAACTAAATATCCCAATTCACTTTCCCAGTGACTGGAAAAATATTAACTTATAGTAAAAGTAAGAGGAAAACATAAAACAACAGTCAATATGGAAAAACATCTTAAGTTCTTTGGTGATGTAAAATAGTCTAATAATAATAATAGTCTATTAAAGGGACTTTGAGGGTGAAAGACTGTAAGAGATAAATAAACGCAAGACTCCAAGGAGCATTTAATAATCTGATTGCAGATGGAATAAATGATTTTAAATGGTGGTTAGTTTTACAAACAGGTAAACATAAGGACATCAAAATGGCAACAGAGAAAATTCACTAGAAAGTACAGTTGAAACCAGAAGTTTACATACACTATATAAAAAGGCACATAAACTTTTTTTTCTCACCGTCTAACATTAAATCAGATTAAACTTTTCCTGTTTTTGGTCAATTAGGATTACCAAAATTATTTCTATTTGCTAAATGCCAGAATAATGAGAAAATGATTTTTTTAGACAATTTTTTGTTATTTTCTTGAGAGTCAGAAGTTTACATACACCAAGATTACTATGCCTTTAAACAGGTTGGGAAAGCCCAGATGATGATGTCTTGTCTTTGGAAGCCTCTGATAGGTTTATTGACAACATTTGAGTTAATTAGAGGCACACCTGTGGATGTATTTTAAGGCACACCTGAAACACACTGCTTCTTTGTGTAACATCATGGGAAAATCAAAACAAATCAGCCAAGATATCAAGAAGAGAATTGTGGACTTGCACAAGTCTGGTTCATCCTTGGGTGCAATTTCCAGATGCCTGAAGGTGCCACGTTCATCTGTTCAAACAATTACACGCAAATATAAACACCATGGGAATGTCCAGCCATCATACCACTCAGGAAGGAGACGGGTTCTGTGTCCCAGAGATGAACGTGCTTTGGTCCAAAAAGTGCATCTCAACCCAAGAACAAAAGCAAAAGACCTAGTGAAGATGCTGGCTGAAGCTGGTAAGAGTGTGTCATTATCAACAGTCAAACGAGTCCTGTACCGACATGGGCTGAAAGGCCACTCTCCCAGGAAGAAGCCATTACTCCAAAAGAAACATAAAAAAAGCCAGATTACAGTTTGCAAATTCACACAGGGACAAAGACTTTTGGAGACATGTTCTGCGGTCTGACGAATCTAAAATTGAACTTTTTGGCCATAATGACCATTGTTACATTTGGAGAAAAAAGGGGGAAGCTCGCAAGCCTGAGAACACGGGTGGCAGCATCATGTTGTGGAGTTGTTTTGCTGCAGGAGGGACTGGTGCACTTCACAAAATAGATGGCATCATGAGGAAAGAACATTATGTGGAAATACTGAAGCAACATCTCAAGACATCAACCAGGAAGTTAAAGCTTGGGCGCAAATGGGTTTTCCAGATGGACAATGACCATAAACATACTGCCAAACTGGTTACAAAGTGGCTTAAGGATAACAAAGTCAGTGTTTTGGAGTGGCCATCACAAAGCCCTCTCAATCCCATTGAAAATTTATGGGCAGAGCTGAAAAGGCATGTGCGAGCAAGGCGGCCTACAAACTTGGCTCAGTTACACCAGTTCTGCCAGGAGGAATGGGCCAAAATTCCTGCAAACTATTGTGACAAGCTTGTGGAAGCATATCCAAAACATTTGACCCAAGTCATACAGTTTAAAGGCAATGCTACCAAATACTAATGAAATGTATGTAAACTTCTGACTCTCAAGAAAATAATAAAAAATTGTCTAAAAAATGATCTCTCTTATTATTCTGGCATTTAGCAAATAGAAATAATTTTGGTAATCCTAATTGACCAAAAACAGGAAAAGTTTGATCTGATTTAATGTTAGACGGTGAGAAAAAAAAGTTTATGTGCCTTTTTATATAGTGTATGTAAACTTCTGGTTTCAACTGTACATGATCGGAAGAAGCCAGAATAAACTCAGCCTTACGAAGGATCCAGTTTGGTTAGATTTGGTCATTAGTTCGCCAGGTGAGCCTAATTAAAGGGAAATTACTTAGGGGGGTTGTTCCACATTAAGCAAATCACAGGTTTAATACACATATGGGAAAAGAAGGATCTTTCTGCTGATAAAAAGTGTGACATAGTGCAGTATTTATCCAGAAAAATTATAAGATATTTGTACTGTGCAAGATTTGTGTGTGATTCAGAGTGCTGACAAGTTCATTCAGATGAAGGAATATTTAGGAAAGTTTCTGTAAAGCAAATTAATCGTATTAAGAGAGCAGCTGTGAAAATCCACTGATGAATAGTAAACAGGTATTTGAAGCTGCTGGTGCCACTGGAGTCCCAAGAACCTCTGGATGCAGGATCCTCCAGAGGCTTGCTGATGTGCATAAAACTATATTTTAGCCACTCCTAACCAATCCCCACAAGGAGAAACGGTTGCAGTGGGCTCATAAATATATAAAGACTAATTTCAAACTGTTTGATTCACTGATGAATGCTGTGCTACACTAGGTGGTCCAGATGGATTGAGTTCTGGATGGTTGGTGGATTGCTACTGTGTCCCAACAAGGCTGCAACATCAGCAAGGAGCTGGTGGAGTGATGTCTTGGGCTAGAATCATAGGAAGTGAGCTGGTAGGCCCCTTTAAGATGTCTGAAGGTGTCAGAGTGACCTCAGCAAAACATGTGGAGTTCCTAACTGCTATGGTTTAAAAAGAAGAACTGTGTCTTCTGAAGTAAAACCATACTGAGGCCTTGGCTGCTATGAGAATAAAGGGAGAAAAAATCACAGTGTGGCCACCATCATCCATTGATTTCGACCCTGTTGAGAACCTGTGGAGCATCCTATGAGGGTGGATGGCAGTTTACAAACTATGCATGGACTTACAAGTTCAATGGATGAGAGAGTTGTTAATGTGATATCAAATGTTAACATGGAATTTGATCTGTAAAAATGTTTTTGATTGAAACAGCTCTGATTTAAGAAAAATTACCCCCTCATGCAAATTTTTTTTTAAAAATTCTGTTTTCAGTCCTATAGAAACTACTGAATGTTTTAAAACTCTGCATAATAATTTGGAACACTGAATTTTAAATTATTTTGCAAAATAATGCCAATCATCATCAGTCATTTTGTTGCATAAAATCCAGATTACAATATAATTATTAAGGAATGAAAAATACTGACTGCCAATTACATGGACTACTGAGGAAGAAATAAACAAAAAAAGTATATGCACAATAATTTCCAACATAGTGTACATACTGTATATAATCCCTTAATGCCTCTACATAAATACACAAGTGGGTCATCAACAAAGAATCACATGTGGCTTTATTCTCCTGTGATTAATAACTGTGGAGACATAAAGTCAGACTCACACAACTAAGATTGTTCAGCTATAAATTGTTCCTCTGAGCTGCCATTGTCCTGGTGTCAAACCACCCACAGACAGACATACAGTGGCTGTGTGCTGACACCCTCCTGGCAGAGGACATGAGGAGATTGATGGAGCATCAACAGGTGAGAATGTGACGAGGGTTAAATGCACAAAGACCAGGATGGCTATTGTTTCTCTCACTTTCTAGTTTCCTAACTCTTCCCTCTCTTTGTTTCAGGCTCTCTCTGTTGACTTTTGTCCTCTCTCACCCTCTCTCCTAACCTGGCAAAGCAGATGGATTGGCCAGATTCCACATCTGTCATCATGCTATGCAATGGATATATGAAACAGTAAATCTGGCATGTCAGGCTACCTCTCTACTTCAATCCGGCAAATTAGAAGATTTATGTTCTAATACTAAACTTGTATGCTGATTGTTTGTAACTCATCAAAAAGACATTTCTCCTTAATTCTGACATTATATACTAATCTTACACTGATTAGTTAACATACAATTTCACAGTTTGACATCTGCAATGGGCAAATGATTAACCAAGTATACATGGCTTTAATTTTCTAGGAGTTTTTGAAAAAGCTCAAAGGCCCTTTTACAATGTGTGCACGATTATTACATTATGTGTATTGTTCTTAGATTTGTGGGATTTTTTCAAACAGGAAATTAATATGATAAGTAAAACTTAAAATATTTCAAATGTATTTTTCTGTTGTTTAATTCTGTACATATTTGACAAAGTCTGGAGATTACTGATGTCAAAATATCCCTTCAGAAAGTGCCATTAAAAGTTACTTCTTGACAGGGCAACAGTTAAAAATCCAACTCATAGTAGCAACAGATCAGATTGATTTTATGGCACAGAATACACAGTTATTCTCAGAAAATTTTCACAAGACAACTTACAAATGTTCTTATTCCAACCAACACCATTTTCAATGTTTAGTGTACACAGCATTGTTTTTTTTTTTACTTTTAAATATACTTCTAAGTACCGTACTATGACAATTCATGAATCCACCTTTGATGACTAAAGCACAAGGCCAATCTAAAATCTTTTTAAGACATATTTTTGGGCTTCTATGTGTACATTTAGATAAGAGAGTGGATAGTCAGAAACTGAGAGGAGTGAGAGAGAGAAGGGAATGACATATTGGAAAGGAGCCATAGGGCAGCAGCCTCTGTACGAGGAGTGCATACAAAACTGCTAGGCCAGCGCCCCTAAAAATCTGTTTTAAACAAAAAGTACATGTCACATCTATCTGGTATCCCTCCAGAGTCAAACCCTCCCATCAATCATTTTCTATCACTTTGTCATCAGGAAGAATTCAGAAGAATTTAGAGTGGCCCTGTGACTGCAGGGTCGAATTTACTGAGTCAGTAACTGTCATTAACAGCTTTGCGATCTCTCACTCCTGTGTTGTTGTGCCCTCTGCTATGGCAGACCCGGCAGCTAACCCCATCCAGGCACCATCAGTACTTTAATTATGGCATTCAAAGAAGTCAAGAATCTTCCATGCTCTGGAATCAATGTGGACTGGGCAGTTTAAGTCATTGCAGCTTTGACTACTTCATCCACCACTCTTCAGCTAAAAATGCTCTGCCCTGATGGACATATTGTGTTTGTTTGGTTAAAACTAAAGCTGGCAGATGATAAGCTCAGACAATAGTTGGGAATCCAGCTTTTTTAGCTCAGTCAAAGGTGCTCCAGTAAATTTCTGCCTCCACCAAAGAAACAGAGGAACTGAAAGTTAATCTTGGATAATGTTGTAGCTATGAGCTTATGAAGAGTTATTGCACAAATCTGCAGCTCATCTAAGCTTTACAGAGCTTTATAGCCTCATTAGTTATAGCTCACTGATTATCTAATAAGCAGCCAGTCTTTACTGCTTCATTTCATTGCAAACAGAAACACAAAAAGAGCTCTGGTATTTTCACAGTGCACTAGTAGCTCAAAATCAAACACAAACAGCTGCTGTTGAGCATATTTGAGCTTCAAAACTGGGGTAAAGGCCAAGGTGGATTCATGAGTTGGCTAGGGCTGCCACTGAAATTTGACTGTCAGACTTAAAACCCCAAACTATGATTGGCTTCTGCCCTGACAGAGATGTAATTCATGCCAAAACCAACAATTTGTGGTGTTTTACAACCAGTTGATGATGGCTTTGGTGTATTTCCTTCTCTAAGAACTTTAAAATGTGACTACTGAAACAGGCTGCATCTTACTTAGAGTTCTTTTTTGTATATATTTGGGCTTTTTATGCCTTTATTCAGAGAGGAGGACAGTGGATAAAATCAGAAACAGAGATGAGAAAGTGGGGGACAGACGTGCAGGACTGGACTTGAAAACAGGCCGCCTACATACATGGGGTGCAATCTAACCACTAGGCCACCTGAGCACCCCAAATACTTCTTAGTTCTTTACAAATTAATCTCATAAATTTATATATATGTTGCCACCCTCTTGTGTTGTTTTTGGAAGTTCTAAAAACATAAAAAGGAATTTAACATCATTCAAATATTTTAGTGTTAAAATAAGATTGGAGGGGACAGGAAGGGTAACTAAAAATAAATTTGTGTGAATTTGCAAACCTACTTTAGTCCTCTTGTGCATAACCAGATGGGTAAAACTTAGTCCAGAGTCTGGCTCCATAACTGATACCGATAAGGCAAATTTCTCACTAATATTTAGGGATATTTGACAGAATTTTACATACCTTGTTAGCTAGTAACTGCTTATTTGAAATTTACTCATTACCATAAAATGTCATGATATGTCAGTATTTTCATCTTGTTTCTGTTCAGGGTTCCTACATGCTTAAAAAAAACATCCAATTGAGACTTAAGACAAAATGTAAGATCTGAACTGAGAAAAACTGCACTTTTTTGCCATAACTGCCAAAATGTGTTGATTTCTGGCACATTTAATGCCTCTACTCTACCGATGCCTTATACTTTTAAGTATCATTAGCACATTTGAGCAGGTGTACTAAGGTGATTCTAGACTATGTACCTGTGAAAAAGCAAAATGGTCTTTGTGGGGGAAAACCTGTTCAAATACAGGTGGGCTGCATGGATTTTTAACTGGACAACCTGGTAGCCCAAATGTTAGAGAACTAGACTTGTGTTTTACATCCTTACAGAGTTTATTTAATCACAGTGAGCAAGATAAAAACAGAGAGGGGCCTGGGGGTCCCCCAGGAAATTCAGAACATCCAACAACACAGAGGCTGGCTAGAAAACAAAGAATGGATAAGAACATGTCCTGGTCAAAGTTCAACAAATTTAAGACCCCTCACTGATAAAAATCTGACTTTTTAAGATTTTTTAAGGCCTTAAAATTCAAGTGTGCACTTTGGGACTGTTTAAGACTTTTCAAGGATCTGCAGGAACCCTGTTGTTGCCATTAGGTAGCCACTAACTCAGCTGTTATACCATTAAAAATCCAGGTAATGTAAAATCTAATTAACATATAACTTCATCATGTTACAGAGACTTTAACTGACATTTTAACATGCTAATGAAACCAAGCTTGCTGCCACCTGTTTGTCAGTGTTTGCTCATCTAGATGATAGCCAGTTTAGTATCAATCAATTTCAAATAAAAAACATTTTGTATGTATTATATATCAGTATTTTGTTTGCACTAACAGTGGAGCACCAGTGGAGCAAAAGAGGAAGATAGGCCCCTAATCTTCATGGCACCATACTTTGACCAGAATTAGGCTATCTTAAACAGGTAGAGAAAGCGTTCACTCAGCCTATGTAGAGGTAAAAGACCTATAAATAAGTACAACAGGACCTAAAGATGGGTGATGTGGATAAAAGCTGCCCATTTGGAAAGAACGAGGGGATTTGGGGGAGTCAAGTGACAGGCTTGGACCCGAACAGGGTTAATTTTAGTCAAGGGCAAAGTGTGTGTATAGAGAATGGGTGGGCAACAAACCGTGTTGGAGAGAGAAAAGTTTGAGAACAAGCAGGTAAAAAAACCTAGCTACATAGCATGTTAAAACTTGACTGAAAAAAATGTTTTTTATTAAAGTTTTGTTGAACAATTTCTTTTTAAGTTATGGCAAAACAATGTGGGGGAATAGCTCTGATACTGCTTGGAGGAAAAATCCCCTGTAGAAATATTCAGCATGTTATTACCTCAGCCAGGGAGGTTATGTGATCGGCAGGGTTTGTTAGTTAGTTTGTTAGCAACATAACTCAAAAAGTTGTGGATGGATTTTGATGAAATTTTCAGGAAATATCAGAAATGGCATAAAGAAGAACTGATTTGATTTTGGGAGTGACCTGGATCACCGTCTGGATCCAAGATTTTTTAAAGGATTCTGTACTATTGGGAGATAGGGCTAATGGCAGAGGTCTGCGCTCTCCGAGTACTTTGCTAGTTAAAGGTGTGACACAATGAAAATGTCACACTAACAAGGCAACAATGGACAAGGGTTGCTAACCAGACGACAAACAGGGAACCTGACACTGACCTGATCTAGCGACTGTTAATGTTCCACATACACACATTACCAACTGCATAGATAACATTTGTGTATGCAGACAGCTGTTTAGTACCTTCTAAAGTTAGCTAGCCTGACCTCAGAGCGCTCACATCTCTGTATGTGGTTGGTAGGAAAAATGTGAAGGACAACAGGCGATGTAACCCCCACAACCCCAACCCCATCTACATACACACATATACACACAAACACCCACACACCCTCACACACAGACATAGTAAGTCCCAAACACCTACTTAGCTGTCAGATTTTGACATCTAGCTCTAAAGAAGGGTGCACTAGATTGTTAACTGTTATGGTGTTATCTCATTTTAAGTGCTTTTAAATAATGCCTACAGACAGTTTGGCACTATTTAGGCCCAGTTAAAAGGCCAGTTTTAAACCTTTTTTCTTTTTTTTAATATACAGTGTGTGAATTATAGCAGATAGATGATAAAACTGCCCAGATATTTAAGCAGAAGCTTGGCCAAGGTCTGCTTTAAAGGTTTTTCTTGTGGTATGGAAAATAAAATGTGTGCAAAACTTTGCAGAAATTGACCCTGAACTATTGTTGCGTATTCAGCGCTAGCAGTAAGAGATCAGAAATGAATTCTAGAGTGATAATGGTTATAAAGTTATTGGCATCACACCAGTTCACTCTGGATCGTCCACAGACATCACTGTGAATACTGGAGACTGTTAACTATCTAGATTAGTCCGTTTTATAAATGTTAATCTCAGTGTAGTGAACTCTGTGTTCACTTAGAAATCATCGCTTAAAACTTTAATTTTTGTGCCTTCTTTCAACAACAATGTTACTTCAGTCTATTTACAATGATTGTGTTATTCACCTTAATGCATTACAACTTATTTGGATTTTTGTTCTTCTTAAAGTTCACATATATGTCTCTCATCACCACTAAGTATTTCCATGTCTGCCTGTGAGGCTCCTTGTAACCATGATTTGAAATTAAATGATTAAAAACATATTTTCCAACAACCTGTATTGTCATAGTGCAGTGGTTCCCAAAGTGGGCTCTGTCTGGACCCCAGGGGGGTGTCACGAGACACTTGGTCAGGGTGTGTGATGCTCTCCAAAAAAGCAAAGAGAAATTTAAAACAATTTGAAGTGGTATATTTTATCCATTATTGTAAAAAAAAAAAACTTAAATGAGTTGAATTTGAAATAAAACAATAGTTATGAAGTGATATGTGTGCTTAAATGTTCTTAATGTTATCAAGAACGCCTCCATAGGTAGATTTATATGTTTTAACATCTTCTGGGCCTGTCTGGCCCTGTTATTCAGGGGGGTTACTGCCTGAAAAGTTTGTGAACCCTGTTAGAGTACAGATTTAAGTTTTCAAAAGACACACAATGGAATGCAAGTGGGTATTAAAGAGCTATGTTGTAATTTTGCATAAAATTACAGGATTTTTTTTGTCTTTTTGGTGTTCTTCTTGAATCATGTATTGCTTAAGAAAGATGATAATTTGACCCCTTGGGTTATTTGTGTTATATTCTAGATTTTTGTTTTAAAGATCCAGTGCATTCAGAGATGACACTCAATATTTGCATCATTTTATAGAACCAATGCCCAGAAAAAGCAAATGCAAAAATAAAGCTCAGCAGACACAATATGTATTGCTAAAAATCCTGATAGGAGATGGTTGAAATTTTTTTAAAACAGGTTTAATTTTTTTCAAGCCTGAGCATCCTCATTCAAAAAAACAAGCAGATTCAATGCAGTGTTTTGTCTACATGAAACTCAAGATAAATTTACAAGAAAAAATTCTGCCTTGAAAACATCTTTATATAGTTGGTTATAATTCAGGCAGTTGTCATCCTATGAGAAAAAACTGTGAGGAACCACGTTAAAGGACAGACAGACAGACGTACCTGTATGGAGGTATCACCGGTCACAAACGGAGACAGACAGAGGGACAGTGACAGAGGGAGCTTTATACAGAGAGGTGTGTGTGCATGAATGCTGTGAGAATGACTGTCCAAGCATACAATACAAGAATAACTGTGAGTATGTGTGCACAAATGTTGATTTGAGTGTGTGTTTGTGTGTGGTTAGGGCCGGGAGCCACAGGTGGATTAAGCAGAGGCAGAAAGATAAGCACCTCGTAGGATTAGAGAGAACATAGGGATGACCTCACCGGACAAATGGAGGGGTGCATCAAGGCAGGCGGAGAGGGGGATGACAAAATAAAGAGGGAGGGGAGGTGCGACTGATGGAGGGAGAGACAGCTGGCAGGGAGAGAGAGGACAGAGGAGAAGCTATTTGTTAAAAGACAATGATAGCGTTTTATTCTTTAACACAAACTAAAAACCTGTGAGAAGAATGATGAAACAAAAAGATAAGTATAAAAAGACTGATTCCACTTTCATGTCTAGAGTAAATATAAAGTTACAGCGAGAAGCCAGCTACCTAAGAAATCAGTCTTCAATATCTTAAAAGTATGGAGGCCCTAAAAGGACAAGCATATATTATTTTACAGAAAAGTTTTGGTTGTTATCCAGAAATCTGGCCTTATTTTTCTGCCAATAACAATCAGGTAAGTTTCAATGGTTTCCTCAATACCTTGAGAAAAATATCAAAAGAAGCCTCTGTTGTTAGGGGACAACAAAATATAACCTATGGATATGAATCTGCTTTCACATAAAAGCTGAATATTATAGAAACAGACTATTTACATTTTCCCTTGCAAATAGTATATAGACATATATAATAAAGACATGTAGAAAAACTATCAGCTGTGCTTACTGAATTTGTATTCATTTGTACAATCACTGCAAACCATCAAAGGAGCTTTCATTCAGTGTTGAAAGAATCACTAAAAGAAAAAACCTCCATACTAAGTTTTCAAGGGATCCTTCTGATAACATTTGGCCATTTGTTTAATTGTTCTTATAAAATTGTCTATTAGTAAGGCCTTTATACACAAATCTAAATTGTCCATGATTTTGTAAATGGAAAAAATAACTGTATGGTATTTTGGGAATCATGATTCACTTTTATGTGCCTTTTTTCAGTTACCTAAGTTTAAACCTTAAACCTTTTCAAAGGTTAAGATATTTTTTGTTTTATTTGGAAAACAACCAGGAATGCCGTGAGATAATTTGTCTGAAATGCTGCTTACCGCAAGCAAAAATTATTCATCCCTTTTGATGTTTTACCTTTTCACTGATATCAAACATGAACCATGGCCAACATAATTTGGCTTTTTGACAGATAAGATAAAAAACTTAAATATCAAATTGAAAACAGATTTCTACAAAGTAATGCCAATTAGAAAATATATGTAATGTGAAATAACTGACTACATAACTACTCACCCCCTCAATTCTGTATTCAGTAGATGCATCTTTGGTTGCAATCACAGCACTGAGTCTGTGTGGACAGGTCTCAATCAGGCTTGCGCATCTGGACACTGCTATTTTACTCTAATCTTCTTTGCAAAACTGAACAAACTCTGTAAAGTTGCATGGGGATCAGGTGTGAACAGCCTTTTTCAAGTCCAGCCACAATCTATTGGATTGAGGTCTGGGTTTTGACTCGGCCACTCCATTCACTTTGTAGTCTTTAAACCATTTCTGTGTAGCTTTTGCCGTATGCTTCTGGTCATTGTCGTGTTGGAAAATAAATCTCCTCCCAAGACATACTGTAGTTCTCTTGCAATATGATTTTCCTCCAGGATTTTCCTCCATTTTGCCTCATTCATTTTACCCTCTACCCTTACAAGTCTTTCAGAACTGGTGCAGAGAAGCATCCCCACAGAATGATGCTGCCACCACCCCACGTCACTGTGGGGATGATGTGTTTGTGGTGGTGTGTGGTTGATGGTGTCTGCAAAATAAAGCATCTGTTCTGAAGGCCAAAAAGGACCATTTTGATCTCATCAGAACAAAGAACTTTCATCCACTTGACCAAGGAGTCTCTCACATCCTTTGGCAAAGTTGAGATTTAATTTCTTCAACAGTTGATTTCTCTTTCCCCCTCTCCCATAAAGCTTTGACTGGTGAAGAACCTGGGGAACAGTTGTTGTATGCAGTCTCTCCCATCTCGGTCTCCTTTCGCAGTCACTCAGTTTTTCAGGATGGCCTGATCTAGGCAGATTTACATATGTCCCATATTCCTTTCATTTCTTGATGATGGATTTAACGGAACTCTGGGGTATGTTCAGGACCCTGGGAATTTTTTTGTATCTATCTCCTGATTTATACTTCTCATTAACCTTTTCTCTGAGCCACTTTTCTGAGTGTTTTTTTCTACATGGTGTAATGGTAGCCAGGAATACTGATTATTTGACCTTCCAGACAAAGGTGTCTTCATAATACAATCAGTTGAGCATTTTGATAGGCACTGTATGTATATATTATTTAAGAATGCCTATGGGAAAAATGAACAGCATTTTTTTTCTGGACCCACTAGAGAGTAGAGTGAGTCGAACAGATGTGGATGCTCAGCAACAATAGGAGGAGGAGAGAGACAAAGGAGAAGTGAGGGAGGGGCCAAACACACAGTGGGATGGTCAGAAGCAGATCCAGAAATAGAAGGCTTACTGCTTCACTCGTTCGTTTTTTTCCATGAAAGGGGAGGTTTCTTGTTCACTGGAAGAGCTCAACATAGAAGAGACCACAGGAAAAGTAACCGCACTTTATCACTGACTGATCCTCGTTTTGGCTACAGTGCATCCGGATTGGATTGTGGAGGTCACTGAGCTGGCTTTGTAGCCCTACCAATCTTTTAAAGAGATAGAACAGAACTAAAATGGTTCTTTGATTATGAATATATCAATTTACTGACAACATAAATTATTAAAGTGGGGGTGTTATGCCTTTTTCAAGGCTTTACACCATCTCTCTGATACCCACGTAGTAGCTTTACATGGTTTACAGCTCAAAAAACTCCTCATGTTTCTCACACTGGCGTCCTGAAAAACCCTTATTTTAACCTCTGAAACGCTTCATTTTCGCTGCTGTCTGTTTACCCCCCCCCCCCCCGACCTGCTTTCCTCCAATTGCTGCAGCAGGACTCAATGTTTTGTGCCCGCCCCTCCAATATGACTATGTTGTTATGCTAGCAGTTGTAAACTTTGAATGAACCGGTCCGACTGAGTAAAATATGGCAAATTTTGATATACGTCCATACGTGACCCAGAGTCTGATCCTGATAGTTTGGAGAGAGAGGGGGAAGAAAACCAGCAGCAGCGAAGGATAGAGCAGGACGTATCTGTTTGGTAGATTGTTTAATTAATGTATTACTAAATGGCTAAATGGCTAAAAGGCCTTGTGGGGGCGGTCGGTTCCGCTTTGCCTGCAGCACGGACAAACCACGAACCAGTCAGGAGATCCTATTGCAATGACCTCATCAGTTCGCTCCATCGAAATCTCGTCTCAGGAAGATCTCGGAGGGATTTTCAATGAACCGTTTTCATCAGTTTACATGCCCATTTCAAGATTACTGCCACATATGTTTATCTTGCGGTTTGAAAATTTGCATACCTGGAGTATGGACACCCAATATTCTGACTTTATATTTATGTTTTAAAAATTTGAAAAGTATAATACCCCCTCTTTAAATACAGCATCACAGAATAAGAATCTTAATTTCAGTGAAGACTGTGACATTATTGTGCTTCTGTAAGACTGTAGGTTTCTGGTGATTTTTGCACTTTTTGTGGACAAAGCAGTTTGTCTGAACCCTTTGCATATTTTGTCCTGTATGAGTTGTGTAACAGACAGCTGGTTCACTTGTTCTCGTGTTGCCTGACAGAATTTACATGCACCAAAAACTACTGTTCAGAAACAGCCAATGAAATAGTTTGAATGTTGAGTCCAACTTTAAGATATCTAACCCAGCTGGTGCTGTTTTGGAGCAACACATGAAGTAAGAGAGACTTTATAAATATATTTTTATTATTGGTACACTGTGTTTGAACAAGACAAAAACAACAGAACATTACTTTAGTAATTTTATGAAGACACCACAGGCATAGTGACTGTAAGGATCTGTAAAAAAACACAGAAAAAAGAAATTTGTTAAGATTTATAACATGTATCGGGATAGTGTTTGCTCATCATTTGGAGGAGTCTGTAGATTAAAATCATATTGTGCTACGTTCTAACAGTGCATCGTGTAATTCAAAGAGAAGACAGACTTATTTTGAAAGAGGCCACTCAGTATTTCATTAAGAAACACTTCTAACATGTTCTTAATAGGTTTGAATGAAATGTTGGGCATATTTTGTGTTTCATATTAAGGTTAAACAGCTATTGTAGTGGTGGGTTTAGCAGCTTGGCTTTAGTTTCTTTCTCAGATATGCTCTCATAGAGGGAATGCATCGTTTACAATCTTTTATGAATACATTTGTTGTAGTGTGTGTTAAATCTGCGTGTTGTTATTGCTATGATTTAGAGCTTCTGTTAATGCATTGAGCTACTTTTTCTGAACATCTGTCAAAAAATGAGTGTCTGTGGATCTCCTTGCCATGCTTTAGCATCTTGTTCTGATAACACTTGCTGGTACATGTGACACTGGGATTTGAAAAAAGTACAGGCATGTGTTTATGCAAATTCATATTGTATTTATTTCTTTAATCTATTTTATGAGACCCCTAACAGGACAAGAGGTGTAGAAAATTGATGGATATCTTCTTTATTTCTTTAAAGAATGATTCATTTGAATATTTCTTTATAGTCTGTATATGTAATTCAGCACAAAATAGGGGCAGGTCCACCTGATTTGAAGTGTGTTGATATGATACAAAAGAGGCGATGTCACAGTAAAGGCCATGTTTTTGTGCTGTTTACCTGAGTTCTGATGTTGTACTGTGCCACACTTTTTTCCTGGTTGATTAGGAATGGGTGGAAGATGTCGAGATAAAATAGTGATGGCCGAGCTGACAACACCAGTCGATCCTCGCCGACATCCAGAACCAGAGAGCGAGAAGAGAGCTGCACAGGAGATAAGTTCATATCTCTGAAATCGGTGATGGACTTGAAAATGATGTGATATTTAAAATGTGACGATATTTAACTTCCACTGAAGAAGAACTTGGTCTGACTATTTTTTACCTGTGTTCCATCCTGTGATGGTTGACTGTGAGAGAACTTTATTGAAATGTACCACTGTCTGGTTATCTGGGTTATAGAGGAAAGATTCAATCTGCTTCCATTAAATAAGACACCTTTCACTACCATGACAAGAAAAATTGATGAAGAGCAGCTTGGATATTCAAGATGCCATACTGATACAGCAGTTATCAATCAGGGACACTTGCTCAGCCTGTGCTGATCATGTTTATATGCAGCAGACAGCCAACACCACTTAAGTATTGTTTTGATGCAGTGTAATTATGCCATGCCTTATCAAATAGCTGTTAATACTCCAGACAAGCTCACTGTTCCTTCCCAGTATCTATGTAAAATTTTCAAACAAAATCTGTGAGGGTCAAACTTTTTTTTATATATATTTATTTTGGGGTTTTTTTGCCTTTATTTGAGAGATAGGATAGTGGATAGAGTAGAAACAGGGATGAGAGAGTGGGGAACGACATGGTGAAAGAGACACAAGCCGGACCTCAGCATGGGGCGTCATCTAACCACTTGTTTATTTACCACTTATTTCTCACAGTTTTCAGATTATTTAAATACTTATTTAAATATGAATAACATATGTACTATATCATTAATTATTTCTATACTGTTTACTATTTCTTTTAAAAAAGCTTACTCAGAGAAATGCCTCATCAGTTTTCATTGTACCTTTGTATATTGATGATAAAAATAACTGATTTGTGTGTTGTCTTTAGCTAAGCAACCCACTGTAGTAACACCACTTACTACAGTATGATTTACCTTTCAGTGTTATATTTCCCTCAATGGCCAGTAAGGTTGGCATTAATGTGATAATAAATGTTTGTCTCACCACCCCAGGGAGCTTGATCTCTGCGATGAGGTACTCTGGATCACCAACAGGGGGCTCCACAAGCAAAGTGAACTCAGGTCTGGAGAGTCGGGGGGGTGGGGTAGTAAAAGAGAGAAGAAGAAGTTATGTTATTAGAATTAAGAAAATACTGAACTCAAATACATACAGTGAGGAAAATACCCCAGATAAATAAAAAAAAAAAAACACCCAGAGGACCACAGAAAAAGTGTGAACATGTTCAGCACAAGCCACAAATTTTTTGCATAAAAAAAAATTGGGCAGAACAGAGGAGCTTTACCTTCTAGCTGTAGCAGTGACGCTCTCCCTGTAGAAAAACAGCAGGACACAACTAATGAGCTCATATATCCTCAGCTCACAAGACAACAGCACCAGTTTACCCAATGTGAATGAACACATCTCAGCCCCTGAAGGTTGTGAAGACATCTGATGAAACTCCTGCAGCAACCATGATCAAACAGGAATCTTTTGCTTTGAACATTTTAGTGCAGCACTGTTGAAAACTACGATCAAGCTAATGCTCAAACCCTGAGAGAGACGTACTGAGGCTGCAGCTCCTGAATCACTGGCCTGCTTTTCGTCCGGATGTTCTGCTCGCTGACAGAACCCAAAAACTTTCTGTTTTTGAGCACCTTCCAGTCTGAGGAAAGATAGAAATAAAACCATATGAAAGACTGCTACCAACATGGGAGAGGCTATGCTAAAACAGACACAGATGCCTACCTCTACTTAGTTCCAGACTGTATTTGTTCTCCAAACCCTCCAAAGATACTAGAATTACAAACTGCTGAAAGAGGGGATCCTTCTGCAACACATGAACACATTCCTTATTGTTACTTTGCAATCTGTTCTCACACTTACTGTAAAATCATCAGGCTTTGAAAAAATGTTAAAAAGTGGCAAAAATGGGTTTAACAGGTGAAAAAGATAAGGGACATGTGGGTTAAAAGTGGAAACATGGCCAGATAAAGTAAAAAAATGGGTTACAATTGGCAAAACAGGTGAAAAATGTTGAAAAGCAGTTAAAAGGTGGCAAAAAGAACCAAATAAGGTAGTAAGAAGGGGTTAAAAATGGACAAAGGTGAGTTAAAAGTGTAAAAATGGACTAAAGTTGAAAAAAGTGGCAAAAATAAGTGAAAACAGTGGTGAAAGCAGTTAAAAGGTGGCACAAAAATACTTTTAAGGTATAAAATGAGGGAAGTTTTAGCCAGGGCGCTAGCACCAAGGCTGATCCAACACACGTGCATTGATATCCTCATCAAATCAGGAGGCTAGTCAATTCTGTGGGCAGCCCTGGTCCAATTACTCTACTCATTTCTACGGTGGCCCTGAAGGCCAATACAAAATAAATATTTCAAAAGCGCAAAATATATTTCAGAAAACACAAAAACATTTCACAAAACACAAAACATTTCACAATACACAACATTTCACCGATCGCAAAATACATTTCACAATACACAAAAACATTTCACCGATCGCAAAATACATTTCACAAAACACAAAAACATTTCACAAAACACAAAAACATTTCACAATACACAAACATTTCACAAAACACAAAAACATTTCATCGATCGCAAAATACATTTCACAATACACAAATACATTTCACAAAACACAAAAACATTTCACAAAACACAAAAACATTTCACAATACACAAACATTTCACAAAACACAAAAACATTTCACCGATCGCAAAATACAGTTCACGAAACCGGAAAGGGTAGGACCATGGTACTTGTTTGTGATTGGCTAAACCCATGTCTGTCCGGCATCAGTCATTTATCATTTCCTGTTTACACTTCTTACCGCAATAGCCGAGCGAGCGCGAAATTTCAAGTGTCTACCGGCATGGAAGAGGAACTTGAGTTGATAGCGGAATACTTCAACAAGGGAAATACATATAGTGTGATTCTTGATATGCTCTCCTCGTATCATGACATACACATTTCAATTGGAACCCTAAAATCGCGTTTAAAGTGTCGTGCCAAAAGAAGTACCCCCGGTAGGATTTGTATCCCCCTGCCGCCTTTGCCGAAGGAGCTGACTATCGACTATCAGGCGTAGATTTCGCCTCAGTGAATAAAAATGACAATAAAAGAATGTATAAAGCAGAAGATTAGTTTTGATCATCTGTTTTATTCATCATTATCGTGTTTTTGTCGGTAATATCTTATAAATTAAGATCTTTTAAGTAAACGTTTTGATACTGCAGCTTGGTGCACACTCATTACGCTGAACTGAGAACGCATCTTTTTCCTCCTGCGTCCTGTCATTGTATTTTGGCGGCGTGTTGGTCATCAAATCTGGGTCCACGCTGCTGTACATGAGTAACAGACATATTTTCTTCATAACTTTTATCGTCTTCTATTAGTGCTTTTTAGCGTCAAGCTGCTGACATGCACTATACACTTCCCACTTCCGCCTTGAGGTATTTCAAAATAAAGGTCCTGCATAGCCATATCACTGAATATTAACTTGTCTATTGACCAGTCTGAACAAGATTTATGTACAGAGAGATCAATTTCAGACCATTTATTTCAACACATCGTCCACTTCAACTACATCCCACTCTAAACAAGTGTGTCACAGTGTAAAGAACTGTAAAATGTTTTTATGTATTGTGAAATGTTTTTGTGTTTTGTGAAATGTTTTTGTGTATTGTGAAATGTTTTTGTGTTTTGTGAAATGTTTTTGTGTATTGTGAAATGTTTTTGTGTTTTCTGAAATATATTTTGCGCTTTTGAAATATTTATTTCGTATTGGCCTTCAGGGCCACCGTACATTTCTTCCAGTGACAGGAAGAAAACAGGCAGTTGCACTGCATCAAAGTACAAACTATATTCCTCTGTGAACAGAGCCTAAATAATGTCAGCATTAGGTTAAAAGAGTACCTGCAGATGGGTATCACTACTGATCCTCTTCTGATCATCATCACTTAATATTGCAGTAAATCATATGGATGAAAACACACATCAGTACAAACCTGGCACTTCTGGAAGAACTCCTGGTTGACGACTACATCATATGCTGTGCAACCCTGAGAACCTGAAACAGGGAAAAGTTTCTATTCAATCAAACAGGAGCTTCTTTGTAAAATGAAATGTTGACTGCAGTCCGAAACTGCATGTTGTATTTCAAAAGAACAAGAGGCTCTTGGGGCGGAAAGACTTTCAAGACTTTCAATAATTTCCACCTGATGCTGCTGCAAAATATTTATTGTGAACCAACTTTTTAAAAGACAGAGTAGTCCTGGCTCTCAAACACATAGTGTGAAAGTAAACATACTAGGGCATCAAATCATAAACACTGTGTGATAAAAATGCATTGAAACCACAGGATGTAAACTCCTGTGCTTGAGATGTGATGCAGCAGTAGCTTTGCAGATATGCTTTAAATGACAACATTTCCTGTTAAGAAAGATGCCTCAAAGAATGTGCATTTGTATGCAGCTTTGCAGCTTTCACTGCTCATTCTCAAAGGCAAGAAATATGATTCTAGACTCAAATTTAAATTTCAACGGGCCCATCAATCTAACTATTTTTTCTTTTCCCCCCAATAAAATAAACATTGCTAGAGTCAGAGGAACATGCCAGCAAGACTTTCAAAATCTTACATGCCTTTTATTCAGTTAAGTATCCAAATTAACTGTGATACTTCTCAATACTGCACTGGAATGACATTCTCTTTTATTCTTACCTTTAACAGTATTGAAAAGTGAAACAGCTTACAATAAAATAGCCCTATATTTTCTACTGAAAGCAGCTGCAAGCAAAAGTTAGACAGACAGAAAGAGAGCTACTGTAGCTGAATTAAAAGAAAGAGTGCCTTTATAGGAAAAAGGGCAGAGAAGCTGAGAGATTAGATGTTATTTTATGATTGTTCTATGGTGGCCACTCTTTAAAGATCCACTAAGCAAGCCAAGACCTTCACAAAAACATGCAGATGGTCTGTTCATAAGGTGCTCAAAACAAGCTGCTCTGCAACTTCAGTGTGTTTAAAACCAAGCTGCACAATTCCTGACATAAACTGCAAAATAACACCACAATACTTCAGTTCTTAAGTCCATTCACTGATAGACAACTCATAAGATAATTCATTAAAAATGTCTCCACTCTTAACTACTTTTTTCTATGGCTCAGCAGCAAAACACACCTCTGACACGCCTGTGAATTCTGACCCTAAAAACATCTTGGCTGGGCCAACTTGCCGTCCCAAGATTCTCAGAAGAAGCTCACAAAAAGTTGACAAGTTCCAGCTTTAGCCTTGGAAAAATGATGTCAACAGATGTCCACTTGAAGCACTTAATCTGTGATATGTCTGCTTAATGGAGATCTCCGTCAAAAAACAATCTTTTGAAAAATGATAAAGACAGAGATAAAAAAAGAATAAGGTCAGTCCTTTTTAACAGGTTTTCAGTGGAGCAGAAAGGGTGTTAATGGATACCAATTTCCCAAAAATTACAGTAATGGCAGAGGAATTTGTCTGTGCATGACTCTATAGCCTGCGGCAATCTCAACCTGAAGATCAACATCATGACAGAGAACCTGAACCCACAGGCCTTCACAAACATGTGTTAGCACAGAGCTTTAATGTACTCTCCAGTTTAAAATCCTATTTTATTACTCTTGATCCCTTGCTCCTACAGTCACATGTGGTGTAAAAATGTGAATGGATGAGTATAAATGGGATAAGTTAAAGCTGATGGCCACACAACACTGCGTTCCAAATTATTATGCAAATTATATTTATTTTTTTATTTTCCAAAATAGTCGATGCAAATGACAGTCAGTAGAATTTTCAAGTCATCTAATGTCAGAGCATAATTCGAACCTCCCAATGATACCCCCCCCCCCCCCACACACACACACAAAAAAACCTGTTCCAAATTATTATACACAACAGAGTTTCAAAACATTTGAAACTTTGTTGGTCCCTGTATGGCCAAAGAGAGAGTTATGTCTGCATCCCAGGCATTGGGACAGTTTGCGGCTGAGTGTGAAGTAGTGGGGAGGAGAGTCAGCACCTCCAAATACGAGTTCATGGTTCTCTGCCGGAAAATGGTGGATTGCCCCCTACAGGTGGGGACTGTGTCTTTGCCTCAAGTGAAAGGGTTTAAGTATCTCGGGTCTTGTTCACGAGTGAGGGTAAAAGGAAGCATGAGATTGACAGGTGGATTGGCACAGCATCAGCAGTACTGCGGGTGTTGTGCTGTTGAGCTGAGATACAAAGTTCTCAATTTAATGGTCAATCTACCTCCCAACCTTCACCTCTGTGTAATGACTGAAAGAATGAGATCGTAGATACAAGAGGCCAAAATGGGTTTCTCCGGGGGGTGGCTGGGCTCAGCCTTAGCGATAGGTTAAAGAGCTCAGACATCTGGAGGGGGCTAGGAGTAGAGCTGCTGCTCCTTTGCATCAAAGGAGCCAGTTGAGGTGGTTCAGGCGTCTGATCATGATACCTCCTGGTCGCCTCCCCGTGGAAGTATTCTGGGCATGTCCATCTGGGAGCAGACCTTGGGGAAGACCCAGAATATGGTGGAGAAATGACATATCCTGTCTGGTCTTGGGATGTCTCGGGACCCCCCAGAAGGAGTTGGAAAGTATCACTGGGGAAAGAGATGTCTGGGTGGACTTGCTTAGCCTGCTGCCCCTGCGCCCAGCCCAGATAAGCGGAAGAAGATGGGTAACTGCTCTCCAAGCTCAAGTCCAATAACCATTTTACCTTTCTATTTGTTTCACTGACTAACCAAACAGGACAATTTACTCTTAGATACAAAACTCATCTGTAATTTGACTGGCTTCCAAGGAAACTTAATTCCACTGACAGATTTTCAATGAGCACAGTGACAAAGATTGCTCTTGTAACTCATGGGTCTGTTTCCCTTCACAGTGGATAATAAGGTCAAATTTGCAATCAAGCATGATGGAAGGAAAATGAATAAAGGAAATGGAAGACTTTTGATATCAATAATAGTAAGCAAGGATAAGTTTACACGAGGATAACCGAATAAAGTCATAACAATGTGAATCACTTTAAAAATAGCATCTTTGGCTTCAGTCACTTACTGTTGTCTACTTCTGTGTGTGGCTCGCCTAGACTCATGGGAACTCTGAAGCCACTGGGATCTTCTGATTGAAGCAGCTCTACAAGCTCCTCTCTGGAAAGCTCTGGAGGCTGTGGGACTGAATGTGACTGACAGATGTTAACAAAGACCTTCCTTTTGTCTGCCTCGGAGACAGTCTTGACACATATGCCTATGAGGGGATGGGAAAGAAGGAAAAGACCAACATTAGAAATACAACAAAAATCCTGTTCATGTATCCCAAACATGAAGATCTGACCTAACTCGTCTCATGTAGAGTCTTACCAGGAAGTGGCCGAATAACTTTGGAGTCTGGGTTTTCAGTCTGCATCTGTCCCATTGTCTGGATAAAACACAGTCTATTAGGGCTCAATCATAGATGCAGACACACTGCATCATATCAAACATGAGCTAAAAGTTCAGTTATCTCAAAAAGGAAAAGACTTTTTAGCTTAAAGCCTTTTTTCTTCATGTTAAAGAGTGAAGCATGTAAGTTCATATTAAAAACTGGTTAGGAAATCTTCACCCTGCTCTCTTTTTGGACAATTTGTCAAAAACCAAACCATTCACACAACAGAAGATCATAATGACCCCTTTTATCACTGATACAGGAAGTAATACCCTGTCATAAGTGTTTATTTTGTCTAATTTACCTATGGAAGCAAACAAAAATGAAACAATAAATGTTGGGAAGTCTCCTTTATACAGTATTATTTATTTTATGATCATGTTAAGAAAAGCTTTACTAAGAACCAGTAACGTTAACACTGATTTTTTTAAGTGATGTATTGTACTAAAGACAAACATGACAGATTTAACTGTAATATTTGCATTGTTTAATCTGAGGAGGCCTAAAACACCAGACCAGCTGATGAAATCTAATCTATCAGCTGACTCACATGCTTTGACATCTGTTTGCTTGTGTATGGTAAATATGGAGCTATATAAAGCTACATGTAAAAATAAATAAATACATAAGAGCTGTATGGAGCTTCACTTCAAACTATCTAAATTTCACAGTAAAACAAATGAATCATTCAAAAACCAGTGGCGACTGAGTAGGGATAGAAAAACTGTTCCTCTCTTTATTCTGTTTCATTTGAATTTATTTTAATTTCATTTGATATTCATTTGATAACTGATTCTCACTTTAACTTAACCTCCTTTCTCAATTACAAACCTTTAAGATGGTGTTTTCCTCAGTGCATACTCAGTCCGTAGGTTCCTGTTCTTATAGTGTCTTATTTATGGTGTATTTTGCCAACATTATGTATGGATTGTGGGGTGGTGGGTGGGTTAGAGGGGTGTGTGGGTGGGCTAGGGTCATATTTCCTTTTATTTATTTGTCTGTTTGTAAAGCACTTTGTGCTACATTGTTTTGTATGAAAGGGGCTATAAAAATAAAGTTTTACTGATTGACTGATGCCATTATACGATGATTAAATGTTAAACCTTTAGGGTGGTTATTGTGATTTGACTTTTAGTATGGTATGATCAGTAGCTTATGATGAAGCATCAAAATTTTACCTTGTGATTTCAAAGAAAAGCTTTATGACTTGTAGTAATGAGTCAGTTTGCTACCTATAACGCTCCTAACTTTTTCCTGACTTTGGTGTCTGTTAAATTAGGATATTAATATGCAGATATGTACAAATAAATCCAACTGATGGCAATATCGAGATTGAAATCCAAATTTAGTCAAAATTTTAGACCTAAAACCTCTGTCCTTAACACACACAACTGAAAGTTTAAGGAAAACAAATTAACACATTTCATTTCTCAAAACACACTTGTGTAAGGAATGATGATGAATTAAGAGAAAGACTTCAGCTGACTTAGGTCTGTTGTTCCAGCCTAAAACTACACTCGGTTATTTGTTCATAAAGCCAATATTTACAGCTGATGTTGGCAGTTTTATATAGCCAAAATATTGGTTGTAAATGCTTTCAGAAAATTTCATATTCACCAATACCAATAATTAATCTTTTAAGCTTATATCTGCTTATATATCATACATCCCTGGTCAAAACACCATGTTTTATTTTTTTTCTATCCCCTGATTGTCACTTGTTAACACTGTGGTTGCTTTAAGCAAAATTTAAGTATTACTGCATTAATCAAAGCCACTACAGTACAGTATTACCTGTAAAAGCAGCTGTTGATACAGCTCCTCTTGCTGCTGTAACTCCAGCTCAGAGTTGAGGAGGGAGGAGTCTGTTGTCATGGCTTAAGAAAGGCAGTCAATTATTGTAACCACAACATACAGAGAGTAATACAGTGTGTTTTAAAAGTAAGTTAGAAATCAAATAATATGTGACAACATATTGACTGAGGTGACTTTCATATTTAATTGGTAATACTGTTTGATCACCAAATTCCCAGTTGAGTGCTCCTTTTAAAGGCTCACATTCTTCATTATTCACAGATGAGGACAACAGATGACTACTTTCAGCATAAACTGCATTACAAAGTTTAATGTGAAACAGCAAAGTCAGAGACTTCAACACCTAAAGCTTATGAAATTATTTCATCGCATGTGAAATTTGCTCCTCAGACTGGATATCTGTGGCTTGATCTAAAGCATAGTTACAACAATAATAATGTCAAAGGACTAACTTATACACTTGTGATTTCAGAAGCTGGGTACAGAGAAGGACCCTGATTTAGACATGATAGGATACACTTTTTAAATGACTGAGTCAACCTTAAACATTAAACAAATTAACTCCTCTCCACATGAATACACAAGTCTTAGTGTAGAGTTATCTGAAGTTATATTTTAGCGAATAGAAAACATATCCTTAGTACCTAAAACAATCTTAAAGTGGTGGTGAAACCCTTTGGCTTTATTGCTTTAAAATGAAAAATAATAAGTATTAGCATAATGTTAGCGTCAACTCTTCAGCAAGAAAAACGAACGGAGTCGCTATTTTGATGTCAAACTACTTGTCTTTTTCCTGAGTGCATCTCCTGTTTGCTGAAAGGGTAAAAACGAGTTTACCTTATCACTGAACTTGAGAAACGCTTAGCTGAGAAACGGAGATGCTCAACCCAACACAACAGCAGCACGCTACTTCCTCCTCTTTCTTCTTCGTTGGATGGATTTGATGATGGCTGGCATTCAAAAAGTCGCATTACTGCCAACTACTGGAGCTCCGGAGGATGCCGCTCACAACAGCTCTTCGCGTTCCCAAAATGTCAGCAGAGAAAGAAGTTAAGGAGTTTAAAGCCAAAAGGCTTACAACTTTGTCCTTTCCGACCTCTCAGTCCTCACGGTTTCATTAGGGTTCTAACCCCCGGAGGGGGTAGAACCCTATTGTTTTCCTGCCGGTTTATTAGGGTTCTAACCCCGAAGGGGTAGAACCCTATTGTTTTCCTGCCGGTTTATTATTATTTCCGTTCTGCCGCTTGAGCTAAAATTCCCGTGAGCTGGAATGAGCTAGAAAGCTGAAACTTGGCCAAAACATTGGAAATGATGTGCAGCAACTTTCCATAAATCATGAGCCCGGTCAGCCACATGGTGGCGCTACAATTAAGGCCTAAAATCTTTTTTTTGGGAAGGCCACGCCCCTCACACCGTGAGTCCGATTGACTTGAAAATCGGCCCACAGATGCAGCTCAATGTGCTCTACAAAAAAGCCAATTGGACCCCTAAAGTCCGCCTAATTAGATTTTTTGCTAATTAGCATAATTTGAAAAACAGTCAAATGAATAGAAGTCGGGAAATATTTACCCTATCAGCACCAAATTTGGCACATGGCCTCAGGGGACAAAAGGTCAAATTTCTATTATCGATGAGCCTGATCCGTTCAAAAACATGGCCGCTAGACCCCGAAATATCTTTGCTACTGGGCGGAGCCAACAAATGATTGGTCAGAACTCCCACACCTTTTGCCCGATCATCACCAAATTGGGGATGTAGGTTTACAACAAGACTGGGAAGCTGCCTGTCAAAGCGTTTTGAGCTCAACCCATAGGGGGCGCTATAAACACCACATGTTTATAACTCAAAGACCATTGGTTGGAATTTCACCAAATTTGGTGTGCATGTTCTAGGGGCGAGTATTAACTAATGTGTTGAGCAGCATATTTTTTGGTGAAAGTGGGCGTGGCCTATTCATCATTAAGTACCTTTTCTTCATTTGTGGTGAGCTGGAATGACCTAGAGACACCAATCTTTGTACGTAGAGTATGAATGACGTCTAAATGCTGCTCCTAAAATTTGAGCCGAATCGGCCTAAAGGGGGCGCTATAACATAGAGTGCAAAACTTCAAAAGCCCCGCCCCCACACACAGCAAGTGCTGTTGACTTGAAATTTCTCACACTGCTTCACCTGATAGGTCTCTACAAAAAAGCCTCTTGCACCACCAACGCCCTCATTACGGATTTTTGGCTAATATGCATAATGCTAAAAACAGTCAAATGAATAGAACTTTTGCAAAATTAATGTTATCCACACCAATGTTGGTATGTGGCATCGGGGCACTGAGACGCTCATTTCTATTATAGATGAGCACAATCGGTTGAAAAACGTAGCCGGGTCAATCCGAGTATTGAGTGCCATTTGAGTCGCCATGCCATAATGTGGTGTATTTTGTGTAAAAGTGGGCTAATATTTATTTTGAAAATATCTTGTTATATGGTTAACTCCCCTCTACCATAAAACCCAAACATATATACACAGGATGAATTAACCCTTTAAAACCCACCATTATGCGAGTCCGCCAGGACATATTCTTAGATTTGTACATACTGTAGTGGCATTTTTGGCAGTATTTTTGTTTGCTTAACATCAAAAAAATTCTTATATCCCAAATTTTAATAATATGTATTGACTTAAGTATTAACTACTACAATAAAGTGCAATAAACCTAAAAAAATGAAAATCGCTGTTGTTTTTTTCACATATATTTCAAAATACAGAAATTGCACAGCTGTATCCCTCAAATTTGTCAATGTAAAAAAGTTGCACAATATCCTTTGGAACCACAGGAAATTGATTTGGAGTCTCTACATAACTTGCTTTGTGAGATATAGTCAATTTTGTAACCTTTAACACAAACCAAGCCATATACTCCTGACTACCAGGAAAAAAAATGTTGTCCATTCACATGTTTTGTAAATCCCCCAATCTTTGTAAGGTACTTAGAATACTGAAAACATTTTTTTGGAAAAAAAAATAGTTTTTATTTTTAAGATATCATGAATGCCATACATGTGAAAACGAATCTTGATGGCAATCAGTTATTCCCAAAGAAAATACCAAAAAGTCAACATAAGAATGGGTTTAACATCCACATAACTGTCCATCATCACTTTTGTTTTGTTTTGTTTTGTTGTGCTCATTTGGTATGACACTTCAAAAAGCAATTTCCTGACCCTATGATGTTGCCCTCTGAGCCTGGGATTTGACCTTCTGAACCTGTGACGTGACCTTTTGAGCCTACAATGACCCCCTCTGAGTCTGTGATGAGGCTCTCTGAGCCTGCAATGACCTCCTTTGAGCCTGTGATGTTGCCCTCTGAGCCTGCAATAACCCCTTCTGAGCCTGTGATGAGGCCCTTTTCTGAAACACAAAGGATGCACATCACATACAGTATGCTTTGCTCTTGCAGCCAGATCTGCGACACCTTGATCCAGGTGTTTTGTCCACCTGGCTCAATCACTGCATCTTGATCTTTTTCATCAGACAACACAATATCTGAGTTTCCATCAACAGTTGCAGTAAAATTAATTCTGCTTCTGAGAATGACTCCCTTTCTTGTCATTTGAAAAAACAGAACAAAATGGAGGAAATAACTACAAATGTCCACTACAGAGGGCATTTTCAAACACTTGAATACTATGCTAAAATACAGTCCAAATAATTCAGACAATGTTTTCATGTGTTGTAAAGAGACTTATATAAAATATGCTAACTTTTCAAGCCAAAATTTGCTCAATAAAACGTATCATGCACTTACTTTTCCTCTTCCCATAAAATGTGCTTACACTGATGGACACCATTTTCCTTGATGAGAAAGAAAAAGGTACCAAAGCCCCACCCCTTCACATCTGGTATCATTGAAAAGCCCTAAATGTCCTCTGTAGATATCAAAAGGAGTTAATTCAGTAGTATGCAGTGGGTGGGAGATATTCAGTTTTAGAAATATCCTCCACAGAGGACAAATTTGAATCACTGGTAGTCAGGAGGATATGAGTAGTTGGACTCTTCATCCAACACTGTAATTACTTCCAAAGCTTTACGCCAGCTCTAAAACTGTTTGGCACGACCAGGGTTTTGCCAATCCATAACTACATACGTGTGTGTGATGGATGTCTGGTGTGTGGGTTGTGTGTCTGAGTGTGTTTGTCAATAAGTAGGGCTGAAATGAGAGCGAGGGCGAGTATGTGTGCAGACAAAGTTCTTCAATGTATTCCATCACTGCTCTGAAACATAGTAAATGTGTGAAATGTTAGTGTAACTCTCCAGGTTTTACATGCAAAAAGAATGATCGATCTATCTTATCCAGTTTCAAATGTATCCACAATCAAAAATGGACGTGCTTATTGTAGTACCTTAGTCGACACTACGCTGGGTTCTACACAGTTGATTTGAAATGATTAATCTGACTTTAACTGCAAGTAGGGTGTACTACCATGTCCCCACTCATGTTTGTTCAAGCTAAGTTACAATTAGAAGTGACAACAATCAAATAAAGTCTACTTTTTTCATTATTTCATTATAGTCTCATTTATAATGGTTCCCACCCAATGGTTATTTTTGTTATCGAAACATTTTTAATCATTAAATTCTTAAAAATAAGTTGTGTCCCTGAGTCAAGTGTCCACCCTGTTACTCTGACAGTCCCGTCCCTCCACCTCCCTCCTGACCATTCCTCTAGTGGCATGACTCACAGAAAGTGGCAATGTGGAGGAGTTCAGGCAGATATGGAGGGGCAAGCTTGTGGATGGCCTTAAAGGTGTACAAGAGGATTTTGAACTCTATTTTATGCTTGACCGGGAGCCAGTGGAGGTGCTGTAGGATGGGGGTGATGTGCTGGCAGCTGGGTTCTGGACCGGTTGGAGTACAAATGTCTAGATTATGGTTGGACATCACAGGTGTGTGCAGGACAGAATGTAAAAAAACTTAAGTTATTACCCCAAAGCATCAGAGGGTACACCTGAATTTAAAGAAATTTTAATTACTTTGATTTCATTTGTGGAAGAAGAAGAAACTTTGATACCTTTGTTGTTGTAATTATTAAAATTGAAAGTCTTCATCAGTTAATTTAAAAGAACAAATGCTACAAAGATATCCTGAAACTGCACTGGTTTCAACAGATGCCTCCACATTGGGCAGAATCACCTTTTCTTTACTAAGAGAAATAAAGCTCACTATATATGTGAATCCCCAGTTGAATCCAAACTGCCTGTTTAATGGTTCTGAAAGAAAGCTTCATATCTGGAATTACTTGAGGGACATTGAGAATAAACTGAATTTGGAAATAGGATATCCCTCCCAACAACACTGTATGTGGTGCCACATAACAAACAATTTAATATGAGGCTGTACATTTCTGTGACTTTCAACTACCTAAGCTACTTTAATTGTTGTCAGTGCTACCCAAATAAGTCTTCTCATTTAGTGAGATGCTACTTTTCTGTAAATTATGTCCTTGCAGCTCCACCTTGTGGAATAATATGGTAAATATTATGGGTGTTGTGTCAAAAAGCAAAAGCAATAGCAATAGGTTGTGAAAGCAGTATAATGGAATCAGTCAAGGAGAGAGAGAAAATCATGATATACAGTTAGCCTGCCTTGTATTCTACTTGGGTTTTTATTAATGGCTAATTTAATAAATGATTCAAAACATTTAATTTTTATATGTTTTGCAAGTAAAAAAACATTTTTGGAGTAATATCTTGATAATATTCAAAAATTTGAGTTTTTCCATATTATTTTCTTAGAAATCTAATGAATCTAAATTAGATTAATTTTATAATAATTATGAAGAAATACAACATTTAATATCACAGTAAAAATGTTCCAAACCCTTATACTTTTTTATTATAAATTTTGTAAATTATTTTCAATTCCTAAATATAATACGGATATGCAAATGATTAAGGCAATGTCTTGAATAAATGAGTAAATAAATAAATAATATTATTTAAGCAACGATTTAATTTAAAAAGTTGGATCTACTACGACCCGGAAACAGTCACGTGGTCTGGACAACCTGTGGATCCAGGTCATCGGGCTCCGATGTCCATTTTGGATTGAGACTTTGCCGAGGTGAGTTGTGTGATAATGTCTCTCTGCTGATGTGATTTTACAGTTAACCATGCATGATAAATATTGCTGGGAGAAACCTACATTATAGTGGAGTGTATTTATGGTGTTTATGTAATGACACGGAAGCCTCAATAGCGCAGTTGTTAACACCGTGACTCAGCTTAAATAGATGTAGGCCTCAGGCTTTAACTGCGTTTGTTAGCGGTAGCATTAGCTTTGTGCTAGCGGTACCGTTGTTATCAGGACACTCGCTTTTTGGGGATTGTCGCTTTTTATTATCAGTTTGGGTGACTTGTGTGAATCGTTTAGATCCGTAGACTTTTAATTTGGGGGGGGGGTTGTCGGCCGCGTTCATCTCTACCAGTGACGGGGTTTACGGCTCTTTAAAGGGAGCCGGATCTGGAGGAGCCGTTCCTTTCAAAGAGCCGTTCAAATCGTCACAGTGCATTAGCGCGGCCGCAGCAGCAGCACCGACACACAGTGCCGCAGCTCCCCGTGACAGAGCGATGCACGGCGGTGTGTAACAGGCGGCCACAGCGCGGCTCGCGGCCTACACCGCAAACACGCCAGCGTAGCACGGAGACAAACGTGACGATGAAAGGCTTTGACTTTTATTAAACTTAATGCAGCAGCAACAAAACAAACGCGTTTCAGCCCGAAGCTTTCATCAGCGTTTGGAACACGTGTGTGACCATCTAATATAATTATCGCCAGGTAACCGGCCAAGTAGATGATTTATAAAGAAAATACATGTCCAAAACAAGGGAGAATAGTGTAAAAAATGATGCTGAAATAAAATAACTAAATATGTACTATAATAAATAAGTCAATTACAGGATGTAGACAGACCCAAAATTTAAAAATCGATTAGAAATCCATCCAAAATGAATCAGAAATATGACTTAATACATCAATAGATGAAAATACAAAATAAAGATAACAGTATCAAAAATTGATATACAACATTCAAATATATATATAGATACTCACTCACAAACACACACACACATATATATATATATATATATATATATATATATTATAATAGTAAAAAAACAGAAATAAATATAAAAATATTTAAAAAAAACATAAATAATAAATAAATTAAAATAAAAAAATAACATAAAAATAAATATAAACATATATTAAAACATAATATATAGACATAGACATGGACATATTTATATTTCTATATATTCACAGAAATAAATAAAGAACTTTAACATGAATAAAAACAAAGTGAATAAAAAGTTATAATAATATAAATATATACAACAAATAAATGTTTGAATGCATGATAATGCTAATAATAAGAAATGCCCTGTCTGTACGGGTAATGCGACGTTAAGTCTTACATGTGTGAAAGGACATGTCCAGTTGATAATCAGATTTGATTGTCCAGTGGCAGACAAACAGGCTGTGACTGAAGCCTACAGTATGATTCAGTCAGACAAACTAGGCTTTTGCTCAGTTATTGAAAGAGAAATCCCGGTCCAAAATACAGTTGAGGGAGAAAAGTTCATATTAAGTCAGTGTTGAACAAGTATAATGCATAAGTTCAAAGATGATAACACTTTAAACCTGTCTGTAATAATATTGTGCCTTTTAGTCACCGCTGGTACAGTTTAGGTTTAGCATGCTGTGTCAGTTTTTTTATAGAATTAATGGTAAATTAGTAATCTATCAAGTGGTTAAATGTTGTTTCCAGTAGTGAAAACTTTCAGCCACAGAACCTCTCAAATAGTATCAATAAAGGTGCTGCACTCCCTCATAAACTGCATTCAGATATAAAGTCAATATACCCACTTGTATTAAAATGATTAAATTATGAGTGGTAAATGTTGATGGGGCTGCTCACTTCTGTGTCACCATATCTGAATCAGTCTACTTGTGACATCACAAAAATATTACTATTGCTGAAACGTTTTTACTTTCCAGTCGTTATCGTGACATGTGTTTTGATGCAGGTTTTGTCTGTCACTAATTGTTTTTTCTTTTTCCATGGGTATGTTCTATCAACACCATGATCTGAAAACTGGCTTTGACCAACTTAGAGGTAAGTGTGAACAGTGGTGGAAGAAGGATTCATATAATTTAAGAGTAGCAATAAAAGTATTAAAGTCTCATCAGAGTGCACTTAATAAGTTCAGGGAATCTTTTGTAAGAGTTTAAAATGTCACACTAATTGCAACTCCTAGAATAACATCCCAAAGCAGATTCTAGGATTAGTGAAAGGAAATCTCAAATGTCTTTATTTTAAATGGTAATTCTGTTTTTAAAACAAAGCCAAGGTGTGATGACCATCACTGCTCTTCATGAGAGCTTCTTTCAGCAGTGTGTTACACAGCTCCACACAATCACTATAATGAACTGAAGGAAGGAGGTTCTTTGTTACTGCAGAAAGAGGGGGGACCAAATAATAAAATAAAAAAGGAGAAATAAAATTATGAAATTCAATTAAAATAAAATTGAACTAAATATGAGAGTTCACACACCTACACTACAGAGATGATACATGTTCAAAACAAGGGAGTATATTGTAAAAAATGTTGTGGAAACAACATAACTAAATACATACTGTAATAAATAAGTCAATTACAGGATGTAGACAGACCCAAAACTTAAAAAGCCACAAGAAATCATCCAAAATCAATCACAAATAAATGAATTTATACATCAGTATATGAAAAAATAAATAATAAAGATAACAGTAGTAAATATTGATATATAACATTAAAATATATATACTCATTCACACACATATATGTAATAATAACTAATATAAATAAAGATGAATAAATATAAAAATTAAATATTTTAACATAAATAATTGAATTAGAATAAAAACATTAAAATATAAAGAAATATATTTGCATAAACATTTATATATATATATATATATATAAATACATTTTAATAAATTTTAAACTAATTGCTTAAACGTTTTTACTGTTCAGTTGTCACCGTGACATGTGTTTTGATGCAGGTTTTGTCTGTCACTAATTGTTGTTTCTTTTTCCATGGGTATGTTCTATCAACACCATGATCTGAAAACTGGCTTTGACCAACTTAGAGGTAAGTGTGAACAGTGGTGGAAGAAGGATTCATATGATTTAAGAGTAGCAATAAAAGTATTAAAGTCTCATCAGAGTGCACTTAATAAGAAGTTCAGGGAATCTTTTATAAGAGTTTAAAATGTCACACAAAAGTACTAGATATTGATACATACCCTTCATATATAGATACACTGCCTGGCCAAAAAAATGTCACCACCTGGATTTAACTAAGCAAATAGGTAATAGGTTGCTGCAGTTGGTCAGGTCTAGGTTCAGCAACATTATGTGCCCAAAGAATGAGGTCAGCTGATTACCTGAATATACTGAATGACCAGGTTATTCCATCAATGGATTTTTTATCCCTAATGGCACGGGCATATTCCAAGATGACAATGCCAGGATTCATCGGGCTCAAATTGTGAAAGAGTGGTTCAGGGAGCATGAGACATCATTTTCACACATGGATTGACCACCACAGAGTCCAGACCTTAACCCCATTGAGAATCTTTGGGATGTCCTGGAGAAGGCTTTGTGCAGTGGTCAGACTCTCGCATCATCAATAAAAGGTCTTGGTGAAAAATTAATGCAACACTGGATGGAAATAAATCTTGTGACATTGCAGAAGCTTATGGAAACAATGCCACAGCGAATGAGTGCTGTAATCAAAGCTAAAGGTCGTTCAAAGAAATATTAGAGTGTGTGACCTTTTTTTGATAACTTTTTTTGGGGGCCAGGCAGTGTATATCCAGATATAATAATTATGAAAATAATAATCAAAATTAAATATAAATGAACAAAAATATTAAATTAAAATGATATATATATATAGTTTACAGTCTACTTGTGACATCACAAAAATATTTCTATTGCTGAAACGTTTTTACTGTTCAGCTGTCATCATGACATGTGTTTTGATGCAGGTTTTGTCTGTCACTAATTGTTGTTTCTTTTTCCATGGGTATGTTCTATCAACACCATGATCTGAAAACTGGCTTTGACCAACTTAGAGGTAAGTGTGAACAGTGGTGGAAGAAGGATTCATATGATTTAAGAGTAGCAATAAAAGTATTAAAGTCTCATAAGAGTGCACTTAATAAGTTCAGGGAATCTTTTGTAAGAGTTTAAAATGTCACACAAAGTGCAACTCCTAGAATAACATCCCAAAGCAGATTCTAGGATAAGTGAAAGGAAATTTCAAATGTCTTTATTTTAAATGGTAATTCTGTTTTTAAAACAAAGCCAAGGTGTGATGACCATCACTGCTCTTCATGAGAGCTTCTTTCAGCAGTGTGTTACACAGCTCTACACAATCACTATAATGAACTGAAGGAAGGAGGTTCTTTGTTACTGCAGAAAGAGGGGGGACCAAATAATAAAATAAAAAAGGAGAAATAAAATTATGAAATTCAATAAAAATAAAATTGAACTAAGTATGAGAGTTCACACACCTACACTACAGGGATGATACATGTCCAAAACAAGAGTATATTGTAAACACTGATGTGGAAACAACATAATTAAATACATACTGTAAAAATAAGTTAATTACAGGATGCAGATAGACCCAAAACTTAAAAAGCCACAAGAAATCATCAAAATTAATCACAAATAAATGAATTCATACATCAATAGATGAAAATATATAATAAAGATAACAGTACTAAATATTGATATGTTAAAATATGTATATAGATACTCATTCACACACACACATATATATAATAATAACTAATATAAATAAATATGAATAAATGTAAAAATGAAATATTTTTACATAAACAATTGAATTAGAATAAAAACATTAAAATATAAAGAAATACTTACATGTGCATAAACATATATATATACGCACACACATATAGAAATACATTTTAATAAATTTGAAACTAATTGCTGGAACGTTTTTACTGTTCAGCTGTCATCATGACATGTGTTTTGATGCAGGTTTTGTCTGTCACTAATTGTTGTTTCTTTTTCCATGGGTATGTTCTATCAACACCATGATCTGAAAACTGGCTTTGACCAACTTAGAGGTAAGTGTGAACAGTGGTGGAAGAAGGATTCATATGATTTAAGAGTAGCAATAAAAGTATTAAAGTCTCATCAGAGTGCACTTAATAAGAAGTTCAGGGATTCTTTTATAAGAGTTTAAAATGTCACACAAAGTGCAGCTCCTAGAATAACATCCCAAAGCAGATTCTAGGATTAGTGAAAGGAAATTTCAAATGTCTTTATTTTACATGGTAATTCTGTTTTAAATCAAAGCCAAGGTGTGATGACCATCACTGCTCTTCATGAGAGCTTCTTTCAGCAGTGTGTTACACAGCTCCACACAATCACTATAATGAACTGAAGGAAGGAGGTTCTTTGTTACTGCAGAAAGAGGGGGGACCAAATAATAAAATAAAAAAGGAGAAATAAAATTATAAAAGTCAATAAAAATAAAATTGAACTAAGTATGAGAGTTCACACACCTACACTCTGGGCCGAATATTTAGAAGTAGCTTCAAGTTTCTGTTCACAATGCCTTCTTAAAAACCAGCATTAGTTACATGTATTTTGGGGCGTCTTTACTGCATGATCAGACTTTCCTTTCGTTGATATGCACCATTTTCCTGAACTGACCTTAGGTATACATTGAGCTGGTAGTGCCATGGTATGAGGATGTTTTGCAGGTGATAAAGTAGGACATGGGTTTGAAGTAAAGGGCATCGTGAAGAAGGAACAGGACCACTCCTTCCTCCAGCATCGTGCAGTTCCATCTGGACTCAGACCTGTGGGTGGAAAGTTTGTTTTGCAGCAAGATAATGACCCTAAGCATTCTGCCAAGCTCTGTCAGGGTTACCTAGACAGAAAAGAAGAGGAAGGTGTTCTTCAAAAGATGGTTTGGCCCCTCAGTCTCCAGACCTCTCTCCAGTTGAGCTTGTGTGGTATGAATTGGATCGATCGGTCAGAAGAGCACGTCCCACAAATCAACCTGGCACATTTCTTCAAAAAGTTGTGGAAGAATGCCTCATATGTGCTTAAAGCCAGAGGAAGCAAGAACAACTCATACATCTTATAATTAAAGTAAAAATGTCTTCTCATAAGTTAGTCTTTATGTTTATTTTGCTGCAAAGTAGACCAGTGAAACTATGATCTTTTTTTGTACAATTTTGATCTTGCTTCCAAACTTTTGGCCTGCAGTGTATATTGTTCATCATGTAATGTAAGATGTTAAATCATGATTAGTTCCACATTCCAGGAATTCTTTTAATAGAATCTACTGAGTTGTATTAAATGTGTTCTGTTATGGAGAACTGACCATGATTTAAGATCTTACATTAGGGGAGACCAGGACATGTTCTCACACTTTTCAGACACTTTTATGTATTTTGTGATCAATACATAAAAACAGCATATCAAATGAAAGAACAGTGTCTGGGACAAATGTTTTTTATTCATATCATCTTTGTATCTTATGTCAGTAAAGACTTCCAGCCATTTAAATAGTGAGTGTATTGTTACTGGTGTCTATGTGGTACAGCATTAAATGTGTTTTCTGTGAGTCATCACCTGTCCCTTTGCCTCTAGAAATAATTTGGTCTTAAAGGCATCATTATTAACATCATTAACGTATCCTCATTACATATCAGTGTAGTAAATTGTGTAGATTGTTGACTGAGCATTCTGATTTATCACAGGTAGAAACAGACTGAGCTTGTGGTACCGATGAAGGCAGAAATGTTTTAGAAAGTAGAACAATATATAAGTTCTTCATGTTTTGTGATGGTGTGCTGCTGGTTAACAAACTTTTCCTCTACTCTATAATGAAGGTCATAGACAAACATAATTTCAGATCTCAGGGGCTGAGTTCAGGAGCTTTTACATGGAAAGTACAGATGCATTAAAGGCACTTTTCTGTTTCATACTTTGCAATGTCTGCCTATTTTCAATCAATGTTGGGAACATGCTAAAATATGAAATCACATTGATTTCAAGTGGACTCAGACACACACTTGTGAGTAATTAACTCTAATTGGCAGTTTAGTTACTAATTGCTTCCTTTGTCCATGTGTCTTTCAGATGCCACCGAAGGTGAACCGCCGTGCTGAGCACATGAGGAGGACCTGGAATGCCCGCAGGCAGACCAGTGTTCGCCCTCCCCCTGATGACCCCTGCTGTATGGGCACTGGAGAAATCCATCCCCCCCCTGACTACGCTGTTATAGCGAGCCATAATGCTGAAAAAGCGCAAAAACAATTTCCGAGACCCTTTGACAAAACCTTTGAAAAAAACCTTGAAAAAACCTCTCCGAGACCCTTTGCAAAAACCTCTGAAAAACCTCTGCCTGTTTCTGATCAGTCTCTGCCTCCTGCTGCTCAATCTCTCTCCATGTCTGACAATGCTCCTGAACAGAATAATCCCATGTCTGATGCTTTTGTCCTTGAGCAGTGTGTTGAAAAGCAGGTCCCTGACACCATGACTGAAGCTGTTGAGCCTACACCTGAATCCAACCTTGTTGCACACCACCCTGATGAAGCGCCACCTGCTGGGAACAATGTTGCCAAAGCACCTGAGAATTTTTTCTTACAAGGGTCCTTCTCACAGCTTCACCACAGATTTGGGGCTAATGCAGGCAAACAGTGTGTAGCTAACAGTTTAGCAGCGGTCATGATGAATAAGCTTAAAAGTATAACAACCTGGAGTGATGACAGAGGCAACAATGACATCGACACTGTTCTTATTGAAGGTAACAAGTTGTACTCTTCTCTTAAAGATGGTGGTCACATTGGTGGAAGAAGTGGGTATCTGCTGATCGATGAACTACCAAATTCATATGTGATGAAAGATGCACATTTTGAAATAAAGTATGGTCCAAGTTTCTGTGGTATGGTTGGTGTTTTTGATGAGCCTCAGGATTCAGATATGAGGGACATTAATGTACCACTGGATGTAGCTATTCAAAGAGCACTGATAGATCATGATGCTTGCTTTATCACTTTTGGTAGTAACACGTGTGGCTGTTAAGCACTTCCAGTACTTTGCTGTGTTTGATCCTCATAAACGCAACACTCAGGGCCTTGCTGATGGAGAGAGAGGTAAAGCTGTAGTTGTTTATCACCCTGACTACACAGCACTGTATGAACAGCTGGATAACCTGGCCAAACAACTGCTTCACTACTACCCTACCCTTCAAGACATGCCATTTGAAGTCAGAGGAGTTGAGGTGAGAATCTCAGATGACATTGTGCAACAACGTGACATTCCAACCACTGAGGAAGACACTGTAAGAAAGATCAACATAAACAAAAGCCAAGAAGGCAGACTCCTTTACAGTGCTGTGGTGAAAGGAGAACACAACAGACCTGCTACCTGCACCAGCTCTTTGAATGAACATGTGACTAAAAAGAACAAATGTGATGTTGAAGTTACTGATTGTGAGGTACAGTCAAGTGCAAACAACCCACCAAGTGTAAGTGCTACTAACACATCACATGGCAAAGACACTGATAATAATCCAGATGTTGAAATAACCAATGTAGCCAAGATGCCGTTTTCATACAAGCCACTGAGTGCTGCAACAAAAGGAAGACTTTGTTCAGAGATGGGTGTGAGAAATGAGAACACAAAGCAGCTGCCACCTCAGGAAATGTCAGCTATGGGAAGAGTCTGTGAAACCAAATCAATTCAAGGTGATGGCAATTGTTTCTTTCGAGCTTTATCCTATGCCATTTCAGGAAGTGAGAACGGACACATGAAACTGCGGCGGAGAATTGTTGAACACCTGGAAACGAATTCAGCAGAATTCCAGAATTTCTTGAGAGCAGGACAGTCCTCTATTCCAGATCATTTAAACAGTTCAAAAATGAAACACTCAGGTTCATTTGCCACTGAGATTGAAATCTGGGCAGCTGCACACCTACTACAGGTTGACATCTACACATTTAATGTAGACAGATGGAATCATTACCCATGTATTATCATGCCATGTAATCAAGCAGGAAACAGAAGTGCTGAAGCTATTTACCTGAATCACAAGGATGGAAATCATTATGATTTTGTCACATGTGTAAAGGACTCATACAATGACTCCATATGTGCATCATTTGACACACAGGGCAGTCACAATGAACAAAGTTCAGATGAAAAGACAAAGAATGAACAACATCATGCAGATCGTTGGTCAAGAAAGAGGAAACTGAAAGTTTTGGAGGAAACCTATGCAGCCAACAAAGAGGAGATTTTAGAGAAGAAAAAAGCATCATATGCCACAAGGAAAGCTGAATATGCAGAAAAAAAAAGAATAAGATATGCAACAAATGAGCAATACAGGAATTCTACTAAAATGCAACTCACAAAAGGTACCATACAGACTTGGAGTACAAACATCATGTGTGTGAGCAAAGTAAGAGAAAATATGCTTCTGATGAATCATTTCAACAGCATGTTCGTGAGCACAGTAAGAAAACATATGCAAATACGCCCGATCTGAAGAAGAAGTTGTGTGAGGCAACACTCCATAAGTATCACACTGATGAAACATTCAGAGATGCAGTTAAAAATAAAAAATGTACCAGTGCTCAGAAACAAAAGGACAGGAAATATGACATTACTTGTGTGATAGAAGATTTCCGTAAAACAGTAAAACGTGGTCCTGAATATGTCTGCTGTTGTTGTCATAGACTTCTTTTCAGGAAGCAAGTCAAACACTGTATGAAAAACACTTATTGTGCTGTGGGTTCTGATGGCAATGCACTTGCTGAAAAATGTATAACCAGTACTTTTTTGCACGTATGTGGTAAATCCTGTGGAAAGACTTGCAGTTTTCAAGATGAGGCTTTTTCCAAATTATGGATCTGCCATACATGTGACAGTCATCTTCTCAAAGGTAAAATGCCTGCCCAGAGTGTTGCTAACAACTTGCATTTAAAGCCTATTCCACCTGAGCTAGAATGTCTCAATGAGTTGGAACAACACCTTATTTCCCTGCACATTCCCTTCATCAGACTCATACCTTTGAAAAAGGGAGGCCAGAAGTCTGTGCAAGGACCAACTGTGTGTGTGCCATCCAATCTATCACATGTGACCAGCATTTTGCCAAGAGATGAAAGTGAGGATAAAATGGTGAGGATTAAACTGAAACGTAAACTGACTTACAAAGGACACTATCAAGACATGAATGTGGATACTGCAAACATCAAAAATGGTCTGAATTATTTAATGCTCAATAATACATGGTACAAAGATGTGAGTGTCAACCCAAACTGGATCAATACACTAGAGGAAACAGAAAATGAACAGATTGAAGATGAGATGAATGAAAGTGATGAAAAGGTTGAAAGCTGCATTGATGATGACATTCCAGACAAAGAGGATGATGATGATACACCAGAAATACAAGATTTTTCACACATTAAAGACCAGCATGGGCTGTTTGCATCCTCCTGTTTACAACCTGTGGATTTGGGTCAAGAGATACTAGATCAGCATTTTGATGGCATTTTATCTATTGCCCCTGCAGAAGAAAGTTCTCCAATTAGACTGTTGTCTGATGGCACAAATGAACCCAAATGTTTCCCAGTTTTATTTCCAAAAGGAGCACCTACTTTTCACAATGAGCGCCCAGAAAAAATAACTCTTTGCAAATATTTCAATCAACGAATACTTAATGCGGATGGACGTTTTGCTCAAAACACTGATTACTTATTTTATGCGCAATATATGTCGGAACTGAATCAAATTGTGTCAAATGTGTCAATAGCATTGAGAAAAGGAACGGACAAAAATTTGACCCAAGAAGTTACCACGGACATCCTTACAGACCCCGAAGCTTTGAAAAAAATTCTGCACTTTGATGAAGGCTACAAATTTCTAAGGCCTATCAGAGGAACACCTCCATTTTGGCAATCAGCACAGAAAGATGTATTTGCAATGTTAACGCAGATTGGTATTCCCACATGGTTTTGTTCATTTAGCTCTGCTGACTTGAGATGGCCTGAAATGCTGAGTGCAATGATAAGGCAAGAACGTAAAGAGGTGAACCTGGAAGACCTTTCTTGGCTACAAAAATGTGCATTATTAAAGCGCAATCCAGTGACTGCAGCAAGGATGTTTGACTTCCGATGGCAATGCTTCTTAAAAGATGTTCTCCTGAGCCCTGCGGCACCAATAGGCAAGATCACTGATTACTTTTATAGAGTCGAGTTTCAAATGCGTGGCTCACCTCATGTACATGCATTATTTTGGGTTGACAAAGCTCCGAGAATAGACAAAGACGCTGATGCAAAAGTTGTGGAGTTTTGTGATCAATATGTCACATGTCAAATGCCATCTGATCCAGAACTGTTGGAATTGATTGATGTGCAAAAGCACAGTGAATATCATGCCAAATCTTGTGACAAGAAAAATGTAAAGAAGAAGAAAGGAGAAATACACTGTCGATTCAACTTTCCCAGACCTGTCTCAGAAAAAACCTTCATCTCAAGACCACGTGATGCTGAGGAGTTTAAAGGGACACATGAGACTGGCTCTAAAAAAAGCAAAGAGAAAACTGTTGAACAGCCAAACATCAGCTCAGTTGGCATGACAACTGAAATGGCACAAAAACTGTTTGAACGAATGAAAACTGTCCTCTCAAACCGTGAACAAAGACAACAGTTCAACTCTGCTGAGGAGTTTTTTCAATATTTTGGCACATCACAGGAAATGTTTCAGATAGCACATTCTCTGCTTACCAAACGGACAAGCATTGTTCTACAACGGAAACCGCAAGATGTTTGGATAAACCAGTACAATCCAGATCTACTTCGCTGCTGGCAAGCAAACATGGACATTCAGTTTGTTGTGGATGCATATTCATGTGTGGTGTACATTATATCATATGCCCTCAAAAGTGAACGAGAAATGGGACTGCTGCTTGATCAGGCTCAAAAAGAGGCCATGAATGGAAATTTGCAAGCCAAGGAGTCAATGAAAAAAATAGGCACAGTTTTCTTGCAGAGCCGCCAAGTTTCAGCACAAGAATGTTGTTACAGATTAACTGGCCTACCGCTCAAACAGTGTTCACGTGGAACTCAGTTCATCCCAACTGGTGAACATCCTGTCAGAATGAGTGTACCGTTGAGTCAACTTAAACAGCAACAAGACAGCAATCAGACTGATGACCAGCATTTGTGGATGACAAACATTGTGGAGCGATACAAAAACAGACCAAACACACAACCATTTGTAAACATGTGCCTTGCAACATTTGCCTCAGAGTACAGAGTTGTTTACAAATCACAAATTCCCAAAGGTGATAACCATCATGTGATCCAGTTGCAAAATAACTGTGGGTTTATTACCAAAAGAGTTAATGAGGAGAAACCTGCTGTGATCAGATATGCTAGATTGTCACCAACAAAGCAGCCTGAAGCCTACCACCACAGCATACTTCAACTATTTCTGCCCCATTATTTGGACTGCCAACTGAAACCTGCACAGTTTGAAACTTACAAAGACTTTTATGAGCATGGTGCTGTGAACAATGAGAACAACACATTGGAAAATGTCAAATCCATAGTGGAGAGAAACCGTGACCTGTTTGAGAAAGAAGCTGAGCAAATAGATGAAGCTGAAAAGATGCTCAAAGAAAATGGAGAACTGGAAGATGCATGGGCACAGATATGTCCTCAAACTGAACTTGAAAGGCTGGAATGTCAAAAATTGAAAGAAGCAGACATAAATGAAGGAAATGATGAACACTGCAGTGATGCTAACATCCCAGATCTACAGCCTAACAGACAAACTGTTTACACAATAGAGGCTAATGCAACTCAAATGACAAGAGCTGATGCTTTGCAGTTGTTACGATCTTTAAATGAGAAACAATCTGCAATTTTCTACAAAATTCGACAGTGGTGTTTGCAGAAAGTCAATGGTGAGAATCCTCAGCCCCTAAAAGTATTCATTACCGGTGGAGCAGGAACAGGCACAAGCCATTTGATCAAGGCTATTTATTATGAGTCAACTAGAATTCTCAAAAGACTCCATCCTGATGAACCAGATGCCACTACTGTTGTACTAACAGCCCCAACAGGTGTAGCTGCCTACAACATAAACGCAAACACTATACATAATACCTTTTCAATTGGAACAGATCTGTCCCTACCCATCAAAGATTTGACAGAAGAGAAGATCAACTCTTTGCGTGCAAAACTAGGAAACCTTGAAATATTAATCATTGATGAAATATCCATGGTTGACCATTCACTCTTATCATATGTCCATGGAAGACTGAGACAAATCAAGCAACCAGGTAACAACACCCCATTTGCTGAAGTGTGTATTCTTGCAGTTGGAGACTTTTATCAGTTGCCCCCAGTCAAAGGTTCTGCTTTGTACAATGACTTCAAATACATAAACCTGTGGGAGGACGAATTCCATATTGCTGAGCTCACTCAAATAGTCAGACAAAAGGACTCAGACTTTGCTCATGCCTTGAATCGCTTACGCACTCATACAAAGGGCACACCTCTCCAAGACCGTGATGTTGAAATGCTCAAAAGTTGTGAGACTGGAGAAGACAACGATGCTTTACACATTTATGCTACAAACAACGAGGTTGATCATTATAACCTGAAATGCTTAAATGAGACCTGTGCAGAGCGTGTCACCATATCAGCACGTGATTATGAGAGAAATGCTGAAACAGGTAGACTACAGCTAAAAGATGGCCATCATCACAAAGTGTACAAAACTTGTCTCCAGAAATATATCCATGTAGGAATAGGAGCTCGTATCATGCTGCTGAAAAACATTGATGTGTCTGATGGGCTTGTAAATGGTGCTTTTGGAACTATTGCTAACATGGTGCTTAACGATCCAGACATTGAGGGCAATTACTTCCCAACTTCCATCCACGTGGCATTTGATGACACCAAGGTTGGTCAAAAACAGCGGGCAAAAACACACACCATTGACCCTGAAGGGAGAACAATAACCATCCTGGAACCTGAGGAAGAAAATGTTACCCGTAATGGAGGCTTACGCAGACAATATCCAATAAGGTTGGCATGGGCGTGCACTATTCACAAAGTACAAGGCTTAACCATTGACAGAGCGTTTGTGTCTCTCAGCAAGATTTTTTCACCTGGACAAGCGTATGTCGCTCTGAGTCGTGTTACGAGTCTAAGTGGCTTAACAGTTAAGGACTTTAAAGAATCTGCCATTTATTGTAATGCAAAAGTATCAGAGGCAACTGGCAAAATGCAGCAGTTCATAGCATCTGTCTCTTCCACCAACAACACACAATCTGCTTTTACCATCATATTGCACAACACTCAAAGTCTTAAGGCTCACTTTCCAGATGTTCAAGCTAACACTCACATGAGTAATGCTGATTGCATTTGCCTTACAGAGATGTGGTTAGGAATTGATGACCCACCACAGCAGCATTGTCTAACAGGCTTCAACTTCACACATCTTTCTCGAGGGCATAGCTATGACAACTCTCAGCCACAGTTGCAACACTTTAAACAAGACTCTCATGGTGGAGTTGGAATATATCATTCAGTGACAAAAGATGTTGTAATATGGCCTGCAAAGTGCTACAATATTGAATGTTTGATCTTTCAAGTAAAGAGCATTAACTTGACTGCTGCAGTTCTTTACAGACCCCCAAGTTATCCTGTTGCCATATTTCTTCAACACCTACAACACCTGATTGACCTCATCGATTGTTGTCCTGGCATGAAAATCATTATGGGAGACTTTAATGAAAATGCACTGAATAATGGTAAGTTGTTGAGATTTTTCACTAAGCATCATTACACCCAGTACGTACAAACAGCCACAACTGACAAACACACTTTAATTGATCATGTCTACGTGAAAGATGGCACAAACATACTTGTTGATGTTCTACCAGTTTATTACAGCTGTCATGAAATGGTCCGTCTTGTAGTTCTGTAGTTTCTTCTTCATTATCTCTGTAACACTTTGTAACTCATTTTTTATGACGACTTGTACGACTTTTGTAAAATTTCATTTCATTTTATTTGTTCTATTCATGGCAAAATTCACATTCCCTCACAAAGAAACATTCAACCTCACTCCACTCCATGGCCAGAAAGGAGCAGGGAGAAGAAAAAAATCTTACTTCCTGCCCCACACTCAAAACACAAATATTCAACAGTTGGTCTGCCAAGTTTACAATAACTGAGAGAGTAATATTACAGCAACATTAGAAAAAAGATACAGTAACATTTTCAAAGACTCTAACAACGCCTACCCTCAGCAGTAAAAAAGAAAAACAAAACAACACCCTATTCACCATGTTCATAAAGTCTTATGAGTCTCTCGATTTTCTGATAATGCTCTACTTTTAGCTCTGAACATAACTGTGAGTGTCTGCAGCTCAATCAAATCTTTAAGTTTTAAAAATCCTGCCTTAATGAACAGACTGTTGGTGTGCTTTCTGTAACCTGCCTTGTGAATAATTCTTACTGCTCTTTTCTGTAACAAAACTAATGGATTTATGTTGCTCATGTACGTATTTCCCCAAATTTCCACACAGTAACAAAGATATGGCAGAATAAGAGAGCAATACAGCATTGTCATGACCTTACAGTTTAACAGAAACTTTGCTTTGTTTAGAATAAAAATATTCTTGGACACCTTTGTTTTTACGTGAGCGATATGAGCTTTCCATGTCAGTTTATCATCAACAATCACACCCAGAAAATGAAATTCAGACACTCTTTCAATGTTAACACCATCTATGGTCAGTGTGATATTTTCATCTTTTCTTTTATTTGTAAAAACCATAAACTTTGTTTGTTGTTGTTTGTTTTATTTAGAATTAAAGACAACTTGTTTTCATCAAACCATTTTTTCAGTTTCTCCAAAATGTGATTGTGATTGTCTTTTAAACCGTCTCTTCTCTGCATCATACAGCAGCTATGATGAAATTTCATTGTAGACATCTTGTCTCATTTTGTCTTACATTCCTGTTTCCTGACTGCTCCCATTACTCCTTCTCTAAATATCTTGTTTGCTTCTATAAAACACTTGCTTAACATAATTGAGCAATTGTCTTCAGAAAAATAGCTATTAAATACACCTAATGTGTACATTTTTTTTTTAACCAAACAACCAAATCAACTTAACCGATCACCTGTACATCAAAGACTGTTAATGCTTCCAGTGTATTAGACCTATCATGGCCAGGTACATGTTGCACTTCTGTAGCCTTTCTTTTCACCACTTATGCCAATGTAATTTTTCATATTTAAGGACACTTAACACACACACACACACACCCATGCACAAAACATGTATTCAGCCATCACATGTCCACCAAGACAGCATCCCATATCAGTCCAGCAACTGGAGTACTTCTCCTTCAACAGGTAAACCTCAGTCAGTTCATTTATCACATATTTCATCTTTGTGTCTAGCTGTTACTTTATAGACTACAGTTGACCTGTTTTATAGTGAAACAACCATTCATTCATTCTTACTGTACCTGCTTTGCCTTCTGTTTATATCATGATATTGGCCGAATTGTAACAGTACGTCTCCAAAATGCCCCTCATTACACACATTTCTTACAGAAACTAACCTGTGGAGAAACATCCAATATTCCCCATCAAAAGCTGTGGAACCTACACTGTTTGAACTCCACATCCTAATCCAAAGACTCTGAAGAAACTATAGTTGACCTGAATGGCACCGACCACAACAAGTTCAAGAAAAAAAACAACAAAAAAACAGAAAAGGGTAAGTAACTAATTTTAACACACTGATCACACTCACATAAATTTCACTGTAAATATGTCATTGACATTTCCTAACCCTACAGTATCTCACTAAAGTGAGTACACACCTCACATTCCAGCAAACATTTTATTACATCTTCTCAAGGGACAGTGGTATAGAAATGAAACTTGGACACCTTAGAGTAGTCAGTGTACATGGCTGGCTACTCTAAACTATATCCAAGTTTCATTTCTATAGTTTTGTCCCTTAAGAAGATATAATAACATGCTGGAATGTGAGGGGTGTACTCACTTCTGTGAGATACTGTATTTCCATCTACCTGAAATTATTTCCACTAATTATAGTCATGCCTGTTTCTATTAGGAGGCCAGAAACCATCTCAAGATTCACCTGGACCCCCTGGACAGACCATAACCTACAAATGGAAAGCCCTGCTCATCGATTGCGGCACTTCCATTCTCCTGCTGCACTACATCAATCAATATGCAGTATTTTGGCCTGGTAAAATGACTGAATTACCTCTGCAACTAGGAAAAAGTAGGCCATCACTCATCTACCTCTTTACTAACCTATACCACAAATGCAGCACAATCACTAATTCTACCAATATTTGCCATTTTCTTTCAGACTTTCCCAAGCCACCATTACGACACACAACATCAAGAATGTGGGCAAAGAAAAAGGGACTAATGATTACGTTGTTCAGTGTGTTCCACCGTCTCCATTCAGCACTGACTGATACCGTCTGGACATTGGCTTATGACACACAACTTCATGAATGTTTTCTTTCAGCACTAAATTTTGTAAGGGGAAAATTTGGATACACCAGGTTATATTCATATAAACACATCTGTCAAAAAAACCATCTATATTTATGTTTAAGGACACACAAAAAATGTGTGTTTTTTACACTGTATTTTTCTACAAACTTTCCTGTTAATTGATATTATAATGATGACTGTTTTCAATGGTCATTTGGTGTTTACTTTGATAATACAAGTCATTACATGTAAATCATTCTCCTAACAAAGATTTATTGCAATGACTTGGAAATGCTGTTGTTATGCTGTGGATGTGTGAAGACTGATCTTGTTGCAAATATAGTGCCAGTCTATAATTGACACTATTGGCAAAAACATGTATTGTTATATTATTTCATATCCTTATAGGTAATTCTAATGAAAAATAAATGACTTATTCTTTTTTCTCATATCATACAGGCTGTCATTTTTATATTTTATTTTCAGATGTTTGAGCTGTTTAATTTAAACCAAAAATCAGTCCCTGTATTGTATGTTCTTTAGACACCATCAGAAATTTTAGACAGATTTAACTCTCTATTAACAGTGAACAGTAGCTCAAATGAAGGAATCGCCACCTTGTGGCATGTGTGTGTTACTACTACAATACATGAATGCAGATGAGTTAAGGAAAAGGAAGTGTCCAGATGCAGTCAGAGTTTATCAAAATATAGTGTACAGTTAGTACACTTTGAGTTTTCATTAGTAGATTCAAAACTTCATTTAATCCCTCAATATAGAGAATCTGTAATGCCAAAGTAATATCAACTACATTTACTTACATACAATTTAATTTTATGTCAACAAGACGTACAATTATGGTCTTGATCATTAACATTTAAACGGGACATGGTTTATAAATCCTATGCGTATTTGACTCCAGGTCTTGTCAAAAAATGGTAACAATGACTCTCATTACAATAAAACAAATTGTTTATAACTCAAAATGTATTTGTAACCTGGACACAGGCTGTCCTGTGACATGAGAGATTGGCATTTTTGGTCTTGGTGCAACGCTCACACACATAATTACGCACGGAGATGCGCCACTTGATGGCACGCGCAGGCCAGTCAGGAGGATTCAGAGAGAATGGACATGTAGAAAAACGACTGTTGTGGCTCAGACATGTGCTTAGGAGTCAAGTTTTCACTCAGTAGGTGAGGGTTTATAGCTCTTTGAGCAGTAATAGAGCAGCAGTCAGGGAAACATCTCAGCAGGATCCTCCTATCTCTCTTTGTAGCATCCCTCCTGACTGAATGACGGTTGACTCTCGTACTGATGGTTTTCGTGGTTTATTTAACTTGACAAAGTCAAACAATTGTAGTTGCAGAAGTTCCAAAAGCATAAAAATTCACCATAAGAGCTGAATGCCTGCACAGGGGGTACTAGGTTTTCACTTTCTACCGTAGCTCTCTTTGTTTACGTTGCTCCGTTAACTTTTCTCACCGTAGTCAAGTTACCTTGTGTTACTTCAGTCACTTCCTTTCTGGCACTTTCAAAGTAAAAGTCGGCTGCTATTAAACAGGAAGTAAAGTTACCTCAGCTTAAATCAATACAAAACTCACAAAATAAACCATCACAAAAGGCTTTATCTGTAGAAACACTTAAGGCTCAACATTTACACTAAATTTGGTTACTTACACTGTTTCTGGACCCTGCACTGATCCCAGGTCAAACATACCTGGCCAATCAAGTTCATTCTGAAAATATTGGTTCCCTTTTGAAATGGAAGTAACAGTCAGACCATATCTGACCCAGTACTTCACGAGGTGTATTTAACTGAGTAAAAAATAAACATCAAGGCTTTAAGTGCACAAAGCCATAACAAGTCATAACAGAAATGAACAATCAACAATGAATACTACAGCACACATACACTATTGCAAAGTGTCTTAAATCAGCACATGTGCTCATTAGGAATTTCTTTGATGCACATCTTACTTTATGTTGACATGTATGTCACAGTTAGGAGTACGTAATGGGAGAAGTGATGTTGTTTTTCTTACATTTGGCTCATAACATGTCACTGCAAAGGCACTGGTGAAGAGTGCTGTCAAAGAGGGAGCAACGACAGTCAGTCTTGATTGTGCTCATGTGTGAGAAGCTTGACTCGCATTGATCCAAACACACTGACAACATGGATTGCTAATTTGTTGCATTCACTTTCTGCAGCATTGTAGGAATTTGGAGATCATTCTCAAGAAATGTATTTCTCTCTGCTTCTTTTTGGCTAAACCGCTCAGGTATTGCTTCTGGGTGGCGTAAAGCCCACGGGCTGATTGAAGATAGGGCTGATCTTGGCTGTTGGAAAGGGCTGAAAGGGTTAGAACCCGCCAATAGCCGCTTGCGGCTATATTTAGGGTTCTAACCCCGAAGGGGTAGAACCCTATTGTTTTCGTCCCGGTTTATTATTATTTCCGTTCTGCCGCTTGAGCTAAAATTCCCGTGAGCTGGAATGAGCTAGAAAGCTGAAACTTGGCCAAAACATTGGAAATGATGTGCAGCAACTTTCCATTAATCATGAGCCCGGTCAGCCACATGGTGGCGCTACAATTAAGGCCTAAAATCTTTTTTTTGGGAAGGCCACGCCCCTCACACCGTGAGTCCGATTGACTTGAAAATCGGCCCACAGATGCAGCTCAATGTGCTCTACAAAAAAGCCAATTGGACCCCTAAAGTCCGCCTAATTAGATTTTTTGCTAATTAGCATAATTTGAAAAACAGTCAAATGAATAGAAGTCGGGAAATATTTACCCTATCAGCACCAAATTTGGCACATGGCCTCAGGGGACAAAAAGTCAAATTTCTATTATCGATGAGCCTGATCCGTTCAAAAACATGGCCGCTAGACCCCGAAATATCTTTGCTACTGGGCGGAGCCAACAAATGATTGGTCAGAACTCCCACACCTTTTGCCCGATCATCACCAAATTCGGTATGTAGGTTCACAACAGGACTGGGAAGCTGCCTGTCAAAGCGTTTTGAGCTCAACCCATAGGGGGCGCTATAAACACCACATGTCTATATCTCAAAGACCATTGGTTGGAATTTCACCAAATTTGGTGTGCATGTTCTAGGGGCGAGTATTAACTAAAATGTTAAGCAGCATATTTATTGGTGAAAGTGGGCGTGGCCTATTCATCATTAAGTACCTTTTCTTCATTTGTGGTGAGCTGGAATGACCTAGAGACACCAATCTTTGTACGTCAAGTATAAATGATGTGTAAATGCTGCTCCTAAAATTTGAGCCAAATCGGCCTGAAGGGGGCGCTATAACATAGAGTGCAAAACTTCAAAAGCCCCGCCCCCACACACAGCAAGTGCTGTTGACTTGAAATTTCTCACACAGCTTCACCTGATAGGTCTCTACAAAAAAGCCTCTTGCACCATCAACGCCGTTATTACGGATTTTTGGCTAATATGCATAATGCTAAAAACAGTCAAATGAATAGAACTTTTGCAAAATTAATGCTATCTACACCAATGTTGGTATGTGGCATCGGGGGACCGAGATGCTCATTTCTATTACAGAAGAGCACAATCGGTTGAAAAACGTAGCCGGGTCAATCCGAGTATTGAGTGCCATTTGAGTCGCCATGCCATAATGTGGTGTATTTTGTGTAAAAGTGGGCTAATATTTATTTTGAAAATATCTTGTTACATGGTTAACTCCCCTCTACCATAAAACACAACCATATATACACAGGATGACTTAACCCTTTAAAACCCACCATTATGCGAGTCCGCCAGGAAATATTCTTAGATTTTTACATACTGTAGTGGCATTTTTGGCAGTATTTTTGTTTGCTTAACATCAAAAAAACCCTTATATCCCAAATTTTAATAATATGTATTGACTTAAGTATTAACTACTACAATAAATTGTTTAAAAGTGCAATAAACCTAAAAAAATGAAAATCGTTTTTGTTTTTTCACATATATTTCAAAATACAGAAATTGCACAGCTGTATCCCTCAAATTTGTCAATGTAAAAAAGTTGCACGATATCCTTTGGAACCACAGGAAATTTATTTGGAGTCTCTACATAACTTGCTTTGTGAGATATAGTCAATTTTGTAACCTTTAACAAAAACTGAGCCGTATCCTCCTGACTACCAGGAAAAAAAATGTTGTCCATTCACATGTTTTGTAAATCCCCCAATCTTTGTAAGGTACTTAGAATACTGAAAACATTTTTTTGGAAAAAAAAAAAAGTTTTTATTTTTAAGATATCATAAATGCCATACATGTGAAAACGAATCTTGATGGCAATCAGTTATTCCCAAAGAAAATACCAAAAAGTCAATATAAGAATGAGTTTAACATCCACGTAACTGTCCATCATCACTTTTGTTTTGTTTTGCTTTGTTGTGCTCATTTGGTATGACGCTTCAAAAAGCAATTTCCTGAGCCTGTGATGTTGCCCTCTGAGCCTGTGATGAGGCCCTCTGAGCCTGTGATGTTGCCCTCTGAGCCTGTGATGAGGCCCTCTGAGCCTGTGATGTTGCCCTCTGAGCCTGTGATGAGGCCCCCTGAGCCTGTGATAAGGCCCTCTGAGCCTGCAATGACCCCCTCTGTACCTGTGATGTGCACTTCAAAGCCTGTGATGAGGCCCTCTGAGCCTGCAATGACCCCCTCTGAACCTGTGATGTGCACTTCAGAGCCTGTGATGAGGCCCTCTGAGCCTGCAATGACCCCCTCTTAGCCTGTGATGTTGCCCTCTGAGCATTTGATTTGACCTTCTGAGCCTGTGATGTGCCCTTCTGAGTCAGCAATGACCCCCTCTGAGCCTGTGATGAGGCCCTCTGAGCCTGTGATTTGACCTTCTGAGCCTGCAGTGACCCCTTTTGAGCCTGTGATGACCCCTTCTGCTCTGAAACATGGTGAATGTGTGAAATGTTAGTGTAACTCCCCAGGTTTTACATGCAAAAGGAATGATTGATCTATCTTATGCAGTTTCAAATCTATCCACAATCAAAAATGGATATGCTTACTTTGGTATCTTAGCCAACCCTACGCTGGGATCTATAGGGTTAAATCACCACATGTGTTCATTAGGTATTTGTAACCCAGTTGTATATTTTAATATAGGTTTCCCTGTATAACATCTAAGCTGCCGCTTTAATTATCACGTCCTTTGAAATCTCGCGAGACTTGAGGTCACGAGAGTTGCGCTGCTCCATGCGGGATATACCAGACAGACTCTCTATCGCTTATCAGGTGTGTGGGGGAAGCAGGACCATGAGCAGCTGCAGGTAACTTAGTTAGCCCTTTAAGATCACTCGTTTTTATATCTAAAATGATCCGGTTTTAACCGTTGTGCTCCTCAACTTGTAGATGCGTCCACTGCCGATGAAAAACTCTCCGACTGTGATTCGTGTTACAAGTAAACAAAGGAATTGGTGAGTGTCACGGCGCTAATGCTAACCGGCGCTAATGCTAACCGGCGCTAATGCTAATCGGCGCTAATGCTAATCGGCGCTAGCATTTGTTTATGCATCTAATGTGTTTCTGTGGTGATATCCAGCTAATGCTAGCCCAGTATTTCCGTGTATTACCCAGTCAATTGTTGTGGTGGTGTTTAGTGCTGGTTGTGCTGCTCTATAGCTTAAGTGGCTACTTTGTCTTATTGTTGACATGTCTCTTGCATTTAATGTGACTCGCTGTCACTGGTTTATTGAATGACCTTGCTCTAATGTTTTATTAGGTACATTCAAACATTGAATTAACACCTAATCATTATTATATGCCTGAAGTATTAATATGCAATTATGGTAGCTGTATCTGCACTTAATTGCACTTTATTATCAAAAAGATGGTGCTGCAGAAATACTTGTGTATCAATAATGTACATCTCCAAGCTGATTACAATCAGTCATATTTGCTATTTATTTTCTTAGGCATTTGTTTTGTGTACACAAGTTATTTATACATGCATGTTCTTGTTCAGGCCAGGTTTTGTGGGGGTTTAGGGGTAAGACCTGCCGATTGGAAACAACCCAGCAGCCCAGCCTGTGAACTCTCCTCACTCTGACAACCTACACCTGGATGTGCGGTAGGAGGCTCTGCAGCCGATCCTTTCACTCACTCCCACCACCTCCAACGTGCTTGGGACCCTTTTAAAGGACCCCTGTCCTCTTGGGTTATTTGGAGTATAAATGTTCTCTGGAACTGGACCATTGAACTGACTAAACTCTTCTTTTGCGTTGTGTGGATTATAAACGTTGTGACGGGGATTCCAGAAGCATAAATGAACTCTTACTGTACCTTGTGTGTATCACATGTTAACTATTAACTTCCTCAAGTGCACTTGAACTGTATATATTGTACATATTAATCAATAACACCTGGTATTTTGGTAGCACCGCACAATTTGTCCTGTTTTCATTTTGGCACAATATCATTTCCTCCTAGAGTGAACTGAATCTTCTGATCATTTTAATTGGGTCATAGTATTACTCAGTTGTAACTGCTAATTGCGATCAATACACCCTATACAAGTGTTACATATTTCTCTGATACATGTCAACATAAAGTGAGATGTGTATGTCACAGTTAGGAGCACATAATGGGAGAAGTGACTTTGTTTTTCTGAAATTTGGCCAATAAAATGTCACTACAACGGCACTGGTGAAGAGTGCTGTCAAAGAGGGAGCAACGACAGCCATTTTTGATTGTGTTCATGTGTTAGAAGCTTGACCTACATGTATATGTTGATCCAAACATGCTGACACCATGGACTGCTACTTTGTTGCATTCACTTTCTGAAGCACTGTAGGATCTTGGAGATGGTTCTCAGGAAAGGGGTTTTCCTTGCTTCTTTTTGGCTAAACCGTGTGCTTGACCGCTCACGTATTGCTTCTGGGCGGCGTGGAGCCCAGGGGCTGATTGAATATAGGGCTGGTCTTGGCCGTTGGAAAGGGCGGAAAGGGTTAGAACCCGCCAATAGCCGCTTGCGGCTATATTTATCATTGTTGATGCTTATGTTATATTAAAGTGATCTGTCATCGTTCATGGTTCCTACCACACTTGCTGTCACCATTACCACTGGTATTTTAAATAGGCAATACATGTATCCTACATCTAACTCGTTTGGTGCTGTAGACGCTGTAACTCTTTTTGTTTGTCTCTGTCTTTCTCTTTTAGTGTCTCTTTTTATCCCTGCTCAACCCCAACACAGTTTCTAATGTTCAACATGAGTCTGGTGCTGTTGTTCTCCTTTCCTATGTAACTTTGCCAAATGCTGTCCTTATAGTGGGGTTTGAGAATAATGACACAGTCTAGACAGGATCTTTGTAATTCATTGCTTCTATCTAAATAAAGATTGCTTGGTACGGTTGCAGTTTGATATGACAAGGCAATTTGACAATCATTAATAGTAACAGCAAGTAGGCCTACCCATGTGAGGACACTGGCACTTATTGTTTTAATGAAACCAAGTTTTCAAATATGAAACAGACCAAGTTTTGCTCCTATTTGGTAGAATGATCCATATTCTGTTGCACAATTGAGTCTTTGCTGTGTTATACAGTAAAATAAACCTACTGTCCTCATGAGGATGTCCTTTAAAAAAACAACTACTTGTCAAAATACAACATTACATTTAAGTTAACAGGTGAAATTTGCCAAAAAGTACAGATAGGATCCTCAAAAATTCTGGGACAAAGTTTAATGGACTGATGAGACAAAAAGAACCTTTACAAAAATGATGGAAAGACTAACATTTAGAGAAAGAAATTATCTGTTCAAGATCGCAAACATACAAGCTCATCTGTGAAACACAGTGGAGGTAATGTCACGGCTTGGGCTTGCACGGCTTCTTCTGGGACGGGCTCAATAATCTTCATTGATGATGTAACACATGATGGCAACAGCAAAATGACCTCAGAAGTATACAGAAACATTTTTTTCTGCTAATTTAAAAAAAGATGCAACCAAACTTATTTGGAGATCCTTCATCATGCAGCAAGATAATGATCAAAAAAACACAATGCCAAAACAGTAAAGGAGTTCATCGGGGCAAAAAGTGGAAGGTTTTAGACTGGCCAAGTCAGTCTCCAGACTTAAACACTATAGAGCATGCACATGACCCACAAAAGAGGAGTCTGAAGGGAGTAACCCCCAAAATAGACAACTGAAAGAGGCTTCTGTGAAAGCCTGAAAAAGCATCACAAAAGATGAATGCAAAAGTTTGGTGATGTCAGTGGATCACAGCCTTGATGAAGTTATTGCAAGCACAGGATTTGGAACGAAATATTAAGTCCTTTTCACTTTATCTATCTTTTCTTATACTTTTGGAGGGGAGAGTAGCTAGTTTGCTACAAGAGCTGAACCAGATCAATAAAGAAATGTTAAACAGCTCATGAACAACTGAACATCAGGAGATTGTTATTCACAAAGTAATTTTAGACATCAGAAATACACTTTTTCCACTTTTATTTCATAAATTACGAAATAAAAGACCAGACATACCAGATGTTTTGATCAATATTCACAAGATGAACTTAAAAATAACTTTGTATTTACAGATTAAAAAAAAAACATTAAATAAAAAATTGAAGAATACCTTTAAAATTACTTCCATGGTGTTTTGAACATGCAAAAAATCACGGTGATCAAATATGTAAAGGCAACAAGCATAGATACTGCAGCTTCATACTTTCTGCTCTGCTCTCAGCACCATCAGGAGAGCTCCTTTCATACTTCATTCTATAACAGTATTATTCAGTACTAAACATTACGCCATTTATGCTGTGAATACAAAACCACGGAGTGTGACAATCCTTTTTTGCCTGCTAAAAACACAAATTAACTGAACCATTAAAAGGCACAGTGTCAAACTTGCTACTTGTTTAAACATGAATAGGAAAGGAAATTGTGGTGTTTATTGTCGTTGTGTTATCTTATTTTTGTTAGCTTCCGGTTCCGGAGGCTGTTTCTGGCTGCTAACTTTCTTTGCTTTCCCTGAGGCATTCACCCCGCCCCCCCCCCCCGGTGCTAAGGAGAGCGCACACCTGCAGCGAATCACTCATTGAGGATCACTGTTTAGGACCTGCTGCAGCTCTCTTCAGCACCTGAGTCTCGCCAACCTTACCTTACGGTAAACGTCAGCTCCAGGCTCCTTCTCTCGAGATCTCCCAGAGAAGTTTCCAGTGCTCTTTTTGAGAACCTTTTGAGTAACCTCCAGTGCTTGTGTTTTTGATGCTTGTTGTTAACGTGCCTCCTGCCCTGATCACCGCAGCCAGCTCCAGCACACTCTCACTCTCCCTTGGATTATTTAAAATTTAAACAAACACTGTAGGTCTTCTGTTAATGAAATTTGTATGGGTAAGAGAACATTTCCAGAACAAACATTTAAAAGACACATAAATAACATAAAAGCTTATGTAAAACTGTTCATAATGTTGTCACATTGGCGCTGTTGTTTTGTTGTAGAAAATATTTCAGTACACTATAAACTATCAGTGCTTTTGGGATAAAATACACAGAGAACTTCTAACATAAAAAAAATATCTTTATATTTGTGTTTATACTGTTGGTCCACATTCAAAAACTTGTGGCTGAAACGAGGTGAATGTCTCACTGAATTATAACGTTAGAAGATCGTTAGCATTTTCTTTACACAGTTTTGTTGTTATAAAGTTGGATTGTTGGACTTGACAGAACAGGAAGCTGAAGGGATACTTTAGAGGTTCAGTAAACTGCTCTGCAGAGCTGAAGTCATTCTGAAACTGAAACTGATCACCCAGTGGCACTTGAATTCCTGGGGTTAAATCACCAATTTGAGTTTGTACAGGAAACATGTCACACAGTTAATTTACTCTCTTTGTTGTAAAACTGGCTATCACTCATCATAAAAGTTTTTTTAAATACTTAACACTGTAACAATCCCAGTGTGTTTGTTCATGTAGCACAGAGAAGAACATGAGGATGACTCACAGAAATTCCTCAAAATCAGGCCAAAAGGAGTGTCTCAGTTGAAATGTCAGTTTACTTCAGTCTGATAATGCTCTAATTTCCCTTTGACTTATAGCTGAGTAAATTGGCACACTCCATCACATTCACCTCTCTGCAGTGAGGTAAACTTCCCCCATATGCTGGCTACAAATATTTTCATATCACAGTCATCCAGTGTGTCACTCCATGAACCCAGCAGATACTTCTGACTCCTTCACACCTTGTTACATTTGACAGCAGTGTTGCACCAACTGTGAAAAATGTATTAATATAAGCAAGTTCTTGTTGAGAATATTATATTTTCCACAGAAAGGTCCTGGCACTTCCATCAGTCATCGCAAGCGTTCTGTTTAGGCAATGGAATGACACTAAGGGGGCTGTGAGAGAGAGACAAGAAGAGAAAAGAGCTCAGTATCAAAATCAGAATCAGGTTTAGTGATAACTAGGTCTACACATACAAGGCTTTTACTCAGTATAGTCCTTTAACAAAACTTCAGCTCAAAATCAGCAAATTAACCATGGGAATAATTTTTACAGTATAAATGCCAGAGTAAGTTACTGACCATAGTTATCTGACAATAGCTATTCACCCCAAATCCACATCTCAGTACTTTTTGTGGTAATTTTTAAAAAGAAAGTCTCTGCTGCTTTTTCTGCCCTGCATTTCTAATCACGAATATTGGATGGGACATTGAACATTGTAAACAAAGGTTCTGACAGCATTAGGGGAGTTAACTAAGGTGGCTTATTTCATTACACAGTACTGAGACCCATCTGCAGAAAGACAAAAACTAAAATAAGTCACAAAAAGCAGCCATCAAAAATTGATTCAGTGGATGACAAGCTTTGCAGCTTGCAATAATGAAGATTTTCTGTGTGTCAGTTAGGGGTGTGATGAGATCTCTTGCCAAGAGACATGCTTCTGATTCTTCGGGGGGATTGTGTACAGGCCAGGAGCACATATTTTTGTGAGAAAAGCTGGAAGAAGTAACCTGGCATGCCAGATGGATTTGTTTCACACAGCCATCTGGTAAATCACAAATAGAAAGTGTTTGGGAAAGGGCAGAACCTAAAAAAAAACTCGGAGGGTGACTGGATGAATGTTCTGTCTGTTACACCTTTATGGGCCAATCAGAGCAACAAAACACATGATGTAGTTGCTAACGAGCTGCGCCACTACTGAAGGAGTAAACTCAATATAGAACTGCATAACACGAACCATGGCGACTGTAGACATGTCAGTACACGACTTTAGTCGTTTTTGAAAAGAAAACAACTCAGTGCTGTTCTTTGTTTTTTTTAACAAAGAAATGTTGTCAAGTTCTAATAAAACTGGCGCTTTAGCAGCATCCACATTAATGTCTTCCTCTATAACTGCACCAGCTCTTGCTGCTGCTTGCGTACATCACGACTCTGCCGCACCCAAAAGTACTGCCCCTCGACGCTGATTGGCCCTGTCACTTTCTAACCGGGCCATACGGTTCAGACGGGAGCTTTGCAAGATGGATTTGCCAGGGAGAAACACAGGAATGGGTGTATCCATCTGCTTAGCAAGGTTATTGATGAAGTGTATTTTGCTTAATATGTGACCTTTAAACAGTGTTGCCCAAATGATTTGCTTGTATCATTATTTACCTGTATCAAATGTGATGACTCTACTTCTTCCCGACTTGCAGATGGCACCTGTGTGCTTGACTGCAAGAGAGAAATGCACATCAAGAAAATTAAGTATTTTTGCAGAGTCTGTAAGCCACAGTGCAGTTAAGGTACTACAAAGTTAAATTACAATTCAAATTAAGTTTAAAAGTGAAATATACATGAAAAATTGTAGAAAAAAACAGTTCATTTGGGGTATATTTTGTTTGGATGTTTTAGCATTAATGTAAGTCTAAATTAACTCATCATGGTGTTAAAATAAACTTGCAACTTACAAATTCATATTGTCTACTACAGAGAATATGATCAATTGATCTACAGTGCTTAACAAATTTATTAGACCACCTGTCTCAGAGACCATCCTGCATCATGAAGTACTTTAATGCGGACTCTCATTTTGAGTGAGCTCTCCATGTTTTACCATTTTGAACAGAAATGAGGAATTTCAAATTGAATTCACCTTTTTATACCCAAAATTGAGGCAGCTCATTGGGCTTCTCTGAGAAGTCAGAAATTAATCAAGCATAACATTCAACCACTAAAACTAATTTTTCTGTTCAGGAATGCAAGTAAATAACTATAATTTCACATATTTATCAAGAAATAATAATGTGCTTTACTATTTTTTCAGTTTTTTTGTAAATCAGTACATTTGAAAATTTATGGATAACAATAGTAACCATATTTTAGCATTAAAAATATCATTTCGGTTAAAGAACTTCTACATATTGGTGTATTAACCATTGCAGAAACACAAAAAATGATTTTGGTTTTAGCAATTTTTACCAATGCTGTTGATTTAGGGCAGCTGTGGCATAAGCCTTAATTTGGGTGGTGGTCTAATAAATTTGTTGAGCACTGTATATGGTCAATGAGCGCTTTCAATGTGGTTCCTTTTTGCAAAAAAAGATGAGGTGGTGACTTTTATTTCCCATATAGTGTCTTTTCAAAAACCATGGAACAACAGCCACTGGAGTGTAGGCCTCTTCCTTTTTATGTTAATAATTTACAGTTCATGTGAGCTACAGACATGATTAAACACCCCCCATGGAGTTTCAGCTTCACTCCCCACCTTTGATTCCTAAGTACCTGAGCTTCAGTCGGTCTTCATAATTTAAAACAAGCACAGTAAATCATTAAAAAAAGCACAACTGAGCTACAGCCAGGTTTGAATCAACGCTGGAGATCAAGTGGGAAATTCCAGATACCTTAGGAATGAGTGCTACACAGCTACATTTCACAGGGACTGCAAAATATGTTAAACATTACCATCATCTCAGTCCCTGGCTGAACTCCTGGTGGGATCTGATGTAATCCATTATGTAAAATCTGCAATGTAAATAAAACAAAAAAACATTAAAAGAGTAACTTACAGTTGGTAAGTCGAGACACAGATCATTATAATCTCACTGAAAATCAAACTGCATGGACCAACACAAAAAACAGAGAAGATCGGACTCACTGTCGGGCAAGGTCCATACTGCGTCCTGTGGCGACGCATGTACAGGTAAACAATCAGGGGCCCAACCGTGTTGAAGAACAGCGACAATGTGAGCATCGTCCTCAGTGAGACGATTTCAACTGTAGAAGAGATGAGCAACAATATCATTTTACTACTCTCCAGTAATCTTTAGAACAATTAAATCCAGTTAAGGCAGAAACAGGGCAAGTCAACATACAAAGGCAAAGGAAGTTAGTTATAAATAATAATGTTTAATCAAAGTGAGCATTGTAATTCATTGTAATACAGGTCATATTACAAGTGAGCAAACAGTATGAACAAGGTAAGCCTACAAGAGATTTTAAGTGATAAAAAATGATCATGGGGATAACATGCTTCAACTTCTGATCACTTATTGACCAAAAACAAAGAACTTTGAAAATGCAATTAATCTTTAATAGTCTTTTTACTTAATGAGAATGGTTAATATGGAGGTCATGGGTAATTATTTCAATTATATTAACATTAATATTCTGCAAAATCTAACAAAAGAAAATAGTTCACCCGTATTATCACCAGGATGACCTATTGAAAAAAACCCCACATATGTTTAACATATGACTGTGATGTTAAAAAACTTCACCTACAAACCCTACATCCCAAAAAGTTTGGACAGTGAGTTAAATGTAATTAAAAACAAAATACAGTGATTTGCAAATTATTTTCAATCCAAATAAGATACAATACAGCGCAAAGACAAGATATTTGATTTTCAAACTGAAAAACTTTATTGTTTTTAGGGAACATATATTTCATTATTCCAAAACAGTTGGAACAGAAGCATCTTTACCACTGTGTTACATCACACTTTCTTCTAACAACACTCTGTAAGCATCTGGAAAATGAAGATACTGATTGCTGAAGTATTTAAAGTGCAATTCTTTCCTATTTTTGCTTGATGTACATCTTAAATTGCTCAACAGTGCAGGGTTTACATTGCCATATTTCTGCCTCATATAGTCATAAATTTTCAATGCAAGACAGGTCTGGACTCTTTGTAGGCCAGTCTAGTTGCTGCCCTCTTTTATTGTGAAGCATAGCAGGATTTAGTTTCGTACTGCCTTGCTGAAATTAGCAAGGGAGTCCCTGAAAAAGTAATTGTCTGGATTGAAGCATGCGCTGCTCCAAACCCCTTTATGTGCCTCTCAGTTTTAATGGGGCCTTCACAGATGTGCAAGATACCCATGCCATGGGCGCTAGTTCACCCCACACTATTGTGTCCCTGCCTTTTTAATTTTGCATTGATAACAATCTGGATAGTCCTTTTCATCTTTTGACTAAACAGCTATTATTTCCAAAAACATTCAGACACAGGGACTCATAAGACCAAAGCACACTTCTCTTCAGTTCATCCTATTCAGATGAGCTCAGGCCCAGAGAGGTCAGTAGTGCTGCTTGAGGTCGCTGATATATGGCTTTCACTTTGCACGCTAGAGTCTTAACTTAAAGTTGTAGATGAGGCGAAATTGTGCTTTCACTGGCAATGGTTCGTGCAAGTGTTGGCAATCCCACTTTCCCCATTCAAAAATGATGACATTTTGATGCAGTGCTGCCTAAGTGATTGCATATCAGAAGGGTTTAATGTTAGTTTTTGGCCCTTCCCCTTACATGCAAGGATTCCACGGCTTTCCAAGTCATTTCCTTGCTCATGCACCAACTTTTTTGGAAAATGTTTCATAGTCTGAATGCATGTACATTTCCGAAAAACAATAAAGTTTATCAGTGTGTATCTCAGATACTATAAATCCTGTAACAGGAAGCATCTTACCTGATTTAACCTTGTCGTGTGTCCCATCACCTGCAAAGATGAAAACATTTAATCGATCCACTTTTAAATGTATATCATGTGCATGTGTATAATCATTATATACTGTATATAAATGATCAGATACAAAGGCAGATATTCAGCTCCTAAATTGAGAGTGACAGGAATTATAAAATATCTACTGTATGTCTTCAAAAAAACAAAGTGAATTTGTTTTTTTCTTAAACCATTTCTGATGAAACATAAATCAGACCTTTATCAAGTTTTTAAAAGTTTGCTCTTAAGCCTGGAAGTCAGTTCATTGCTGCCCCTTGTGGCAAATTACAGTACATTTGAGTACTCTTATATACTTTGACAAGGGACCAAAGATGAGATTTATGTTTCATCTAAATAGTTTTCTTTTGTTTGTGTAAATCTGTAAATGATAACATAATGTATTTACTTGAAGCAGATGAGTTCGGTGAGCCTGTTGTTGTCTGTGTTGTTATTGTCTTTTCTGTTGTTGATGTTGTCTGTAGTGGGGTTGGTAGTGATGGTTGCAAATCTGTTGGGGCTGTTGTTCTTTCTGGCCATGTTGTTGGTGGCTGCATTGCAGTAGCTGATGTTGTTGGTGATGGCAGTTCTAAAACAGCAATCATGCAGTCAAATCACTCAGTCAGTAGTTCATTCTAACCCTCAAATTCCACATACTCCACAGCACTTTGCTCCATCTCTAAGCAGCTGAAGACTCACAAGAAGACAGGAGAACAAGAAGTTTATGTGGGAAAAGAGTATTTAAAAAAGAGATTTTTTTTTGTCTTACTGGGGTTGATTTTAACCTGACACGCCAGATGGATGTGTTTCACACATCCATCTGGGAAAGCTTCTATAGGAAATGTTTGAGAAAGGCAGACGCTTTGAAAAAAACTCGGAATGTGATTGGGTGAACGTTCTGTCTGTCACATCTCTACGGGCCAATCAGAACAACAAAACACGTGATGTGTCTGCTATCGAGCTGCGTGTGTGCAGCTACTGAGGAATAACGCGAACCATGGCAACTGTAGGCATGTAAGAATTCGACTTTTGTGGTATTTGAAAAGAAAACAACTCAGTGCTGTTCTTTGTTTTTTTAACAAAGAAATGTTGTCAAGTTCTGATAAAACTGGCGCTCTTCCTCGATAACTGCACAAACTCTTGCTGCTGCTTGTTTACATCACGACTCTGCTGCGCCTGAAAGTACTGCCCCTCATCCCTGATTGGTCCTGTCACTTTCTAACGGGCCCAAATGGTTCAGATGGGAGCTTTGCAAGATGGATTCACCAGTGAAAAACAAGGAAACGGGTGTATCCATCTGCTTTGCAAGGTTAGGTTGATTTGCCATTCATTTTGAAATCATTTCATGATTGTTTTTGCTCTTGCCATGAGTGAGTAGATAAAAAAGTTAAAAGGTTTAAGTTTGCTACAAACGATGTGTGGATTATTGTAATATTCGGTGGTTTTCGACCTTAAAAGTGAACTTTCTTTCATCAGTGGCACTGTAGTAGCTCTGTGACCCACTGACCAACAGTTAACATGTAGCTTGTGCCACAGGATAAAATGTTAATGTTGAAATAAGGAAGATTTACTACTGAGTGTCTCGCAGTGTTAATCAGAACTTTATATGTTTTCCTGGCTGTCTGAATCGTTCTGCTCTACATGAACTAATGTGGTGAGGCTGCAGCCACTGCCGAAAATGGATCTGGCGCATAACTTATGCAAAGCAGAGCAGAGTGGTGCTTCTGTGACGCCACAGAAACAGACTGGAGTTTGTGCAGTGGAATTGCAAATATTGACTGGAAAGGGAGCAATTTATTTCCTCTGCACTTCGTGAGTGGGTTGCTGTGCAGACAAAGTTAGTGGAATTTGAAGGTTAGTCTTGTTGTTTGCAACAGGATCAAGAGTTTAAAAGGGAAGATAAATAGAGATGAAATCAATACCATTGTTAAACATCAGACAGCTTTTAAAGGAAGAGGAAACTCAAAAACAAGCTTTGATAGGTTTGCCGTGTAGGGTACACTACTCTCATCTCTCTGATGTGATTCTGTCAGTGTTTAAGGAAAAAAATTAAAACTTTCTTTAAGTAAATTTTGCATAGCAGCTCTGTGAAAGTTTGGATTCATGTAATTCTTGCTTTTCATGCTTGAGAGTTAGTGATTATTATTATTATCATAGTTAGTGAATTAGTTATTATGAAAAGTTTGATGGCTGATTGGCTTTTAAATTTCATCTGACACTAATGAAAACATGAAATATCTCAGTGTTTGGAGTGCTTTAAAATCTGATCAACCTTGAGGAATATCAAGCAGCTCTTTGTGATCCTTACTGTAGTGACAACACAAGAACATTTTTTTCTTCCAACGCCACAAGAAATCTAAAGACATTAAAATAAAATTTCATGCATGGTGTCCATGAATAATAACTTGATTTTCCTGGAGTAATAGGATCAAAAAATCTACATCAAAGACTGAGGTAGTGACTTTTCCAGCTGCACTTTGTTTTTGTTTCAAAAGATATTGCAAGCCTAACATTCTGAATATATGAATAACTAAACTTTCAAGTCTACATGTAAGTATTGTCAATGTGTTAGTATTCTGTCACAAGCATTTGGCTAAAAGAAAATGTATACCACAAATAAATAAATAAAAAAAGGGGAGTACAAAGTCATTTTTCAAGCATAAAAACTTCATTGTCGCAATGAGACAGTTGCTTGTCAAACATAAGCAGGCAGCAAAGCTTTAAACACACAGGACAAAGAGGCAACCAAGATATTATTTCAACAATCAGCTACTGAAAAAAACAAGCAAAAACAGACAAAGAACATGTGTCAACATATACATATAAATTAGAGATGTGACTTACCAGTGGTTGGTTTCATTTCATAGACAGGGCAGACGACATCTGTAAAGATCATATTTCATGTCACCAAAGGAAATAAATTGTAATAGTAATATAAATATTTTATAATAACTCAAACACCCAGTGATCTGTGCCACATTAACTTCTAATTTACTAAGGGCTTTTAATTTGTTGATTTAAATACAGAAGTAACATAGTCAACAGCTCAGCACACAGCTACACTGTCAGTGCAGAATGAGAACTCACCGTATTTGCAGTCTGTGGTGGAAAATGAAAAAAAAAGAACTTGTTAATTTTTGCCATTATAACATTTACATTTGTTGATCAGCATTAGATGTTTAAATAGTAAAAAACTCAATTTAGTTCAAATACACTCAGCTAAAATGTAAGGCTTCCAATTTTCAGATACAGATTAGTTTCTGCTGCTATTATGTTTGATCATGGTAAATGGACTTGAGCCTGTATAGGGATTTTCTAGTCGTCTGACTATTAAAAGCGCTCATTCACCACAGGTGACACCTACCCATTCACACCCATTCACAAACTTATGGCAGAGGTTGCTATGGAAATCATTCAAGGCATCCATATACATTTGGAATCCCAAATGCAGCAGTGGGAGCACATTTGGGTGAAGTGTCTTGCCCAAGGACACATCAACATGCAACTGCAGGAGCTGGGGACCGACCCACAACCTTCCAGTTGCCAATTCCACCTGCAGGGCCACAGCTGCCCCCACAGTAGAGTAACTGTGTCTCATCTGAGTGCCTCAGTGCATTGTTCTTGTGTTTAAAAAACAAAGCAGCACTTTATTTTAGCAGACCCTAATTACCTTGAAATTTTACAGTAAAAAGTGATAACTATCAGTAATTTCTAATTATTATTATTATCATTAGCAGTAGTAGTAGTAGTATTAGTAGTATAAACTGCAGATTAATAAGTTGGCATTTTACCAAGTAATAACTAGGAAATATGGTAATATTAACAAAGTATTTACCTAGTACTAGAGTATATTGACTATCAAGTAATTTCTTGAAAATTGTAGCAATTCTATATACTGTAGAATTACTAGGTAATTATGGCTACATAATGGCTTACTTTACATTTTACATTATGGCTACTTTATAAAAT